>NW_024429207.1:26581660-27094160 GCF_017639785.1 Mesocricetus auratus
TGCAGGAGGGGAGGTTTGGGGGGGCGCTGTTCACTTCAATTGGTGGATACATCAGAGAGGCATTCTTAGCTTTGAGGTTGGTGGAAGCTGGTGACTTACTAAGTTAATAGATGTCAAAAGGTCTTTATCTGTTAGTTATGGGAAGCTAGTTCCAACAAAGTCACAGACAAGGATAAAGCTAGCCCAAGGGGAGCCAATGAGGCTCTAGGCCAACAACTTCCCAACATCTTCACATCACCATAATTCTAATCAGCCAGTCAGTTTTGTAGGCACAGCTTCTTTCCAGGAATCTCATCCACAGAGGTAATGTCAGAATTCAATTGATTTGCAGGACACCTAGTTGATGTCAGAATATTTGATAATACCAGAGAAAATACAACTTATTCATATGTGTACATGCAGTGTAAAATAGGAACTGATGAGACAAAGCATACATGTTAGGAGCCTTAATGTCTAACTTGTTCGCTGTTCAGTAAATATCAAGTAAATGATGTATTGCTACTTGAATTTCTGGGGAGAGGGGGATATCCGTTTGAGGTAGCCAGATGATACAGGGTAAATCAGGGTCTCCTCCACTTGGGGTTCTTAGTCTTGCTAATAAAAGAATTTAAGAAGGGCTCAAGTGAAAGCTCAAGGCCAATTTTATTAGCTTTGCAAAGAAAAACCTCAGGGCAGGCAAGGTGCAAGCCGTCAGCAGCTGCAGGGAAGGAAGGAGATAGCCGTGGCATCTATGCTAGATGGCCAGACACACGGTGCACAATAGCCCGACAGCAAGGACAAAGCTTTACAGAGAGGATGAAGCCGGTGTGCTAAGGAAAGGATGTTTAGAAGAGAGAAGAATGGGAAATGATAATTCCGAAAAGCAGGAAGACTTAAAACTCTGCATGGCTGTGGCCAACAGGTTAATGCACCGGGGGCTGGGATCCTGGGAAGGAAAAGTTCTCTATCTCATTAGAGGAAACATTTCTCCATCTGTTTCCTTCATGTGCCTTAAGGCGAGTTCCCCTTCTTGGGGATGGTTCTTGGCCAAGCAATGGCCCCAACCATTTGGAATGTGACTTCTCCATCCAGGCCAGAGAGTCAATCATTCTCACCAGTTCTTTTTCTATTATAAAGTAATAGACTCTATGTATTTTTAATAGAGTAGTGTTAAACTAATTTTTCACTATTAAGAAATACAAAATGGCATAGAAAAAAATTAAGACATAAAAAATGCCAATTACAGATTGGTCAAGTAACTTAGAGCAATGCAAAATATAAAACAATTTCCCTTTGAAATTCTTTTAATGAGACAATTATGAAAAAGACATTGGGAACTTTGGGATGTTAAATTGAAGTGAACATAGGGCCTACAACTCTTGCCAGCACCAGGTTGTCACTGTACATAAGTTATGAAGCAAACTCTGTATTTGAACAGTTTTCTGTTGTTTAACATCAGCATTTTTAGCTTCCCTATGCCTTTCAGGCATGTATCCGAGGGCGCTGCGAATTTGTGCATGTTCACAAAAGACATTCACCATGTAAATCAGAGCAGAAGTGCCAAGGACAAGGGGTATGTAGCCATTTTATTTTTCATTTAATATGATCATTTCAATTCACTTGAACAAACCTTTTCCAGAATTACCAGGTTCAGAATTATTTGGTGTGGAAATGCCCTCCAGAAGATTTCAGTTGAATGTACGTTGTTCTATTGACACAGGTGTACACAATTTTTATGCATCATTAGACTGTCACAGGCCAACTGAACAAGGAATCTCTGAATGATACATAAAAATAGAGTGAAATATCGTCACCATATCTGAGTATTAACATATAGCAGAGTATTATCATGTACCACACATATGTGGTGTACCCACGTATCTGTGTGCTTTCTAGGAATGTACTTGCTCCAGACACTGGGTTTTAGTGTATACATTACTTCTACCTGACACTGAAGACATCAGAGTTTCTGGTCTACTCCGATTAGGTCTGTTTATTTATGACCTCAGTTAATTGCCTTTGTATATTCACTCACTGATAGCCTTTCAAATAGCACGTAACTATTACGAATACTGAGAAAAAAGTTATAATCCCATGTTCAAATCACTCCATTTCCCCAAATTATAAGAAATGAAATCTAGTGAGCCAAATATATGTAACATTTCCATTCTCTTTAAGAAATACTGGGAGTTTTGTACCCACACAGCATGCACGAGATCGTGAGAACCTACATTTCTAATATTCTGGTGAGACTGTCTGATCTCTTCCAGCATGCTGAATGCATTGTGAATGGCACCTATTTAGTCCCTAATGTTTCAGCTTTCTACCTTTCCAGCTGTTGTGACGTCATATGGTGAGTTATGGCAGTCTGGAAGTTTTCCCAGCTTACATTTGCATAAAGTGTACCAGCAACTGTGTGCTTCAAAACCCATGCTCCTTCTGACAGTCACATTGGAATTCACCCACATTGACTCACTTCACTCTCTGTGGCACTGACCCTGGAGTTCCCCCTCTGCTTCTGACCATCCTTTTTATTTTTCCAAGAGTCTTTCCAGCCTTCTGTATGAGTTAATATTTGCCTTTAGCACATTGGCTTCTTCGAGGTATTTTCTTTCATCTTCCATAGAAGTTTCCTCCCATCACAGCTTTTTTTAGTCTAAGTTAATAATAAAATGTAATTTATATTCATAGTAGCTCTATCTTTATAAATAGTCATTTCAATTACACCAAGAACATTATAACTTCTATTTAGAAACATGACCAACAAAAAGATAGGATTTTAAAAAATCTAATGCAAGCACATTTATTGGCTCATTACTGTTTTTACTTTCATAGTAAAACTGCTTAAACTAAATTGCAATAGTTGATTAATTTACACATCCTAATTATGGGTAATAAATGACTTTTCTATGTATACATATATAAGCACTTGGTTGCACAGTTTTCATTTGGATCTGGTTTCAGGTTTGCAACAATCTAAACCACTGTCACTGTGATGCTGGTTTTGCCCCTCCGGAGTGTGACATGACACCTTCTTCTCCAGGAGGGAGCTTAGACGATGGATTTTGGCTGCCCATGGGTTAGTGTCCAGAGCAGGGCCTGCATGTGTGTAAGTACACTCCACCTCAGCAGCTCGCTGTGGCCATTGAAGACTTGACATTTCAGGAGCACAGATGAGAAGTTGATATTTCTACTCTGCTTGACTTCATTTAAATTCAGAGAATCACGTGAGGCTATTTTAAATCTAATCTAGAAGTGTGGATATTTAACAAGGCTTCTTCCTCTGGTTTTGTCATGGCTTGCAGAACATTTGTAGCATGCTTTTCTGCATAAACTTGAGTTTCAGAAATGAGGAGAATGTACTGCAGTCTGTATTGCCCCAGGGAGTTACATATGAAAATGTGCTGGTTCACAACCAATTTGCCTGTTTAAAACCGTGTGTGTGTGCACGAGTGCACGCGCACACGTGCTTGCATGTGGGGTGGGGAGAGAAGATAACCAGAAGAAGAAATCAGATTCCTTGGAGCTGGAGTTACAGACCTAAAGTGAGTGGCCCAGTGTTGGTGCTGAGAAGAAAATTGGTCCTCTAGAAGAGCACTAACTACCTAACCGCTGAGCCCATCTCTTCAGTCCTGGCATATTTAAAATGAATTGTTCTATTTAATGTGCAAAGTACCCAAATCTTCTATACCCTCAGATCATGATTACCGTGTGCCACTGAAACATTTGGCGGAAAGTAATGAACAACCAGCCACTGCCCATTTGATTTTATCAGATCTGTTTTGTACAGTTAGAATTCTATGCTGCTATATGCACTTTCTGTATGGAGCCAAGTATGCCAATGTAACCATTTCATTTATAATTAATTATATGTATAAGTAACTTACTATAGGAGCTTGGTGACAAAGAAGCTACAGACTGTAAGATTAAAGTAAAAAAATGTCTCAGGAAAGCTACTAAAATGCACTCCCTCAACCCAATAGGATGAATTTTTTCTTAGTAGATGAACTAGAGAAAGTTTTATTTAGTTGAAATAATTACAGTAATTATTATATTGTTGATGTCCTATATTATAGTTTTAGTAGTATAATCTATTAATGTATCTTAATCTGTGTAATCATTTATGTCAGTTTCATTTCTAGATTTAGCAAATCAAATGTTATTGTCACTGATTTTATGTTTCTTCAATTCCCATGTATTTAAAGTTATGGCTATACAGATAAAGATTTTTTGGATATGTAAGACTTTAAATACCAAAGTGCATATGATTTTTGATATAGCATATCTTTAAAAATTGTAAAAGCTATGTGGTGTGTGCACATGCCTGTAAACATTCATGTACAGACCAGAGCAGGGCACTGGGTCCAGTAGTTTGTTGCTTTCTACCTTATTTTTGAGATGGGGACTGTCACTGCTCCTGGAGCTCTCCCCGCTTTGGCTAGGCTGGCTGGCCAGTCTCTACCGACTAATGCTGGGCCACCTTCTTTTTACTTGGATTCTTTTTATTGCAAGCAACTGAATCCAAGGAGCAGTGAGTGCTGGGATATTGCCCATTCTTGACAGGTACTACAGTCACAGTGACTCACTCCAGGCCCAGAAGAGGGCACCTCAGGACCCTCTTCCCACCCTCTGGACTCTTGCTCTTCCATTCTTTCTGCCCTGTCTTCTCTGAGGTTGGGGGCAGGTCTTGAGACAGATGTCCCCTTTAGAACTAGGAACTAACTCAACAGCCTCTTACTCTTCAGATCCTTGGCTTCATTGATCACCCTCATGTTTCTACTCTTACTTTCTTTTTCTTTTGTGATGTTTCCTTGGGAATTTATCTAATGCACACTCACAAGACTCCATCACTATGGGATTAGCAATGATTTTCACACCTGGATTTTCATGTTTCCTTATGATTCTGTGTTGGGAATCGTAAGAGTGTAGGCCATTGATTGGAGGTTTTTAACCACCCACTTTGAGAGAATGGAGTTGAAAAGGCTCAGAAAAAGAACAGTTGTAAAACAACAGAAGGGTTTTAAAACTATGAACAATTAAATCCAAGGGTAAAGATTTTTGGAACAACAAAATAAAATAAGAATAAAGTAAAATAAAAAGCTTCAAGTATCATCGTTTTCTTGCTAAAATATGTTTTGTTGATCTCTCTGGTTTAAGAGACCAAATAGTTCTTTCCAAAAGAATTTTTGAATTTCTATTTATTTTTAAATTTAAATTACAAACAAGGTTGCTTCACATGTCAATCCCAGGTCCCTCTCCCTTTCCCTCTCCTCCTCCCATGCCCTCCCACCAACTTCCCAATACCCCCTCATTTACCCAGGGTTGGTGCGGCCCTCCATGGTGGTGTCCATTGTCTGTTATTTCATCAAGGGCAGGTCCTAGATCCTGCCCCAAGATCCAGTCTGAGATAGCATCTCTCATTGTTGGACGGGAACCCAAATTCCATTTGTATGCCAGGGATAAGTACTGATATACTACCCAAGGCCCAATAGATTGCCTAGGCCTCCTCACTGACACCCAGATTCATGGGGTCTTGATAAGTCCCATCATGCTGGATTCCCAGGCATCAGTCTGGGATATTGATTGCTAACCCTTGTTTCTGGGGGTTAACCAGCCCAGTCTTAACCCCTTTATGCATTAGTCCTCCCTCTCTGTCACTGGGTTCCTTGAGTTCAGCTCAGTGTTTAGCTGTGGGAGTCTGCATCTACTTCCATCAGCCATTGAATGAAGGTTTTCTTTCCCAGACTCTCTGGCCATGGGATTGTAGGCTGGCACTCCCCTGATTCATGTCTAAAATCCATATATGAGAGAGTACATACCATGTTTGTCTTTTTGTGACTGGGTTACCTCACTCTGGATGGTTTCTTCTAGTGCCATCCATTTACCTGCAAATTTCAGGATTCCATTGGTTTTCTGCTGAATAGTACTACATGTGTAAATGTACCACATTTCTCTATCCACTCTTCAGTTGAGGGGCAACTAGGTTGCTTCCAAGATCTGGCTATTATAAATAATGCTGATATGAACATAGTAGAACAGATATCCTTATTGTATGAATAGGCATCTTTTGGATATATGCCTAAGAGTGGAGTTGCTGGGTCTTGTGGTAGACTTATTCTCTTTTTTCTGAGGCCTTTCCATACTGATTTCCAAAGTCGTACGAATCGGCACTCTCACCAGCATAAACAGTCATTGCTGTTTTTGATTTTAGCCATTCTGACAGGAGTTGCTTTGATTTGCATTTCCCTGATGGCTAGGGATGTTGAGCACTTTCTCAAGTTCCTCTCAGCCCTTTTAGACTCCTCTACTGAGAATTGTCTATGTAGTTTTGTAGCCCACTTTTTAATTGGATCCTTTGATGTTTTGGAGACTTGCTTCTTGAGTTCTTTGTAAATTTTGGAGATCAGCCCTCTGTCAGATGTGGGGTTAGTGAATATCTTTTCCCATTCTGTGTTCTGCCTTTTTGTCTTATTGAGTGTGTTCTTTGCCTTACAGAAGCTTCTCAGTTTCAGGAGTTCCCATGTATTAATTGTTGATCTCACTGTCTGTGCTACTGGTGTTATTTTCAGGAAGCTGTCTCCTGTACCAATTCATTCAATGGTACCACCCACTTTCTCTTCTAAGAGGATCAGTGTTGCTGGACTTATGTTGATGTCTTTGATCCATTTGGACTTAAGTTTTGTGCATGGCGATAAACATGGATCTATACTCATTCTTCTACCAACCAGCATCCAGTTATGCCAGCACCATTTGTTGAAGATGCTTTCTTTTTTCCATTGTATATTTTTAGCTTATTTGTCGAAGATCACATGTTCATATATGTATGGATTAATATAAGGGTGTTCAATTCAATTCCATTGGGGTACCTGCCTGCTTTTGTGCCAATACCAAACTGTTTTCATGACTATAGCTCTGTCATAGAGGTTGAAGTCAGGGATGGTGATACCTCCAGATGTTGCATTGTTGAGTAAGGTTGTTTTGGCTATTCTGGGCCTTTTGTTTTTCCATACAAAATTTATTATTGTTCTTTCAAGGTCTGTGAAGAATTGTGCTTGTATTTTAATGGGGATTGCATTGAATGTGTAGATTGCTTTTGGCAGGATTGCCATTTTTACTACATTGATCCTACCTATCCAAGAGCATGGGAGATCTTCCCATTTTCTGGTGTCTTCTTTAATTTCTTTCTTTAAAGACTCAAAGTTCTTGGGATACAGGTCTTTTACTTGTTTGGTTACCATTACCCCAAGGTATTTTATGTTGTTTGTGGCAATTGTAAATGGTGATGTTTTTCTGATTTCTTTCTTAGCCCTTTTATCATCTGTATATAGTAGGGCTACTGATTTTCTTGAGTTGATCTTGTATCCTGACACTTTGCTGAAGGTGTTGATAAGCTGAAGTATTCCCTGGTAGAGTTCTTGTGTCATTTATGTGAACTCTCATATCATCTGCAAATAGTGAAAGTTTGATCTCTTCCTTTCCAATTTGTATCCCCTTGATATCCTTTTGTTGTCATATGGCTGTAGCTAGAACTTCAAGTACAATATTGAAAAGGTATGTAAAGAGTTCACAGCCTTGCTTGTTCCTGATTTTAGCAGAATCGTGTTCGTTTCTGTCCATTTAGTTTGATGTTGGTTTTTGGTTTGCTGTATGTAGCTTTTATTATATTTAGGTATGTTCCTGTTATCCCAGATCTCCCCAAGACCTTTGTAATGAAGGGGTGTTATATTTTTTCAAAGGCATTTTCTGCATCTAGTGAGATGATCATGTGATTTTTGTTTCTTGACTTGTTTATATGGTGGATTACATTGATCTATTTTTGTATGTCGAACCTTCCATGCATGCCTGGAATGAAGCCGACTTGATCGTGGTAAATGATTTTTTTGATGTGTTCTTGGATCCAATTTGCCAGTATTTTATTAAGTAATTTTTCATCAATGTTAATGAGGGATATTAGTCTGAAGTTCTCTTTCTTAGTTTTATCTTTGTGTGGCTTTGGGATCAAGGTTATTGAAGCCTCGTAGAAAGAGTTTGGCAAAGACCCTTCTGCTTCTATTGTGTGGAATACTTTGAGAAGAATTGATATAAGCTGTTCTTTGAATTTCTGGTAGAATTCTGCACTGAGGCCATCTGGACCTGGGCTTTTTTTTGGTTGAGAGACTTTTGATGACTGCTTCTATTTCCATAGGGGTTATAGGTCTATTTAAATTGCTTATCTGTTCTTGGTTTAATTTTGGTAAGTGATTGCTATCCAGAAAATTGTCCATTTCCTTTATATTTTCTTATTTTGTGGAGTACCCGTTTTCAAAGTATGAACTGATGATTATCTGGATTTCCTCAGAGTCCATTGTTATGTCCACCTCTTCATTTCTGATTTTATTAATTTGCATGTTCACACTCTGTCGTTTTGTAAGTTTGGACAATGGTTTGTCTATCTTGCTGATTTTCTCAAAGAACCAACTCTTCGTTGCATTGATTCTTTGTGTTGTTTTCCTATTTTCTAATTTATTCATTTCAGCCCTAAGTTTGATTATTTTCTGGTGTCTACTCCTACTGGGTTGAGTTTGCTTCTTTGTGTTCTTGAACTTTCAGCTGTGCTGTTAATTCTCTAATATAACTATTGTCAAGTTTCTTCATGTGGTCAGTTAGTGCTATGATCTTCCCTCATAGCACTGCTTTCAAAGTGTCCCATAGCTTTGGGTATGTTGTGTCTTCATTCTCGTTGAATTCTTAATTTCATTTTTATTTCTTCTTTGACCCAGGAATGTGCATTATTCAATTTCCATTAATTTGTAGGGTTTCTGCAATTTGTGTTGTTGTTGAATTCTAATTTTAATGCATGGTGGTCTGATAAGATACATGGAGTTATTCCAATTTTTTGTAGCTGCTGAGATTTGATATGTTGCCAAGTATGTGGTTGATTTTGAGAAGATTCCATGTGGTGCTGAGAAGAAGGTATATTCTTTTTTATTTGGATGGAATGTTCTATAGATGTCTGTTAATACCAATTGGGTCATAACTTGTATTAGGCCCTTTGCTTCTTTGTTAAGTTTCTGTCTGGTATTCCTGTCTAGTGGTGAGAGTGGGGTGTTGAAGTCTCCTACTATAAGTGTGTGAGGCTTTATAAGTCATTTGAGTTTTAGTAATGCTTCTTTTATGGACGAGGATGCCTTTGTATTTCGTCCATAGATGTTCAGAATTGAGACTTCATCTTGGTGGATTTCTCCTGTGATGAGTATATAATGACCTTTTTCATCTCTTTTGATTGATTTTATTTTAAAGTCTAATTTTTTAGATATTAGGATTGCTACCCCTCTTGTGTCTTGGGTCCATTTGATTGGAAAATCTTTTCCCAACCTTTAACTCTGAGGTAATGCCTGTCTTTGAGGTTGAGGTGTGTTTCTTGTATGCAGCAGAAGGATGGGTTCTGTCTTCGAATCCATTCTGTTAGCCTGTGTCTTTTTATGGGTGAGTTAAGGCCATTAATATTGAGGGATACTAATGTCCACTGATTGCTCATTCTTCTTTGATTTGGAATGGTGGTTGTTGTTGGAATTATGTGTGGAATTCCACCCCTTTTCTTCTTTTGGCATATCTAACGCCTATGTTCAAAAATATGGAATGCTTCATGAATTTGCGTGTCTTCCTTGCCAAGGGTCATGCTAATCTTCTCTGTATCATTCTAATTTTAGTATATGTGCTTCTGAAGCGAGTGCAAGATTTTTGCAACAAAATAAAATAAGAGTTTAAAAAAGCTTCAGGTAACATCGTTTTCTTGCTCAAATATGTGTTGTTTATCTCTCTGGTTTAAGAGACCAAATAGTTCCATGCAAAAGAATGTTTGAGTTCATATAGCATATATAAGAATTAATTCAAAAGGAACCTACAGTATATAAAAGTAAAACTAAAAAGTCATAGAGGACAAAACAAAGTAATTCAGATCACTCACTGGTCTAGTCAATTACAATTTTTGAAAATTAAATGGCACTTTTTCATTTTCAGATAGAAGTACACCCTTGGTTGTCAAGCGGCGTGATGCTCGCTTTAAAAAGGGACTTCTGATCAGTTTGTATGTTTTACTACCTTTCCTCATCATGTTCGCCATCACTGTTGTCAAGCGGAATATCACAAAGAGATTCTCGCAGAAAGAAGAGGCTTTAAGTGGAGAGTAAGTATACGTGTTAATGTTAAAAATGCTCTATGGAGGTATCTTAATCCAGCTAAGTAATACAAAAAGTAATGGCTTTTTGGATGAATGGTTCATTGTAAATATTGCTAGAAGTACTGCGCAAAAGGTTTTCAGGATATACCAAACCTTATTTCAGTTTTCTGATGGGCAGCCTTTCATGTCCTGATGTGCTAAAGACACTTGGAGCAACCCAGTATCCTCAGGAGCATTCAAATGGAAATTTCCCAGCAACCCAGTGTCCTCACACTGCAAGTCTGTTTTACACCTAGGGTATCAATAGAGACAAATTTGGAGCAGATCTGCAAATAGCACATGTAGAAGACAAGGAGAGTGAGCGTGCAGACCAAGGCACAGCAAGGCATGGAGAGCTGATACAGGGTGTGAATGCATTCATTATCACTTGTGTGTTTCTAAACTGCAATTGCGGGGTCATGCAGCTTCTGTTTCAGTCATAATATCAGTGCAAGTCACACTTTGTTTAGTGGGGATTCAGAGACAGCAGAATGCTGAAGTAAATGTAAACAAGGTATCTTGTAGTCCAATCCTGTAAGAAAACAATGATGCCTAATGTCCAATGCCATCTTTAGTTCTCAGATTAGGCAAGGAGCTGGCAGCCACTAGTTACATTCAGGGCAATGTTCCTGATGATTTATATAGACATCTACAAAATAATCAAATTGTTTGAGTCACCAAATTACATGACAGCTGGCATAAAGATTCCTGTACCCTTGGAACATTTTGGGAAAATCTGGATAATTACCAGAAATTTTGACTGCTGGCAAAAGTGCCACAGTAAGGAATCCTGGTTTCAGAACAATGACAAAGGATGTCAAAGCAGCATAAGATTCACAAATATAGGTGGTTTCAGGTTAGAAGGAGGCCAAACTGAAATGCAGCTGAGTCACAGAGTGTGGCTCTCACGCTCTTCGGGGGCGGGGTGGTGATTGCTGTGCCTGCCCTTGACTGGCACATTGGTGCTCATCTTTCTCTCCTTTTCAAACAAATTACCAAACACCTATCCATGCTCACAACCTTTTAGGTCATCCTCTCCCGATGGAGCAGTAAAGAAGTTTGGAAAAATAGCCTAAAGTGAACTGTGCTCTATGTGGATTGATGGTCGCTAGTTAGGTGTTCAAACCTGATGCTACTGTATGTGGCCCAGGAGGACTTTGAATACTATAATGACATGCTCTGTCATTCTTGAGTGTTATAAGGAATCATAAGGCTCTCTAATACCACTAATTTTGCTAAATGCAGTTGAAAAATCTTATTTGAAGTCTCATTTATGGAGGTGAATCCATCTAAATAATTATGTATAGCTACTTGGTGGAAACAAACTATGGAGGTGTAAGAATTTGAAGGTATACATGTCGATGTATATAAATATTAACAACTACTTTGATGGTTATTTTAATATCTCCTCAATTTTCATGTATACAAGGTAGAAGGACACAGTGGTTAGACTGATTGTTTTGAAACCCGAAATTATAAACAAATACATAAATAATTAGCCCAGAAAAGCACATAAAATCTTTGAAATTTAGGATTTGGAAAGAGAAAACACTGGAATGTCAAATCATTATCTGCCATTGGCAAAAACAGGTATTGATACACAGCAATTGATCATTTAGTTCAAATCTGGCGTTTGGCAGTTTTTTAAAATCTTTTTTCTTAATGACAATGTTTATAATCCTGAAAACAATCCTGTCTTTTTTGTACAGAACAATTTCAGAAGACAGTAATAAAGGCAGCATCCAGTCTTAGAGTCAAAGGTGACTGAAGACATCCATTTGCTGACAAAATATTGTAACTATACTCTGAACAAGCCCTCAGTAGGAGTCCAGAGCTGTTTTGGTATTTCCTCACACAGATTCCTAATTGCTAGTTTCCCATGCTGCAACAAGGCCAGCAGAAAGCGTTTGCTCTTAGTATTGTTTTACATTGGTTTGGAAATCTTCATTGTAAACTGCTAGTAATCACATCTTTATCAGAAGTCTCTTGAAAGGAATCTTCAATATTTGCAAACAAACACACCTCTTCATTGAAGGATATAGTTTGCAAACACACAGGAGGTTGTCCTATGACATTTACATGTTGTTCTTCTTCATTACTGAGGCTCTATGGGAATTGTTACCCTGATTCACAAATGAGGAAGTAGATAGGAGTAGTTGTTGCACCGCCTCATGCTTATAGGATGCCAGCAGGTTGTGTGGTTGTAGTTTAAGGCTGGCATGTCTCTTAGTTTCAGACTGTCAGAGTCAACTTGACACATGCATCTCACAATACACCTGGAAACAAGGGGTGGGATTTATGTTGATGGAGGACCAGGAAAGATGATAAAGGCACAACTTCTTGCAAAACAGAATGGCAATTCTTTGCCATAAGAAAAGGTAAAGGAGCCGGGCGGTGGTGGCGCAAGCCTTTAATCCCAGCACTCAGGAGGCAGAGGCAGGCGGATCTCTGTGAGTTTGAGGCCCGGGGGGGGGGGAATGACAGCTTCCAAAACAATACAGAGAAACCCTGTCTCATAAAACCAAAAAAAAGAAAGAAAAAAGAAAGAAAAGAAAAGGTAAAGGAGAAATCCATATGTATTCTATACAATTTTGACTCACTTATGTAAAATTAAAGGTATTTTATATACTACACCTGAAAAAGTAGGAAAATTTTCAAAGCTCAACTAAGCATCACTTCAAACACCATCCAATACATGTCTGCCATTGCACCTGACTCTGATAGCTAAGTTAGCAGGCTGCTGTGTCTCCATCTGTAACTAAATGTTGGGGTGGGTGAGTGGGAGACATACCAGGGCTGAAAGCTTCTTAGTTAGAATTGTAAACGTCTCAGCACCAGCCCCCATTCCCCATATCTTGGCAGTATGTTCGAACCAGATACCCAGATGTGTACTCCCAGGCACACAGCTAATGGAATTCTAGCAGAATTTCTGGGTGCACATTTTAAGGGGTAGCTTTCTAGCACATGAATACCCCAGATGAGAACAGAAGTCAGATTGTGTGGTTACTAGTAAGGATGACAGTCTGACTGACAGTTGGAAGTCATGCAGCAGAATGGATTACTAAAACCAGAGAAGAAGACCTCAGCAGGGTCCTTGGAGACCACATCTGTCTCACTCTGAATAAAAGGCAGGACTCACTGCGCCACTGAGCATGCAAGCTTCTGCTCTAAATGCTCAAAGAGAGCTGTCTGATTTTACTTTGGGAACAGCCTACTATGGTAGAGGTAGAAGTGTAGATGCTGCCCTAGTGTTTCAGAGTAGGGGTGGGAATGGTAGCTCCTGGAGAAATTTTGGAGGTGAATGAATGTATTTCCTTAAGAAACACTGAAAACTGGGTGATGGCAGTGCATGCCCTTAGTCCCAGCACTCAGAGGAGGTAGAGGCTAGTTCCAGGACAGCCTGGGCTACAAAGAGAAACCCAGATATCCTGTCTTGACCCCCCCAAAAGAAAAAAGAAACACTGATAAAACAATGTTTGTTGACATGCAATAGAAGACAGCACCAGCACTGCTGCCAACCAAAATCAACAGCAAACAGGAACCAAAAAAGTAGAAAGAAGAAAATATAATTTCCTAAGTATTGGATACAGACCCCATCTCTTTGTATCCATGTGCATTCTTATTTTTTTTATTTATTTTATTTTTTTATTCTAAAAATGGGCTACTGAGTATATGAATACTAAGAGAAAATATACAAAAACCACAAGCCAATCATAGACAGGTTTTAGGATACAATGATGAGAGACTTCATTAATCCCCACGTGAATGTGGTTCAGTCAAAACTTTTCTACATTGGTGAGAGCAGGATTTCGCCAGATGCAATATTTATTCTATACATTCCTTGGCGTATGGCAGGGAAAATAAGTAGAGCCACTGGCAGAACAGTGAACCAGGAGGAAGCCTGTTGATCACACAGTAGAGGTATGAAGGGGGCAAGTCTGGGTCGCAGGAAAAAACCAACAAGAACAAGAACAAGAAAACTTTTTTGGGAGATGACAGTTGGAAGAGAGTGAAGACATGACTGAGCCAGAATGAAGAGAAATGATAAAAGACCTCAAAACTGACTGCAGAGTGGCTAGTGACACTTTCACATACGAAGTACTACACACAGTAAGAGCCACATGTAGATATCTGAGTGGCGATGTCTGTGTGCATGTATTTGGGGGCGGTGAGTTTGACCTTTGATCCTTTGTAGGGGAGGCAGCGCTGGTGATATGCACAGGGGTTTGGGAAACACTTCTGTCGGCTGGATATTCAGTATGAAAAGACTGAGTTCTGTATTGCTTCTATTTCCTGTCAATGGTTTTCTTTTTTTAAGAGTTATTTCTTTTTAAAATACATATATTGTAATACAGTTACATCACTGCCGTCTTCCTTTCCCTCCCTCCAAGCCCTCCCACAAACCTCCTTGCTTTCTTTCAAATTCACAGTCTCATTCTTCATTAATTCTTACATGACCTGTCTGTACATTATCCTTGAATGAACTGTTTCAGGGCTGGGCCTTTTGGTATGGGATAATCACTTGGTGTGCTCTTTCCAGGGTGAGGCTCTTTGTCCTGCTGGCAGCTTCCCTGAGTTACCTGTAGTTTTCTGTGTAGGGTTGTGGCCTCCTGAGCTTTCCCTCACCTACTTAGCATGTCTACTGTTGTCCTGCTGCAGGTCATGTCTAGGCAGTCCTCTTAGTGAGATGTTTATTGTTGTAGCTTCTGACACCACTAGGAGACACAATCTCAACAGCAAACTCCCTGGCCCTTTGGTTCTCACAATCTTTCTGTCCCCTCTCCCACAGTGTTCCCTGAGCAAGGGAGTGTTTTGTAGATGTATTCATCAGAACTGGACTCCCCAAGTCTGCATTTTGATTGGTTGTGATTTTCTGTGATGGTCTTTGTCTGTTGTAAGGAGAAGCATCCTTGTTGAAGCTAAGAACTACACTTACCTGTGGGTGTAAGGACAGATATTTGAAATGTAGTTAGAGTTAATGCTGTTTTACTAAAGTGTTGGTTCTAGGTTCTTTTCCAAGATCCATGACTTAACCAGTCCTGGGTAATTGGCTAGGTTTCCTGTATCAGACATGATTTCCCTCTTGTTGAATGAGTCTTAAGTCCAGTTAGAGAGTTGTTGGTTACCACCAAGGTATGCGTGCCACTCCTGCACCCTGAGTGTTATTGTGTCCTGCCAGTTGTTATCATTCATGGGCATCACAGCTGGGTGGGGTGTTGGTTGTTTCCTTCCTTCGGAAGTTTGCACAGTGCCTTTGATACTATGAAAGCCAGTCCTCAGGAAGGGCATACTTCAAGTCAGTTCCAGCTGCAGGGCCCTGAGCTTTGTCTGAAGAGCATGGTGTCTTCAGCAATAGGGACTTACATTCTATATGGTTTTCTTTTACTCATGTAAAGTTTAGGGAATGCAGCTGAAATGGGTAAAGCCCATCTGACAACATGCCCTTTCCATGCAGCCATTGCAAACTAGTTACATACGGAACAAAATAAACTGAGAAAAAAACCTAGATTTATGAATTTTTGTGGATCATAGACAGAGAAGGCCAGAAAAAGTACAGTCATGTACTTTGTTATGTTTTTATGTTAATTTATTAAGTCTCTATACCTATAGTTGCATGGTGTGAATTTGGATAGCTTTGTAATTATGATGAGAATTTTATAATGATGAGAATAATGATGAGAATGAAGTTTTACTACTTCCTGTGTTGTTTTTTTTCCCCCAAAGCAGTTATGCAACACCAAAGCCACAATGGAAGAAGGACAAGAAACTCACTCGTACGTGGTCTGTTCCAAGAATATGGACCAGCCGTTTCTGTTTCTGTGACTTCCATTTTACATACCTCCAAATAAAACCCATGGCTGAAAGTGTACAGACTTGTGCCTGTTGATTCTTCCCTCTGAGCCAGGGAGATAAACATTCTAATCTGAGAACAATATCTACTGCTGCTACAACGCACATGCCCAAAGCCAAGAGCAAGCAATCACTCTAGCCTATTCCTCTCCAGCCACCACCTGGCTCCCTCATGTCAAGTTTGGATACCCAGAAGAGGTTTGATGAGTGGAGCACTTCCTGCAGGTCCCAAATAGTCTTTTCTTTTTTCAAAAGGAATTTTCTAGACATGAGTTCCTCAACAGAGGTATTGACAGTGACCCTATGGCCCTCTAAACACTGAGATTTAGGCTATTTGTTGTCATTTGGTGTTGTGTGGCTATTTCTGCTTTTAAACATTCCTCCTGAGGGAAAGAGCTATGACTCAGGAAGCTCACTTTCAGAAGCTGTAAGGCTCATAGGCCCCTCCTTCCCTATGTTTATTAAGCAGAAATGATAGCTGGGACAAGAAGAGGGTTCTTTTCAGCTCCTGTACACCAGGCACAGACTTCTAGGGGTGTAGTTTTCATGAATCATGACAAAATCAAAGATGATTCAAGCTTTTTTTCCAGAGACCCAAATTCTCCTTTTACAAATGCCCCCCCAACTGATATAAGTGTGGAACATCCACTCAACAAAGTATTATTTTTATTCAGCCTTTAAAAGAACAGACCACTATATCACTAAAAGATATCACTATAAAATGGATGAACCCTGAAGTCATCATGCTGAAAAGCCAATCAGGCAAGAATTAGTTTACAACTAGTAAACCAATTTAGGGCTCCTAGTAGCTGGAGATAAGGAAATGATTAGAGTGGTAAAGTCTATAAGACACAGTCATTATCTAGGGGGTAATAAAATCTAAAATTCAGAACCTGGCATTGGTGGTGCACTCCTTTAATCCCAGCACTGGAGAGGCAGAGGCAGGCTGATTTCTGTGAGTTCGAGATCAGCCTGGTCTACAGAGCAAATTCCAGGACAGTCTCCAAAACAGTACAGAGAAACCCTGAAACCAAAACAAACCAAAAAATAAAATTCACATTTAACTATTGTACACAGTCACAGATGTTTTAGCACCACATATTTCTATACCGCAAATGCATGAATGATATAGAATATGAATTATAACAAAACACAAATGCCTAGAAGTCACAAAATTTCATAACTATTTATTTCCTCTTTCCTCACTGCCACAAATATTGGGTACTGGTAACTACCACTCTGTCATGTTTTAGTAATAAAGTCTTAGTTATTAGCAGGTCCTACCTGACTCAGTTTTCACGCTGGCCTAAAGTTGCTATTTTTTGGTTGTTGGACCCTTACCCCACCCAGGAATGTATGCTAAAGTCACAGGTGTGAGCACCCCCTGGATGCAGGAGAGATGGGCTTTGAGTGTGTAGAGTTGGACATCCTTGGGAACACAGGAGGTAGTAGTACATCTCTTTTTCCATAGGCCCTGACTGCCCTTCCCATGTCTATAGTTTCCAAGTGTACAGGCTCACTGTGCTGGCTAATTTTACGTCCATTTGACTCAAGCTAGGGTCACATGGGAAGAAGGACTCTCAATAGGGAAAATCCTCCATCAGATTGGCCTGTGGGCAAACCTGTGGTGCATTTTCTTGCTTGATAATTGATGGGAGGGCCCAGCTCACTGTGGCTTAGACACTCCCAGGCAGGTTGTTCTGTGTGGCATAAGCTGAGGAATTTCTGGGAAACAAATCATTAAACGGCATACCTCCATAATCTCTGCATCAGTTCCTGCCTTGACTTCTTGGATGATGGTCTAAGCTTTTGATGGACTCATGTTGCTTTCAGTCATGGTGTTTTGTTACAATGATAGTCACCGTTAACAAAACACGCATAAGTGACTTTGTAAGACAGCCTTCCTCCCCTTCCCTCTACCAATTATAAGCTAGTACAGCAAGAAAGAAGACAAAAGAGGGGCGCATTATGTTTCATGATTGCTTTGCCAAGATCAAGTTCTGTTTACCTATTTGTCACGTTGATAACTAATAGGTGCATTTCTAGTTTGCTTTACATCTTCCATCACAATACAAGAAAAATGCTAGAAAATTGCAGAAAGCCCAAAAATAACTAAGACAAGTTATGCTTGTTTGTACTTTTATACCTACTGTAAGGGGCTGAGCTAGAAGCTGGTGTCTGTTCTGTAGCAGGTGGAGGTATTGAGCCTCGGATGAGCCATTGGTGGGCGGTCTCCCACGCTGCCCACGTGCCCCCTCGTCTGCCAACGGTCTTGAATAACCTATGATTTCTACTCTTCGATTCAACCATGCCTCTGTTCTTCATACTCGCCGAGTTTGCCATGCTGTTAGCTCGCCTCGGTAAGGCCCTGCGTACCTCTCACTCCTTCCCTTTCGCGGTCCCTTATCTGAGAGAGGATACCACTGTGCTCCTGATTTCCTGCTGATGCCCTTCCTCTATCTTGTCGCGTCTCAGGCCCCACTCCTAGCCCGACCTCAGGCGCAGCCCAATCCTGGACCATGTGAACTCAGGATAATCATGGTGGCTTCTGCTCTGCTTTTGTGTCTGGACTAACAACAGGATCTCCAACTAGTCATTCGAGTTCCCTGCATCCTGGGAAGTGGGGTGCAGTGCTTGTGCTCCACCAGCACCCTCTGATTGATCCCCAGATCCCTGAGAGGAGAAACAGGGTGGCCGGGTTGAACGTTGTGTCTTTTGTGTCTACTAAATCATTTTCAGTGGGCCGTTAGCATGCCATCGGAGTTAGTGCATTGAGGAAGAGAGTGGGTTTATTACAAGCAAGTTCGTTGGTAGTATTTGAGCTCTGGGTGCGCTCAGGAACGCTGGCTGGAATGGGAGTATTATGAATCAGGAAAACAACCCAAAGCAAACAAAATTAAAAACTCCAAACAACAAAAGATATACTGTGTATTTTGCTGCAGATTCCGAAGGAATATGTCTGCATGTCACCGTGCCAGTGAAGATAGAGCCACGCAAGAGTGGAGTTTCAGAAGGGAAGGTCGGTCTTCCAGGTTTCCCACTCGCTACTCGGGTCTGAGGCTGACCTTTCATTGACCACTGCGTTGACTGTAGTAACTTACACAGCACACCTTGTGTTCCTCTCTCCCGGTCCCCTGCCTCACCGTTGTCCCCCGTACCCCTTCCCTCCCCCTCTTTTTAAAGTCTTTCTGTTGTTGTTCTTAAATGTCAAGAAACAGTGACTATTTCCCAGTAATCATTCTGGCAGAAGAAAACATAATATAAAACAGAGGTTGTGCTTGATGGTGACCCAATATGCAAATTAAAAGCGTTGTTAGTAGCTACTAAACAATAAATTGGTTTCCAGTAAAATTCGGACATGTAAAATTGGATAAATGTCAGCATAAGCAGAATTAAGTTAGAGAAAGGATTTTATATATATAGAAAATGTGTGTGTGTGTGTGTGTGTGTGTGTGTGTGTTATATACAGATAGGCTGGGAAATAATTTGCCTGCCTTATTCTAGATAATGAAGGCCCTAACAGCCATTATGTTAGTAGGAAATACTTTTCCTCACTGAGAACAGGGAGGGTTCTATTCTTGACTGCAGTTTGACATATTTTTTTAAATTTGGAATTATGTATTCTTTTGTTTTGATTTTTAAAAATTTAGTCATGGGGGCTAGAAGATGCTTCATGTCAATGGTTAAGGCACACTGACCACTCTTCCATGTGACAATTCACCACTTTCTGTAATTCCAGTCCCAGGAGAGCTGATACCTTCTTCTGGCCTTGCCAGGCATTGACCATGTGTCTTGCACAGACATACATGCAGACAAAATGCCCATATACATCCAACAAACAAGTAAATAAAATGATTCCAAATTTAGTTAACTACCCGGTGTGTGTATATGTATTTGTGTGTGAGTATGTGTGTGTGTGTGTGTGTGTGTGTGTGTGTGTGTGTGTGTGTGTGTATGAGAGAGAGAGAGAGAGTTTGGATGCATACATGCCAGGGTCCCTGTGTGAAGCTGAGAGAAGAGTCTGAGGAAGCCACTTGTCTCCTTCCACCCCAGTCAGTACTAAAGACAGAGCTTACACTGTCAAGGTTGGAGGCTGGCACCCTTATCTGTGGAGCTATCTTACCAGCCTTTATTTGCAGTTCTCGAAGCTGTTTTTACTATGATAGAGTCTACTTCTGAAAATGGTTTTTAAAGCTCTGTTGAGCTATTTCAGATAGTGAAAGCACATATATGAAATGTACACCTTTGTAGAGTGTTGGCACCTGCATACATCTGTGACACCATTAAGACAGTCAATTTACCAAATTGACATATTGCTTTCTAAACTTTCCTTATGTACTTTGGGGCTTTTATTTGCGCCTAGAACATGAACAAAAGGTCTACCTTCTTTAACAAATATTTACATACTCTGTGTGCATCAGTTCCCTAGAGCTGATTCATACTGCATAACTTAAACTTTTTACCCTCGAAGCCACAGTTCTCTATTTTTTCCTCTCTCTGGAGCCTGACAACCAACATTCTCTTGGGTTTCTCTTAAGTTTGACTTTTGTAGACACATCGAGTAAGTATACCCTTGTATTGATCATTCAGTAACTGACATATTTTACGTAACATTGTAGTGTCTGGATTCATCCAAGTAAACATCAACTCTGTCCAGGTCTGGGTTATGAGTCTCTTATCTACAACTGTATGTTCTTGAACTTCCTGTGTGTGTCTACTCATCAGCAACACTACCTGTGTCTCCTACAAAGTTCACAAGTTCCTTTAGCTTAGCTTATAAGAGAGTTGCTGGGTTAGTGCCTGCATCTGTAGACATACACACTGGCTCTGCAATTACTTCCCAGTTTGCTTGGTTTTGTGTAATATGGAGGAGGAGGATGAGCATTGTTGTTACTCAGTAACTCCTGATATTTGGGAGCCCCACCCCTGGGCTATGTCATTGTTCACGGCTTTTGTCTGTATAGCCGCTTAGGCTTTTTTTTTTTTAAACCCCTTTGTAGTTTAGCATGTTGAGAGTTGAGATATGTATAGTATAATATGCATGTGTTTATACATTGTTTATTTGTTCATTATCTTTGATGTATAACACAAGCCCTCAATCATTCCTTATTTATTTTTATTAGAAGTTTATGATTTTTCCAGATAAAAGAAGTTGATAGACTATCAGTAATACTAAAATTATATTTTTCAAAAATATTCCTTTTTAAACATTTCAATCAACACACTAAACCACGCTTTTACAAAGTCAACCAACTCTAAAATCTTGCTAATTAACATAATAGATTCTAAAGAATATGTTCATTTTTAGTGTGTTGAGATATTTTTATTAGCTTGAGTGAAAAATAGTGTCTTACACTGTATATGTCTGCATTACTAAATTATCTATCTATTTGCTCTATTTTAGGTGATTTATGTCATTACAATTGATGGTAAACCCCACTCTCTGCATCTCAAGAACTAGTAAGATATATTTTTTCTTTTGGAAAAAGTAAATATCTATTCCCAGTTTTTACTCTTCTAAACTTTATATGCAGTATTTAAATTCAGTAGTGCAATATAATGGTCAATCGACTTTTCAATTTAAGATTTGTTAGGTTTCAAATTTTAGCTCTATGAGGCTTTTGTATTTAGTTTTTCAGATTCACATTTTATATTGAGAAATAAATTATATATTTGGAAATATTCAATTAAGTATTTCCTAGTACCCAAGCATGGTAAGTTTCATGGACTTCTGAAATCAAATACAATTAGTCATCAAGTACCTTATTGTTGGAAAATTCAAGTGGGGTCAATTTTACACTGCACTGAGTATTTCTATGACTTAAAACAACCTTCCTTAGTATATTCCTTAGTATATTTTACATATAAAAAATCTCCCAAGTCAGCTTCAGCAGTGTCAGTGCTGTGCAGTAATGTTTCTTCCCTTAAATAACAGCTCTCTTGTAATTTTGGTCCATCTCTGTTTTCACCCACAATTCAAAGCATCAATCAATCTTTATATATCATCATTGCATTTTCTCAGCATTTCCTATAAGAAGGATCAGGTGGTCTCTCCGGAGGCTCAGGGATCACAAAAGATGTCTAACAACTATTGCTTGTCTTCCTTTTTGCCTTGTGGCTGGACAGGGCTGCAGAAGTTATCTTTATCCATGACGTCTGATAGCCTTACACTGGCTTTTCCTTCCTCTACAAGGTGTTCCACTAAAAAGGATTAGAAATTTTGATGAATTATACTGTCCTTCAGGATTATTTTTAATATCATGCTGCATTTTAGTCTTCATTTAGCCATTTATTCTCTACCAGTTGATTACATTTGGCATAACTGATCAATGTCTTTTCCATAAAGTGCTTTTTTCATTGGACTCCAGAACGCCATCACTCCCTGGCCCTGGCTTGACTCTTACCAGTATTCCTAATTGTGTCATTCTCTCTGCACCACCGCTTTGCAGAGTCTGATCTGAAGATACAAAATTAATCTCATGACTAATGTGTCTCAGTCAGCTAGTGTTTTAGTTCAGACTGTGGCTATGAGTGTATTCACTGACTGTTGGTTGCTTGTGATTTATAATCATACATCATTCCATCACAATGCACTCGTTGACCACTTACTCCATAAGCACACGTTTGCTACAATTATTTTTGCTGACTTGCTAAAAGTAGACTGTAATGAGTACTCTTCCCAGCAGCCACCTGGGTCCCGCTGCTGACTCTGCCCCCAAATAACACAGGAGACACTACTGTTGGCTGTTTGCTATGGTTTCTCATTGGCTAACTCTGACTTAATTATTAACCCATAATTGCTAATATGTATTTTTATAGGAACTTATCTTTCCGAGGACACCCTCCTGACGCACCCTCTCCTTCTGGGCGACTCTCTACTCTTGACTACATTTCCCAGAATCCTCCTCGACTCCTAGTCCCACCTATCTTGCTTCCCTATTGGGCAACAGTGCTTTATTCATCAACCAATAAGAGAGACATATTTACAGAATGATATCTCCCATCAGTAGACCTCTGATGCGCTTTCCAAATCTGCACTTCTCATAACCATCTTAGTAAATGGCACATCATCTCATCCAGTTTTCAAAAAAAGAAAGAAAAAGAAGGAAAAAAAGAAAAGAAAGAAGAAAAACACATCCTTGGCATCTCTTACTTTTTGCCTTTCCCAAGGTCCAGTGGGTTATGCAAGTCCATGTAGGCCTCCACCATGATTTTCATCATCACTCAAGATTCTATCAGGGATGGCCTGGGTGGCAGTATTCACCTTCTGACTGGCCTCAGCTTCTGTGTATTTGCCATGCAGATTGTCCTCAACATAGCACTGAGTTTGGCTCTCTTAAAATGTTGGCTTGCTCACTGTCTTTCTTGTCACTGCGCACTCTATCCCAGACATAGAATCTATTGCTGCTCTCTCTTCATATATGTAAACCTATTTCTGGCTCAAGACACTTTCATTTTATCCCAACTCTGTTTGAAAGTCCATATGGCTCGTTCTTTGTCTTTCATGAGCTTTATCATGTCATCCCATATACTTTTGTGTAATCACCCTACAATAACTATATAGCATAATAATATGTGAGTCTGACTGTCTTTTGTTTAGCACTATATTCCAAGGCCCAGAAGAAGGACTGTCATGTGGTGGACATATTAGTGACTACTTGCTCATTGAAGACATATAGAAATACCTGATATTACTGTCTCAGTGTTGAGTTCTCCTGACTCTGCCCATATATTGGTTTTTAAATATAATAAAAAATGATATCACACTAAAGTTACTGTAATTAAATCATGCTATAATATTAATCAATTGCACTTAACATTGTTTTATTAGTGTGTATATTCACTTTAAACGATGACTTAAAATTCTATTTGTTGGTTTCCTTCTAGCTCATTCTTATCCCAGGATTTTTTGGTTTACACATATAATGAAACTGGATATTTGTATGATGACCCTTCACACTTCATGGTAAGAATCAGATGTCTTAATATTTGTTATCTTTTATTTTGTTATTAAAAGAGATGTACAGTATAGTTAGACTACTGTATCCCTTTTAGACATTATGTTTGGTTGCTGAGATTGAACCCTGGCCTTTGTACATCCTAGGAAAACTCTACTTCCCAAGTCTCATGCTGACACTAATTCAAATATTTTACTCCTTGGAACTGTTACCTGTTATATGGATGACTTCTATATATGGAAACGTCATGGGAAAGAGATAGAAAAATGGAGAATGCACATATGTACCAAGTAAAAGGGAGTTCCTCACATCCTATTTTCTGAGAGCTTACATTAAAAATTCTACACAATTCATGATTAATATTATCAAATATTTTGCTATAGTGAGCCTTCTAAAATCTTTGACAACACAGCTTTTTTGGTTGTTAAAAATATAATTTGTTTCTTCGCCCATGTGATCTGTTTTGCAGACACATTGCCATTACCGAGGATACATTGATGAATATCCAAACTCCACAGTGACACTCAACATCTGCTCTGGCCTCAGGTAATAGCATCCTAGAGAATAATTATATATGGACACGTGAGATATGCTTCAAAGTAAAACCCTGGCAAGCAGGCACAAATCAGAAGCCTCCAGCAGAACTCTGAAAGTCTCTTTTCCCAATGTCCTTTCATTCATATTAGCATCTGAACTTAAGTTGTTACTCAAACTAATGCAGCTGAGGGCATCCTGAGTGGAGGTGTTTCCGGGATGCTGGGCAGGAAGGGATGGTTCGGGAAATGAGAACTTTTGAACACTTTAACACAGTGGTTCTCATCTATGGGTTGTGACCCCTCTGCAAACCTCTATCTACTGTTATGAATCATAATTAAATATGTTTGGAGATAGAGGCCATTGATTCATTTTTTGTTGACTCTTATATAAGATAAGAGAGAGATTTATATTAATCTTCTACTTGCAAATATCTACTTTTTCCAACAATGTACATGAGGGTGTCAGACTTTCCTCCAACCTAAGATGTTGGCCTCTTTGTCAGGAATCAGTTGGCTATAGATGAGTGGGCTTATTTCTGGACTCTTGGTTCTATACCATTGGTCCCTAAATCTGTCAATAGCATGGCATTCTATTACAAAAGCTCTGTAGCATAACATGAAATCAATATTTTGATACTTTAAGATTTCTGGATTTGCTCAGAATTACTTGGATGATCAAGGTCTTTTGTCCTTCCATGTGACTCTCATGATTTTTTTTTTGTCAAGATTATTATTTTTTTTAAATAGAGATTGCACTGAATCTGTAGATTTCCTTTGATATTGTGTCAGAATCTCTCTGGTCTGTGACTGTCTCTTGTATTTGTGTTTCACTCAGTCACTGTGGCAAGGTTTCCCCAGGGTCCCCAAACTGTGCCTTTTCTAGACAGTCCCTGGTTATAGCTTTCAGTGATGCTGAGAGATGGAAGGACTTCGTTATCTGAGTAGTCGTTCCTGACAGGCCACCTTTCACATTGGTATAAAGCTTGTAAGAACGGGTGATTGCTCCTGTAACGGGCCTGCTGGCCTGTTGTTAGCATTGTGGTGAGCTTGCCCCATGTCTTAGCTTGGACTCTTTGGGTTCCGGCTCTGCCCACTGCCAGGGAGTCAAGCGTGAAGCTGCCTATGGCTTTGTATTTTGCTCCGAGTTGTTTTTCTGATTCCATTTCCCTCTCTTCCCAAAGCACCTCCCCTCTTCTCTCTCCAGAGAACTTCTCTTGTGCCTCTTACTCCCTGAAACATATGAAGTGGATTTTAATTTTGCCCCACTGTGTCCCGCTGTTCCAGGACCTCAATAGATCTTAAATTCTAATACTGCCTTTTAAAAGGAATGCAGTTTGGCATAGGGTGGTGTATGCATGTGATCTCAGCACTTGGTATCAGAGGCAAACAGATCCAAAGTTTGAGGATACCCTGAGCTATACTTCAAAAGTAAGATCAATAATGGTTTTAAATGGTGGTACCTGCAAAAGCAAGGAGGGAAAAAATTCGTAAAATCATTTGTTTCTCCATGGTTTCTTATTTCTCACATTCCAAATGATAGCTTGGTAGGGGGAGAGCTGTGCATGGATTTGATAATGATTGCCTTTCTGAATTCAGGGGATTCCTGCAGTTTGAAAATATCAGCTATAGAATTGAACCACTGGAATCTTCAGCAAAATTTGAGCACATAGTTTATCAAGTGAAAAATGGCAATCCAATGCTAGCAGAAAACTACAGCCATATTTGGCAAACAGACCAGCTTGATACAGGTCATTTCAATGCACAGGTAACCACTGGGGTTCTGATGGTAAAGAACACTAGGGAATCACTCCTGTCATTCATCAGTCATGAAGGGAGACTAGACTGATGAGTATAAATAATACATTTCATACCTTTTTTTTCTTTGCCTTGACATAAAGCATTCAAATTTCACACAACCTGAAAGATCACCTAATATTATTTGTCACATTTGTTGCCTTATTATGTACCTGTAAACATTTTCATGTTGGTAATTTTCAAAGAAAATATTTGTTATTGAAAACTATTGAACAAGGAGGAAGAATATTCCCTATTTCCAGTAGCCGACTGACAGTGCTTTCAACATTTCATAGGTAGCTTTACATACTAATTGGGTATATTTTCTAATAGGCAATCATTTCTATATTACTGAAAATGGAAAGAAATATTAGCAGCTTTTAGCTGTGATTTAAACAGTGTTCATCAATAAGCTTACTTAGGAAGTACTAAGTTACATGGAAATAAGAAATTTAGTTGAGGGACTCTGTGATGACATCTTGCTTGTATAAGTAAAGCCTGTCTGAAGATCAGAGGATGGAGCTTGCCACTAGATAACCATAGAGGTCTGTAGGTCTGTACAGAAACAGGAAGTGAGATGACCGGGCAGAGAGAGGATACAAGCAGGAAGAAATAGGAACATGCTCTCAAATTCAAGGCTTCTTATTTTTTAAATGTAATGTGTTACACACACACACACACACACACACACACACAGAGAGAGAGAGAGAGAGAGAGAGAGAGAGAGAGAGAGAGAGAGGTCTATAAACACAGCCACTGAGGTCATTCAGTGTTACATATGTGTGTTTAGAGCAGACCTCTTGGGACTGGCTAACCTTTAAAGAACTCACAGCAACCACCAATGCCTGGAGTTATCCTTCTAAGGGTGAAGCCCTCATAGGAATCTCTCATGTCATGGATGTTTTGAAGTGAAAGCTATGTTTTGCAATAGTTTCTTTTTTATATTTAGGTCTTGATGCTGGTCTTATGTATGTCTTCCCTGACTTCTTTGCATGTTAACTTTTGCTTTTATAAATCTCAGTACACATTAACAATTAATGTTTTTTTCTTGTTTTCTAGGATAAAAATCATTCACAACTATTACCTCAACCTCTGAAACTGCACATTATAGTGGGGAAATCTTTGGTGAGTCAATCTCCCGCCCTGCATCCTTTCCTCCTCTTTAATCTCATTTCCTTCTCTTCTCTCCTTTTCGCTCCCTCTCCCATTTCCCTTTCTTTTCCATTTACCTCTTCGTTCCTCTACTCTCCTCCATTTCTTCCTTTTTCCTTTCCTTCTTCTTAATTAAAAAATTAGAGATAGAAATGATTTGTTTCCTTTGAGCTCACAGGGGTTTTAGTTTGTTGTTCATTCAATCTTGTTTGCTTTATAACATTTAAAATTTGATTTTGAAATGACAGTTAAACAGTAAGAGAATTACACTGTGATATATTGTATGTTACTATAAACAGTGTGAAAAATAGTACAGGTGCAGTAGCTGTTCAACATTCAGAGCACAAACATTCCTAAGATAAACAGTGAAGAATTTAGCAGATGCACACAGTTGTAGGAGCCCAAACCAGGAAGGAGTCTCTGAATTTAAAGCCTGTATTCACGGGAAAAAACACATGCCTAGTACTGCAAGTCTGGCTAAGAACTCATGTTTGGGGACCCTCACAGGCCCCAGGGACCAACTACACATATTTTATTATTTATTTGAGAATTTAATATTGTATATTTTGATCATATTTGCTATTCTGCTAAATGGACTGTGTATCAAATTGCCTTCTAAATTCATATCTCTATATCCATAGGTCACTGTAGCTCTCATATCTCATCAGAGAAGTTTTCTTTGTACTGTTGATAGTATTTAACACAGAAACTCACAATTTATCAAAGTGCAGCAAATAACAGACAGTGGGTTGGGGAAGACTGCAACAAAACAATGTTTTCTGGACAGGTCAGAACCATTGCTCTCATGAGCTCACAGAAGTTGTCTTTTCCTTCATGAGATCTGATCAACCTGGTCAACACTCTAGTATGGACTGGGAAGGGGTTCATGAGCCCCCATCCTAAGTGAGGAGCTATGGACAGTTGATGGCTCCTAGGAGAGAAAGAGTTATTTTGTTTTTTGTTTGTTTGTTTTGCTTTTTTAAGATGTGGCTCCTAGTAGGTTGTTCATATTCTAGTGGATAGCCCACACCCAAGGAAGTACAAGTTGAATTCTACAGGTTATTAAAAAATAAAAAAGAAAGATAAGGAAATGAAGAAAGAGAAGACACAAAGTTGAGGGGTTGGGGATAGGATGGATTTGGGAAGAGTTGGGGAAGAAGTGGGGGGCAAATATGATTAAAATATACAATATTAAATTCTCAAAAAATAATAAAATATGTATAGTTGGTCTTTCTTTGGACCATCAGCTCCCAAATAATGTGGAGACTTCTTATTAAGTTTGAAAGGTTGATCTTAGCTTAGGTTTGTTCCCAACTAGCTCTTAAAACTTTAAATTAACCTGTTTATATTAATCTATGCTCTGCCATATGGCTTGTTACCTTTCCTCAATACCTTATATCTAATTTCCTCCAATTTCCTCTGCATCTCACTGGTGAATTCCCAGTCTCTCAGATTCTTCCCAGAGTTCCTATCTCTGCCTGGAAGTCCCACCTACCCTCTGTTGCCTAGCTATTGGCCATTCAGCTCTTTATTAAAGCAGTCAGAAGTTGCCTTAGGGAGATGAGGTAAAACAGACATCTTCACACAGTATGATCCAGTATCCCACAGCAGTATGTTTAAAGGAAGAATACAGATCCAGAGAAGAGCTAAAAGGGTCCACCATAATTCCTATCTTTTGGAGAGTATAGTTAAGAGGATTTGGGAAATGTTGGCCAGCAAATTATTGCATGACTCATATCTTAGGCTCATGCTCACAGAACCTAAGTACACAAGTCCGTATTCTCTTTCTAATTGAAAGTTGGGAATGTGGCCTGGTGCTTCTAGCCCCGGGTCCTTGAGAAGACAACAGGTACAGCCTGGCACTAACCAGGAGCCTGTCTGGCTGGCCCGGTTGTCGAGCCCCGTTACGGTAGGTGAGTCGGGAGGTAGAAGACAGAGCAGGCATGGTTCATGGGCTGGGGAGAGCGAGGGTTCGGAAGAGGTGAGGGTGCTGAGGAACAGGTAAATGTGAATAAACTGCTTGCCACCCAAGTCAAAGGTGATGCCTGGGCCTAGGCTAGAGCCAAAAGCCAAGTCTCACTTTCTGTCCACTTAGAGAATTGTTTTAATGCGTTCATTCGACGGGATTTTCCCTACATGTTGTGGACGGTGTTTATCTTTTCTCCTGAGGGCTAACTTTGAATTTCAGTTGTTGTTTTTTTCTGTTCCTTCATGTAGTTGCTCTTCTTCATTTGCTAAGCTTGCTCTGAGTGGTCCTTGGAGTCCTGTTTCATAGGCAATGTCTGGTTGCAGAGGTCCAGTTATCACGGGGTGGAATCCACAGAGCTGTGTTAGTGTCTCTCATTTCATCCTGTTCTGCTAGAGAGTCTTAGAAGTTTTCACTGAGTCTGTTGTAAATGCCAGTGCATTCTTGGGTTTTTGTTTTTAATGAAAATTACTAATTAAGAAGTTATCCTTATGCAATTATATAGGGTATGATTTCAGTGTTAATTACATATAATTATAGTTTGTATAACATAAATTATATATGATTATATTGTGATTAGAATACAATTATACTTGTAATTGGCAAAATAAAACTTTAATAAAAGTTTAAAAAATTAGCATGTAGAAATACTTGATTAAAAACCTATGCTTATTCTATATTTTCAAAATTATTAGGCTGCTGAAAAATTACTATTACATTTAACAAATTCTAAAAATGTTAAATTTGTATTTCAGTATGATTACATGGGATCTGACATTACGGTTGTAACACAGAAAATTTTCCAGATTATTGGGCTTGTCAACACAGTAAGTTTTTAATTTTTCAAATGTCTAATTTCATGCAAGAAACATTGACTTTAATTTGCATTTTATGAGTATGGAAAATTAATGACTTGAATATATTTTATTTGGTCAATGTTCCCACTACTCTAGCAAACTTCTTTCTGTATTTTTTACCTAATAGTTGATGTCTTTGAAACATACACTGTAAATCCTATTCCTAGATGTTTGCTCAGCTGGAGTTGACTGTTGTGTTAGCCTCCTTAGAACTGTGGTCAGATAAAAATCACATTTCTACTGATGGAGATGCTAATGATATTTTACAAAGACTTTTGGACTGGAAACAAGACTATCTGACCCTACAGTCCCACGAGATAACACATTTACTCATGTGAGTAGGCAACATTCTGCATGATAAACAGATTAATAATTCCATGAAGGTCAGTTTTACATTTGTTATACTCCAGTTTTCTGTAGGACACTTTGAAGACTCTCTCTCTCTCTCTCTCTCTATATATATATATATATATACATATATATGTATACATATACACACATATATATAGTGATATATATATATAATGATAGTTTAAAAATAAAAAACAATGATGACCAATTTATACTGGCATATTTTCCTATTTAAAGTAGAACTAGTGTGAACAAACACTGAATTTCATCAATTTATATGATATCAATTTATTGCAATCTAGTGAATAATATAAAATCTAATGAATCTAAAATAAAAAAATTAATGAATAATATAAAATTGTTTATTTAATTTTGCCTATACAGTATAATATATTTCACATCTACTTTTTCATGAGGATATATTTGTGTAGATTACTTTGTGATAATTTAATAGTAGGTAAGTGCTTATGTCTAAAATAAGTAAAATTTCTTCTTCTACAAGGTAAAAATTCTTTTCCTTACTTTTCAACTTTTAGAGGCCTAAAAAGTTACTGCATAATAAGGGAAAGTTAGTAGCATTTCAGATAATAGAACATTGAATCTGGGAGCTAAGTGAAAAAAAAAGTTAATATCAAATGAATAACCACAGTAATTTGGACATTTTGCATACTTTATTAGCTATCCAGATTGGATGTTTAAATGGTCCTCAAGTATTTTTTAACTTCATGAGGAGGTAAATATATGCTTATATATTATGCTACACAATTACATGAATGCCAAGTCAAACCATCATGGTGTAGTTACAGGAAACACCCAAAATACATTGGAGCAGCATCGCCGGGAGAACTATGCAATAAAAGCTATGCTGCGAGTATTGTCATGGTACGTGGTTTTCATTCTTCTGTACTTACTACTTTTCCACACCTGTATACAACGTAAGGGTTTATGAGTGGCTAAACAGTTTCTAACAGTTGTGATTTCCCTATATATGTATATTCATTATTATTCTGCTGGGACAAAATTGTTTGAATCTAAAAATGTCCCAGTGCATTGTAAATTTCAAGTGTAGTGTAGTACAGGTTAGTATATTCTGCCACTAACTAGTTAATGACATTTACTAAAGTTGCCTAAGATTTTTAAGTAACTCAAACATTAGCTCAAAAGTAGAGACACCTCCATGTGTCCAAGCTCAGGGAGTAGCAAAGTCACCGACTGTGTTTGCCATTTCATAACACTTCATACTATCTGCACAAATTTCATTTATTCTATTAAGAGCCAAATGATGAGCTAATATTAAATTGCTTTAATTGCACAAAAAGTTGTTCTTCCTGAATTTAATAATTGCATCATATTGGTTTGTCCAAATTCCTTAATAAAATATATTATCTGCCTTCCTCCATGTTTGAGAAAGCCCCCCCTCTCTGCTCTAGAGACATTCTGGGGAATGAGTTTTCTTTTCTTACCACTGCACATAGGACATGATGCACAGCTGTGATTTGACAATGCTTGCTTTGTCTTCTTTGGAACATGTGCATTTCTGTTTTACATTCCACTGACTCATATCTCTACAACTGACTGAGGAAAAAAGAAGACAGCTATCATGGGAGCTGGGCGATGCAGAAGCGATTTAATTCTTTTAAGTGTTCAGTTAATTGTGATATTTGAAATATATGTGTATACATATATATGTACACACACACACACACACACACACACACACACACCTTGAATTTGCTAGTCTTTGGGAACCTAAAGCCATACTTTTCTCCTACACATCATTGTTACTTGCTCTAACAGCAGTTCTCAACCTGTGGGTCATGACCCCTTGTTTGTCTAATGACCCTTGTGCAGGGGTTGCATGTGGGATATCCTGCATGCCAGGTATTTACAGTTTAAGTCATAACAGCAGATAATCCTCACTAATTATATGTACACATTTAAAATAGTTTCGCTTCATGTTTTCCTCTAGTTGTGGCGTTCCATTTCATCCGGCAGGGTTTTAAGACCTTCCTGTTGACCCGGTTCTTCACACACACGCTCTTAGATCCAGAGCCTTCTTAGACCCTGCTCCAGGCTATCTCCATGGGAACTGTGTGTCCTGTTCTTCCTTACTTCCTGGCCTGTGTGTATCTCAGGGAAGAACTCATAGTGATGGCCTTTGTGACTGAAATTATTTTGAACAATTTATCTTAGAAGTTGTTTTGTTTTGAGGAGTCTCTTCATCTTCATGACTTTGTCCAACAGTTTGTATCAGTTAGACAATCGTAGAAGAAGAAGACCGTGACTCATTTGTTACTGGACATTAAGACTCCAGATTCCATATTTTACCTCAAAATCTGATGTTCCCAAATTGGGTGTCATTATCCATGATGTGTTGTGGATTTAACCTTTAAATTCCAACACTAGAGATTTCAAACTTAACACAGACATCAAGGAAGCATACCTATTAGCTTTTTTGTTTCATATTGATAGAATATTTTTGTTTTAAGGTACACACATGTCCACAATATGTATAGTTTTGTGGAGCTTTTTAAAAAAATCCCTTTCTTTTAATGAATATACAAATGAAAACATTCAGTTAAATTAAAGTAGCCAATTAACATAGCAAAGTAGATTATTATAAAGTATGCTCAATATAAAAGTAATTAGAATATAAAATTTTGTGATTGCAAAAACATTTATCACTTGCCTTTGTTTTATTATATAATGTTATTTTCTCTTCAATATTTTCTATTTTAGTATCCAGAAGACATAGGTTTGGAGGGAATCTCAGTGGTAATCACTCAACTGATTGGCTTCCACATGGGATTATCATACGACAATGTCAATAATTGTTCCTGTTCCAGAGCTCCGTGCATAATGCAACAGGGAGCATTGTAAGAATTTTTATGATGAATTTTATTCTTAAATTCTTTATTAGACTTATTTATTTTATCTATGTGTTTTTTGCCTGCATGTGTGTCTTTATGCCATGTACATGCTTGGTTCTCACTAAGAACTAAAGAGGGCATCAGATCCAAGATTGATCCCCTAGAACAGAAATTACATTTGTGGACTACAATGTGGATGCTAGGAATTGAACCCAGGTCTTCTACTTATAACTGCTGAGCCATCTCTCTAGTCCCCAGACCCCAGTCCCCAGTCATGACTAATTTTACACAATTATGATTTCATGATTTGATGACCGTTGAAATATTTTTTATCAATTTCTACATTATAAGTTGGAAAGTTACATTATGCTTGATAAGATAGCATATAAAGAATTTTCCATGTGTGTCTGACTCATTCCATGTCTGGCTGGCTTCTCTACCCTTCTTCTTGCCAGCATCCTCTGTCCCTGAAAATCCTGCCTAGCTGTTGGCCGCTCAGCTTTTTATCAAACCAAGCCTGGTGACATATCTTACTTCGTAACATTTAACCTCTGCTGAAGTATATAGTTTCATTTGCTTCATCTTAGATCATTTGATTACCAACAGAGCACCATCTAGATGTGTTTTAGTAACTAGGTTTATTTATCAGAGACTACTATTTCACTTTAGGAGTTCCAGTGGGATGAAGACATTTAGTAACTGTAGCATGCATTATTACAAGCACTATGCTTCAAATTTTGTTGCGACGTGTCTTGGCAACCTTTCAAATGTGCAAGTATTACAACAAAATCAACCCATGTGTGGTAACGGAATCGTGGAAGCTAACGAAGAATGTGACTGTGGTAATGACACAGTGAGTAGTGAACACTTAGGTTGACCATAGTTGTTCTAATCCAAAGAGCACAACGCATGTTGTCATAGTATGTGTTGGGTGTACATTATGGCATCTTTACTGTATAATTATTGTATGAGGATGAAGAGAAATGAATTGCTTTCCCACATCTCTTTTGTGATCTTCCTTTGTAAGACAGGGCCTTGCTTAGGCCAGGATGACCTTGAACTGGCCTGTAGGTCGAGATTGCCTATTGCTCATCATGCTGATGGTGTCTACTGACACTCCAAATGATCAACCCTAGTCTACAGACAAAAAATACAACTGATATTTTCATGATCTTGTGACCTCCTGAGATGACCCTACTCTGAAATCGACAGACACGTCCCCCCCAAACTGGTCCTCTATCTTGTGTGCAGTAAGAGCTCTCCAGATAGTAAAGGGCAAACAGAAAGACCTGGAATTACCAGGGCAGGAATTAAGAGAGACCAGTATGTCTTTTTTTTCCAGAGACAGGGTTTCTCTGTGGTTTTGGAGGCTGTCCTGGAACTAGCTCTTGTAGACCAGGCTGGTCTCGAACTCACAGAGCTCTGCCTGCCTCTGCCTCCCAAGTGCTGGGATTAAAGGTGTGTGCCACCACCACCCGGCTTAGAGACCGATATGTCTTAGATGGAGAAATCAAGAGGTCATTTGAACTATGTGAAATGAATAACAACAACATCACAAAGGTATTCTGTATGGAGTTATTGCAAACAACTATGGCACCAGAAGCCTCCAAACACCATTTCAATTACAGACTCCATATTCTGTTAGTTTTTGAACAAGTAGAGATGTTTTATTATCATAAATAGATAGGCCAGTACAAACACTATTAGCAGGGAAAGGGCCCATGAATAAATAGTTAACATATCTTGGTTGCACTCCCTAAAGTTTAGCTTCATTCTCAACAGAAATGTGTAGCAAATGAATACTTAATGAGAGAATTGAAGGGAGTTTGTGTTTCCCCCCCCCCAATGCATTTCATATTAGTAAATTCTGAGTCAATTACCCAAATTTTCATGTTCGAGCTCAACAACTAACTTAAATGCTATTTTCTTAGTTCTTACAGTTACAGATACTTTTGGTAATTCTAGAAATAATATAACCTGAGGATAGTGAAGCTTCATTGAACGTAATTAGGAGCACAGAGTGCAAAATAAAATTGGTAAAAGAGCAAGGTTATTAAGTTGTGAATACTGGTGCCTTCCTAAAATCCCCAGGGTTTGGGAGGGGAAGCCAGAAAGTGGGTGGGAGGAGTCACTGGCACCCTCTGCTGTACAGCGGAGCAGTCCTGACTACATGATAACCTGTTTCAGAAAGGAAGGAGGAGGGGGGAAGAAGGAGAGTTGAGGCGTCTATCCTAACTGGAATCCTCTTTCTTCTGAAATTGCAGGAATGCCAATTTAAAGAGTGCTGCAACTATGAAACATGTAGACTGAAAGCCTCTGCAAAATGTGGCTCTGGTCCATGCTGTGCAGCAAACTGTGAGGTAAGTGGCTGGTACTCAGCAAAGAGAAGCGGAACTGCAGCAGTGCAGGACTGGATTAATGAAAGCACCGCGGACTGACACAAAGAGGGGAGGTGCCAGCGATTCCGCGATAAAGCCCCGTGAACTCAAAGAGAGGCATCCCAGACTAGTGCTTTCCTGTCTAGGGTATAGAAACAACGGAGTCGACCAGCTTCTAAATGCCCAGGCAGCACAGAAAGTGCCAATAGTCAGATGACTCATAAGGTCAATTAAATGATGGCTGATGAAAATTATAATAGGAATAACAGACAAACAGACACTGTGCAAAGGGCTCATACACTGCTAAATGAAAGGCACAATGACAAAATTGTTTCTGTCACTGGAGTGATTACATTTTAATTGATTCTGGTTGCAAGTGTGTGTGTGTGTGTGTGTGTGTGTGTGTGTGTGCGTGCGCGCACGCGCGCTCACACACGCTACGATTTGTGTGTGAAGGGCAGAGATCGTAGGTTCTCTCCCTGTAACATGCAGGCTCTGGGAACTGAACTCAGGTTTCAGGGTTGGCATCATACACCTTTAACCACTGAGCCATCTCCCCAGCCTTGGTTGCATGCATTTTTATTACTATCCAAAAGCATGATAAACTGTGGCATAAAGTTCAGCAGCAATGCAACACTATCCATATACAATGTGGTTGGTTGAGAATGCAAGCTTCATAATGGAAAATACTTTAGGATTCCCATTCTTACAAATCACCAGTATGTAAAAATTGCATATGTTCCTTTCCCACAATTATTGTCAAACCCTTGTGGTGCTAAAGTTTGAACCTGGGGCCTTGTGCATTCTCAGGCCTTAGGTTTTTAGGCTCTCACTCGGTAGCCCAGGCTAACTTTAAACTTGAAATCCACTGCCTCATCTTCCCAAGTTCTGGGATTACAGGTTTGCACCATCATCTAGGTCAAATTTTCTATTAATATCTAATTTAATACAGTAAGATTTAGTTAATGAGAATTTCTGAGTGTTAGAACAATCAACATTATAAACATCATCTTCTTCAAGGGTGGATGGTACCATAGTCTCCCTAGGCCCCTTGCTTCTTTGTACTCAGTCCACACACAGTCTACCCACAGTCCACACACAGTCTGCCCACAGTCCACACACAGTCTGCCCACAGTCCACACACAGTCTGCCCACAGTCCACACACAGTCTGCCCACAGTCCACACACAGTCTGCCCACAGTCCACACAGTCTGCCCACAGTCCACACACAGTCTACCCACAGTCCACACACAGTCTGCCCACAGTCCGCACACAGTCTGCCCACAGTCCACACAGTCTGCCCACAGTCCACACACAGTCTGCCCACAGTCCACACAGTCTGCCCACAGTCTGCCCACAGTCCACACACAGTCTGCCCACAGTCCACACACACTCTGCCTACAGTCCACACACAGTCCACACACAGTCTACCCACAGTCTACACACAGTCTACCCACAGTCCACACACAGTCTGCCCACAGTCCACACACAGTCTGCCCACAGTCCACACACAGTCTACCCACAGTCCACACACAGTCTGCCCACAGTCCACACACAGTCTGCCCACAGTCCACACACAGTCTGCCCACAGTCCACACACAGTCTGCCCACAGTCCACACACACTCTGCCTACAGTCCACACACAGTCCACACACAGTCTACCCACAGTCTACACACAGTCTACCCACAGTCCACACACAGTCTGCCCACAGTCCACACACAGTCTACCCACAGTCCACACACAGTCTACCCACAGTCTACACACAGTATGCCCACAGTCCACACACAGTCTGCCCACAGTCCACACACAGTCTGCCCACAGTCCACACAAGTCTGCCCACAGTCCACACACAGTCTGCCCACAGTCCACACAGTCTGCCCACAGTCCACACACAGTCTGCCCACAGTCCACACAGTCTGCCCACAGTCTGCCCACAGTCCACACACAGTCTGCCTACAGTCCACACATACTCTGCCTACAGTCCACACACAGTCCACACACAGTCTACCCACAGTCTACACACAGTCTACCCACAGTCCACACACAGTCTGCCCACAGTCCACACACAGTCTACCCACAGTCCACACACAGTCTGCCCACAGTCCACACACAGTCTGCCCACAGTCCACACACAGTCTGCCCACAGTCCACACACAGTCTGCCCACAGTCCACACACACTCTGCCTACAGTCCACACACAGTCCACACACAGTCTACCCACAGTCTACACACAGTCTACCCACAGTCCACACACAGTCTGCCCACAGTCCACACACAGTCTACCCACAGTCCACACACAGTCTACCCACAGTCCACACACAGTCTGCCCACAGTCCACACACAGTCTGCCCACAGTCCACACACAGTCTGCCCACAGTCCACACACAGTCTGCCCACAGTCCACACAAGTCTGCCCACAGTCCACACACAGTCTGCCCACAGTCCACACACAGTCTACCCACAGTCTACCCACAGTGTACACATAGTCTGCCCACAGTCCTGTGTGCACGCTAGGCAAGTACTCTATCCCTGAGCAACACTCCAGCCCTCCTGTCACATTCCTCATGCCTGAAAGTCCCTCCTTTACTGTTTCTTGTAAGCTGGGACTAGTGAAAATGAATTCTCTTAGCTACTGCTTGCCTAGGAAAGACTTTATTTCTCATTAGTTTTTATCAGTTTGTGTGTATGAGTTGTCATGTGTGGACCACAACACATGCGGAAGTTAGAGAACTCCTTGTAAGAGCCAGTTCTCTCCACCCATGATAAGCTTCCCAGGCCCCTGGCTTCATGTTTGGCAGTAAACGGTTCTGACCACTGAACCATCTTGCTGTTACATTCATTTTGACATCTATTTCTGGGATATGAAATTCTAACTTGATATTTTCCTCTTTCATTTCTTTAAAGATACTACTTTGTATATATATTATCTTTCCATTATTAAATATTATTCAATTACAGATGATAATAGTGTGTGTGTGTGTCTGTGTCATCAATACATGTGGTAGCTCAACATTTGGACATTATAATTTCTTTTTATTTTATTTTAGAAAAAAAATCTTATTTTATATATCAGCCCCTCCCCTGTTCCCTCACCCTCTATCCTTCCATGCCCTTCACTGACCCACCCAACTCACCCTCTGCCCACTCTCCAAAGAAAGTGAGGCCCTCCACAGGGAACCATCAAAGTCCATTACATCATTTGGGAAAGGACCTACGCCCTCTTTCGTGTAGCTGGGCTGCAATAGTATCCCTCCATAGGGAATGGGCTCCCAAAGTCCATTTGTGCACTAGGGATAAACACTGGCTCCACTGTTAGAGGTTCCATAGCTTGCCTAGGCCTCCTAGCTGGCACCCACATTTAGTGGACCTGGTTCAGTCCAATGCTGGTTCCCCAGCTTTATGACTAGGGTCTCCGTGTTCTCACTAGGTCAGGTCAACATTTTCTGTGGGTTTCTCCAGCACGGTCTTAGCTCCTTTGTGCATCTCTCCTCCCTCTCCACAACTTGATTCCAGGAGTATGGCTCAATGTTTAGCTGTGGGTGTCTGCTTCTCCTTTGATCAGCTACTGGATGAAGGCTCTAGGATGGCAATTAAGGTAGTCATCAATCTTCTTACAGGGGAAGGGCATCAAAGGCAACCTTTCCACCACTGTCCAGTTTCTTAGTTGGGGTCATCCCTATGGATCCCTGAAAATTTCCCCAGTGCCAGGCCTCTCTCCAAACCTATACTGGCTCCCTCTATCAAGGTATCTCCTTTCTTGGCCTCCTCTATTCCTTCCCTGTCTCAGTCCTCCTGATCCTTCCTGTTCTCCTCCCTCCTCCCCTTCTCCTCTCCTTTTCCCACTTACCTCCTCTCTCCCCCTGTTGGGGAAGTCCTGTGTATATGTCAATAAAGCACTGTCGGCCAATAGGGAAGCAAGATAGGTGGAACTAGGAGTTGAGGAGGATTCTGGGTAGGAGAAACACAGGGAGTCAAGATGTAACCGCCATAGGGATAAGAAGCCTGGAAACTTCTCCGGTAAGAGAAATACTTAGATTAACAATTATGGGGTAAATACTTAAGTCAGAGCTAGCCAGTAAGAAACAAGCAAGGCCAACAGCTTCAATACTTAATATAGTCTCCTGTGTGTTTATTTGGGATGGATGCAGCTCTGGAACCAGGCTGGTGGGAAGGCTTCTCTTTACATCCCCCTGTGTTCCCAATTTTCTCAGGGATTCTTGTCCCCCTCCCCTTCTTCAGGGGACCATGAGTTCTTCCCTTGGGGTCCTCCTTGTTTCCTAGTTTCTCTGGTGGTATGGATTATAGGCTGGTAGTCCTTTGCACTATATCGAATATCCATATATAAATGAGTACATACCTGATTGTCTTTCTGTGACTGGGTTACCTCACTCAGGATGTTTTCTTCCTGTGAATTTCAAGATTTCATTGACTTTTTTCTGCTGAGTAATACTCCATTGTGTAAATGTACCACTTTTTCTCCATCCATTATTTGGTTGAGGGGCATCTAGGTTGCTTCCAGTTTCTAGCTATTTCAAATAATGCTGCTATGAACATAGTTGAACATATGTCCTTGTATGAATGTGTATTCTTTGGGTATATGCCCAAGAGTGGATATTGCTGGATATTGAGGTAGACTGATTCCCATTTTCCTAATAAACTGCCATACTTATTTTCAAAGTGGTTGTACAAGTTTGCACTCCCACCAGCAATGGAGGAATGTTCCTCTTTCTCCACATCCTCTCCAGCATAGACTATCATTGGTGTTTTTGATTTTAGCCACTCTGACAAAGTATAAGATAGTATCTCAGAGTTGTTTTGAGTTGCATTTAGCTGATGACTAAGGATGTTGAGCACTTTCTCAAGTGTCTTTCAGCCATTTTAGATTCCTCTATTGAGAATATCTATTTAGTGCTGTACCCCACTTTTTTTTTTGGTTTTTTACGAGATAGGGTTTCTCTGTATTGTTTTGGAGGCTATCGGTCCAGCCCGGCCTCGAACTCACAGAGATCCGCCTGCCTCTGCCTCCTGAGTGCTGGGATTAAAGGCGTGTGCCACCACCCCCCGGCTGTACCCCACTTTTTAATTAGATTATTTTGTGTTTTGATGACTAGCTTCTTGAGTTCATTGTATATTTTGGAAATCAGCCCTCTGTTAGATGTGGGGTTGATGAATATCTTTTCCCATTCTGTGTTGTAATTTTGTCTTGTTGACTGTGTCCTTTGCCTTACATAACCTTCTCAGTTTCAGGAGGCTCCATTTATTAACTGTCGATCTCAGTGTCTGTGCTACTGGTGCTTTGTTTAGGAAGCAGTCTCCTGTCTCCTGTACCAATTCATTCAAGGGTACCCCCACCTTCTCTTCTAAGAAGTTCAGTGTGGCTGGATTTATGTTGAGGTCTTTGATCCATTTAGACTTTAGTTTTGTGCATGGCGATAGATATGGATATATCTGCAATCTTCTACATGTCAGCATCCAGTTATGCCAGCACTATTGGTTGAGGATGCTTTTTTCCATTGTATAACTTTAGCTTCTTTGTCAAAAATCAGGTGTTTGTAGGTTTGTGTGTGTTAATATCAAGGGTTTAAATTTGATTCCATTAGTCTGCCTGTCTATTTTTGTACCAATACCAAGCTGTTTCATGACTACAGATCTATAATAGAGCTTGAAGTCAGATATGGTGATGCTTCCGGAAGTTCCTTTATTTTACATGGTTGTTTGGCTATCCTGGGTTTTATGTTTTTACAAATAAAGTTGAGTATTGTTCTTTCAAGGTCTGTGAAGAATTGTGTTGGGATTTTGATGGGGACAGCATTGAATCTGTAGACTGCTTTTGGCAAGTTTGCCATTTTTACTATGTTAATCCTACCTATCTGAGAGCACGGGAGATCTTTCCATTTTCAGGTGTCTTTAATTTCTTTCTTTAAAGGCTCAGAGTTCTTACTATACAGGTCTTTCACTTGTTTGGTTAGCATTACCTCAAGATATTTTATGTTGTTTGTGGCTACTGTAAAGGGTAATGCTTCTCTGATTTCTTTCTCAGCCCATTTAATCAACTATATATAGTGGGGCTACTGATTTTTTTTAAGTTAATCATGTATCCTGCCACTTTGCTGAAGGTTTTTTATCAACTGTAGAAGTTCCCTGGTAGAGTTTTTTGGGTCACTTATGTAAACTATCATATCATCTGCAAATAGTGAAAGTTTGACTTCTTCCTTTCCAATTTGTATCCCTTTGATCTCCTTTTGTTGTCCTACTCCTCTAGCTAGAACTTTGAGTGCAATATTGAAGAGGTATGGAGAGAGTGGACAGCCTTCACTTGTTCCTGATTTTGTAGGAATTGTGTTGAGTTTCTCTCCACTTAGTTTGATGTAGGCTGTTGATTTGCTGTATATTGTTTTTATTATGTTTTATTATGTTTAGGTATGTTCCTGTTATTTCTGATCTCTCCAAGACCTTTATCATGAGTAGATGTTAGATTTTGTCAAAGGGTTTTTTCAGCATCTAGTGCGATGATCATGTGATTTTTCTTTTTCAGGTTGTTTATATGGTGGATTACATTGATGGATTTTCGTATGATGAATCATCCCTGCATCCCTACTTGATCATGGTGGATGATTTTTCTGATGTGTTCTTAAATTAAATTTGCCAGTATTTTGTTGAGTATTTTTGCATCAGTGCTCATGAAGGATATTGGTCTGTGGTCCTCTTTCTTAGTTGTGTCTTTGTGTTCCTTGGGTACTATGGTAATTGTAGCCTCATAAAAGGACTTGGCAATGACCCTTTTACTTCTATTGTGTGGAACACTTTGAGGAGAATTGGTATTAGCTCTTTGAATTTCTGGTAGAATTCTGCACTGAAACAATCTGGACCTGGGCTTCTTTGGATTGGGAGACTTTTGATGACTGTTTCTATTTCATTAGGGGTTACAGGTCTATTTAAATTGCCTATCTGTTAATTGATTTAATTTTGGTAAGTGATATCTATCCAGAAAATTGTCTGTTTCTTTTAAATTTTTGAATTTTGTGGAGTACAGGTTTTCAAAGTAGGACATTATGCATTTTATTATGGATGGCAACAGCTGAGAAATTTATTCAACCAGCCATAAAAACGTATCTGGCTATGCAGAGAGACCCTTTTTCTCTCTCAGAATAATAAACATTGGTGGTGAGATGTGTTAATTCATGTATACTTCTATTAAATGAAAAAGTGATTTCCTTTCCTAATTTGCAAGTATAAACGAGATTCAGTATATCTCTCCCATACAAATAAGGTAGTAAGAATGAAAGCTGAAACTAGCTTCTGGGTTTTGCCAACATCAGGGGTAGAACCAACTCTTCTGTGCCTCTCAGTTCACATGCTGCTAATGTCAGAATCACGATATGAAACATGAGGTTGTGGCCTACTGCAAGTCTGCTGTCAGTGGGGAGCTGTGCTATCCTGAAGACAGTTACCCTTCTCTGGGCTTCCCATAGATATTTTATCTGGTTTTCCTTTCTAGAATTCTTAGTCTGGGGAGGTCTCAGTTCCTCAATTAACCATAATCAGACATGTTAACAAGTTTCTTTGGCAAATGGTTATAGAGTCATTCACAGCCCCTGATCTTTTTCCTGTCCCTAGCTATCATCAGCGGGCACTCCCTGTAGGAAGTCTGTTGACCCGGAGTGTGATTTTACGGAATATTGTGATGGATCCTCTAGCCATTGTGTTCCTGACAGCTTTGCATTCAATGGCCATTTGTGTAGGTTGGGATCTGCATATTGTTACAATGGACGGTGCCAAGCTCTTAATGACCAGTGTGTCAGTTTATTTGGAAAAGGTACTGCTTTCTTTCGTATTTGTGTTGCACTTGGAGTGCTCTGTAGTGTATATATTATGTACCATAGAGTCTAGCCTGGGTCCCAATTCTAAGAAGGGCTAAACTTAAAGAAAATTTTATAGGCATGATTGAAATTTTCCAGGAAAATTGCTATGTAGGTTTGATTTGAGAAAAATATGTTGCCTAGTCCTCCTAAATTATTTTAAAATGTGAATAGCAAAAGAGCAGGTACTGATACCTTAATTTCCTATTATCCACCACATTCATAATCTAGTATTGAAAGCATGAACCTTACAAAGCTAGAGTGAATGTCATCCATGTGTAGCCTCTTTTCTGACCAAGGAACTGGCAATATAACAGCAGCCTGGTCAGAACTCCTGCTTATGATTTTTGACAGGTTTTGTTTGTTTAAGACAGTCTCATTACACACTTCAGGCTGGCTTTGAACTCATCATCCTCCTGTCTTAGCCTTGTTCATAACATTTTAGAGAAATCCAGATAAGACCCCTGCATGCCTACTGTTGTTTTTAGTGTGCTCCAATATTATTGTATTGTATTGTATTGTATTGTATTGTATTGTATGTTGAGTGCTTAAAATAATTCGAATACATGACAAATTTATAACTCAATGTAGAAATCAGAGAAGTGAGTTTGGGAAAGAAGCTAACAGGAAAGTACCTTTCAGGATGAGCAGAGACCCTCATAGACATGTGGGCTGTGACTAGGCCTTGAGGTGGGAGAGCAGTTAGGATGGATAGAGCTTCCCATCTGGGACCACATAGCTGGACTTCAAAGGAAAAGCTTGGTTTCCTATTAAAACCTGTAGTGGAACTTCATTAAGAGAGAGCATAAAGTAAGAGAGTAAGAAAAGTCTGCCATAGTCAACATGATGGGTGGCCTGAAGTGGGGAGGCAGCCCTCAGAAAAATCCCCTAGACAAAGTGGATACAGGCATAGTCACAAGTCATTTGGAGTCTATTTAATATTATAAACATAATAGGCTCTCCCCTAGGGAAAATGACCTGTCTAACCACAGGTTCTCATCCCAAATTTCAGTAGCAGGCATGTGTTCCAGCTTATGGAATTGACATTACATATGAACAGAAAGTGGTTGGTTACTCTCATGACATTTGTACCACTAACATGCCAGTGGGCACGTCTTGCCAGGCCACAGTTATTGTAGTGTGCAGGTTCACAGATGGAGAAGTATGATGACTACTTTTCTGTTCTGGTAACATGCATATCCCATACCAACACTGTTAAAGCAAGCCAATAAAGATGAAACTTGCAGGTCAGTATCAGCTTGGTAGCATCTTCAGCAACAGGATCTTTCCACTAAGTTCTAGAAAGTAACCAAGAACATTGGCAGTAACCTGTAATGTTTGAGGGCCCATAATACCTCACTAAACAAGAGGCAGCCCATCCCTGACACTGGAATTTTATTTGTTACTTTATAAAGACTGATAGAGCCAATGTTGCTCTTTTAGTACAACTTTTAATAACCTCGTACACGGGCACTATATTTACATCATTTCCACATCCCTCGCTCCTCCAATTCCTCACATGTTTCCCTGTCACTCAAATTCATGATCTCTTCTTTAAATACTGTTTCAAAACATATGTATATATGTAGCATAAGTATAGCCTATTGAGTCCATTTGGTGTTGTCCCTATGTGTATGTGTTTAAATCTGACCACTTGGGATTGAATAACATTATCAGGGAGATACAGGAAAAAACCAGTTTTCTCTCTCTTATCAGCTATTAATTGCCTGAAGATCTTCATCTAGGGGGAGAGGCTTCTACATTGCCATGCTAAGTACCCTTGTAATTGTTCAGGCCCTAAATAGGCAACAACATTTTTAGGATTTTGTGTCCTGCCATATTGCCAAAGCTGGTAGTCATACCTAGAAGTTTCCTGGTAGAATTTTTGGCTCTCTAATGCATTGTATCTTCTATTTGTAGCCCTTTAGTTTTCTTTTTTTGCCTTATTGCTCCACTAGTGCTTCAAACACAGTGCAGAAAAGGAACGGGATAATAATGGACAGTCCTGCCACATTCATGATCTCAGTGAAGTTGCTTCAAGGTTTTCTCCATTTAGGATAATGTTGACTGTCAGTTTCTCATACATTGATTTTATTGTATTGAGGAATGTTCCCTACAGTTCTAGATTCTCTAGACAAAGGCTATGAAATTCAAATACTTTATTCAATTCTGATGACTTATTAGCATTGGTTATTTACCTGATTATCAATTTAGAGGACTGAATATTGTAGGCATGCATACACATAAAATAAAATAATCAAAAAAAAAGCAAGGTGGATTGTGCCATAGGAACAATGCATAAACTTTCACTCTGGTCTCCACATATACAGACATATACACATGCATACACACATGTGCACACACACATACACATACCCTTGCACATGTATATACACATACATTCACATGTTCAAACACACAATATATTGTTTTAAACTGAAGGGAGCAAAGATGGATATACATATCATTCCAACCCTTAGGAGGCTGAGGCAGGAGATTTTCAAGGCAAACACCAGTCTTAGATATATAGCATACCATATTTAAAAACAACAAAGAAATAAGTAAATACATCAATGTAACTTCTAGCAATGACTATAATCCCTTTTGTTTTGTGTTATGACATTGGCAGGTTGCCCATGAAAATCAAGCAAAGCATGAAAAATGCATGCCTATTTTGAAATGACAGTTTTATTAGTCCATTACTAAAGAACATGTAATTTGAATTAAGGATAATAACCTGAAGGACATGTTTCCCATTTTAGGTTCTCAAGGTGCTTCCTATGCCTGTTTTGAAAAAGTTAATTCACCACGTGAAAAACTGGCAAACTGTGGTTTTAAAAATTCATACCCATTTCCTTGTGGACAAAAGTACGTATATGGAGTGTGATTGGTTTTCTGAGTCATGTTGCTTGTCAAGGCATGTATGCTAAACAAAAACAACCATCGATTGTATGATAGGAAAATATCCTCAAATGCATGCAGGATCACACTCGTGTGTACATGTGCCATACACACATGTGCACACATGTGTCATCTCATAGCAATTCAGAGTTTTTCATTTTCCTCACGCTTTTCCTGTCACCATCCTCAGAATTCGACTGAATGAGCAATGGGGTGATATTTATTATGAGGAGCTGCCCAATTGCCAGAAAAATAGGGTGTTCTGTTCTGAACTAAGAATTAAAATTGGATCATGTCTATCTATCATTGCAGGTATCCTAAAGCAGGTATTTTGTTTTATTACAACATATGATTGTTGAGAAAAGAAATTTCCACCTTGTTTGTTGTTTCCAAATGACTGGTATGCAAAGCTAGAAAGTATGTCTCAATGGCTAAACTTGGACTACAGTAATGAGGTTTATTATAGCATAAAGATGCTCTTGGGTCCAATAATGGGAGTGATTGCCTTGTAACAAGTGCTGCCAGAAGTTCACTTGGGTACTAAAAAATTCACAAAGGGGTGGGGGCAATTCCAGTTTAGTCAGTAAAGTGTTTGCCTGAGTTGGACACATAGAACTCATGGGAGGTAAGCCAAGATGGGGTGGTAGACATTATGATCTCAGTTCTGGGGACATAGAAAAAGACAGATCCCAGGGATTCACTAGCGTTGCTTACTTGATGAGCCTGAGGCCAGGGAGAAAAAATAAGCAAAGTTGAATAATACTTGAAGACTGACACCCCGTATTGTCCTCTGGCCTCCATGGATATGTACACACGCACACATGAACTCATATATGTACACATGGATTTGAGTAACAAATTGAATGTATTGGGAAATTCCTGTGGTATAATAATGTATATCATAAGATAATAGTATATAATCGAAAATGTTGAAAGAGTAAGTGGTTTGCCACCATTGCAAAACTTCCGGTGACTGATCCAGACTGTCCAAACTGTATTAAAGTCGGCCTAAGTGACCATGGAGGCAGGTAATAGAAAATAAAGTCATGTGTACACCTGTGAATTCAGTTCTGCCAACTGTGTTAATTAATCTGTTTGCATTTAGCTGTTTATGTTTTTAAAAATCTTATAGCATCATAAAACAATATTGCCATTGCATTGTTTTTCTGTTTTATGTCTTTAACATTTATGCCACTTTCCATGCAAGTTGGGATCACTGAAAAATAAAGTGATAAAGAATTTCCTTTTCTGTTTCCAGGGATGTTCTCTGTGGAAAATTAGCTTGTTTTCAGCCACACAAGAATTACAAAAGCACAGTCCGGTCCGTGGTATATTCGTATGTCCATGACAGCGTGTGTCTGTCCATTCCTCCTGGGTTGTCTGTGAGATCAGATGGGAGAGATTATGCCTATGTGGCTGATGGCACAGTGTGTGGACCACAAATGGTAACAGACTGAGGGTTATATTTAGCTATGTTAACTTACGTTAATTACCACACACCATGTTCCATGATGGCTATCACAGTTTGTACCTGATGCTTCCTATATGGTGTTAAATGTCTACTAACCCTTTTAGACTTAATAATCCCCAATAGTAAAATTCTGAGGTTTCATTTCACCTTGGTTCACTGAAAGCCATATTCATTTTAATTAAATCATGTGCTTATGAATCTGATAAGACTGGAAGTGTGAATCCTTTGGAAGAGCCAAAGCTGTACTGGGAAATCATCGCTAATGACTATTACACGGAGACAAGCTCATATGTATAGCACATCTACACATGCAAATGTACACATTATACAAAGAGAAAACTGAAGTTCAGTTTATCAGTCTAGGGGATGAGGAGACCCAGCTTTGAAAACACACTAATAGCCCTTTGAGGTTGAAAGTAGCAATTATTACGGTATTGTGGTCTTCAGCATTTACTTGGAGATTGCAGAGCCAACTCTTAACTCTAAGATCATGGGTTCCTGTACCCTGGAGAAGCTTACCCACCCTGAGGAACCCAGTTCCTGGGGCTGGTTGCCTTGTGCAGCCAACTTCCTCATGAGCTACATCTAAGAGCTGGCTTCTCACAAATAGAATCAAAAGAAGGTTTAGAATATCAGATTAAGGAAGAGTGGTACATGGTTTTTCTCTTCTTAGAATATTTTGCTGACATGAGCCACAGTCATGGAGAAACCCACAGTTCTGAGCCTGAGAGGATACACGCAGCCCCTACTCACATGCCCAGGGAGGGAGAGGAGTCCACCCCCAAATAGATGAGCAAGCCATTAAAGAAGGTGTCGTCTTCCAGCTCAGACATTCCAATAGGACAGTAGCCCCAGGGACCTTGATCAGAGTTCCACACAAGACTATGGGGTAGGAGCTCCAAGCACTGGGACCTCACCCACCCCAGGCAGTGCCAGGACAGCATGGCAGCAACTTTTCTCATCATGTAAGTGGGAACAGATGAATTTCCTCAAGCGCCAAGCATGATTGCATTGTGAATGAGGAAGTTGACAAAAAAAAAAAGAAGTTCCTAAAAGTGATAGTTGTATCCAGGCGGTAATGACTTGCTCCTGGGCAGGGACACAGGTGACTCTGGCTGGCAGGGGCACAGATTTTCAAGTCTAGGGCCTGAACCTGTCTCTTTCTTCTTTCTTGGCTAAACCTATTTCTAAGTAAATATTGTGTTATTATAAAGACAAAAAATTAATTATCTTTATTGGATTGTCCATTGCCAATTTGTAGAAATATAACTGATTTTTTTTTTCAAGTTAGTATGTTATTCTGAAACTCTGCTGAATTCCCTGATGCATCAAGTTTGTGTGTGTATGTGTGTGTTTGCCTGTGCATCTCCATGTAATCTGTAAGTCTGTGTGTTTGCACAGGCCTCTGTGTGTAGTTTGTCACCCCCGTGTGTGTCCATGCTCATCTGTGTGTAGTCTGTCAGCCTGAGTGTTTATACAATCATCTGTGTGTAGTCTGTCAGTCTGTGTGTTTGCACATTCATCTGTGTAAAATAGGCTAGTGTGTTCTCACGGGCATCTGTGTGTGCTTGTAGGGCACCCATGTGCAGGCTGTAAGTTGGTGTGTGTTTGCAAATGCATCAGTGCACAGCATGTGAGACTACATGTCCTGGTAGATGAATCTGGGGCACTGTGTCAGCCTGTGTGTATTTGCCTGGCCATTAGTTTATGGTCTGTCAGTCAGTCAATGTGTATGTTTTCCTGAACATCAGTCTGCAGTGTTTCAGCCTGAGTGTTTTCCTGGCCGTTAGTTTGCAGTCTGTCAGTCAGGCTGGTTTTTTGGACATCTCTGTGCAGCATATCAGCCTGTGAGTGTTTGCACGGCCCTCTGCGTGTAGTCTGTCAGCCTGTGTATATTTGAATATATATATCTGTGTGCTCTCTACAAGTCTGGGAGTGGTTGCACGGCCATCTGTGTGTACTTGAATGTACATCTCTATGTGTACGATCCAAGTCTGTGTGTGATTACACAGCCATCTGCCTGAAGTCCGTCGGTCTGTGATTGTTGGCATGGGCATCTCTGTGTAGTCTGTCCATGTACATTGGAAATCACCGACGTATATGATCATGTCATCTATAGACAACTTTACTACTTCCCTTATGATTTGGATATGTTCTATTTATTTTTAATACCTAAATTGCTCCAGCTAGGATACTTAATATTACATTGAATATTGAATGTAAGGATCAAAGAAAGGCTAGTTTATACAATTTATGATTTGTTTGTTGGTTACATGTTAATTTTGAATAAGTAATTACTGAGAGGTCATTTTTTCCACACTTGACATATTAATAATATGAATTACTTAATTATACCTCGTGTAAATAAGCCACAAAGCCAAATATAATAGAAAAAAGGTAGATGAGGCCTAAATAGTTATATACCCAGATTACTAATGACCGTTTGATTGCTACTTTGACATGACAGGGTTTGACAGCGGCCAAGGAAACAAAGTTAAACTATTTCTCTCACCCTGATATATGCCACCACAAAGATTCAAAAACATTTATGAATTGTATTTGAGACATAAGAAAAATTATTCTCCAGCCCTAAGGGGACAATTATCCATAACAAATACAATTATCCATAACAAACCTTACTACTGTGGGAAATGCAGTGCAGATTTCAGTCATTTCAAATCGTAGGGATCAAAATTCAAACCACACGTCGGCCCCATCTAGCTCTGAGCAGACAGGTTTCTCCTACCTTGGTACCATTGCTGTTGATGGGGTTATGTTAGAAAGACAGAAGCTTTGTATTAAAATCAAAGCAAAACGGGTAAGCAGGCTTTGAGCATCTTTTATGCATAGGTAGCAAATTGTGGGTATTTTTTCATTTTACATGACATTTGTGACTGAAATATTCTGTTTAATTTTAGTATTGTGTAAACAGAACCTGCAAAGAAGTTAATTTAACAGGCAATGACTGCAACGCCACTAAGAAGTGCAAAGGGAATGGGGTAAGTGACTCCGCGTCAGTGGTCCTTGCAGGCGACTGGGGCAATTCCAGTCTGCTTTGAAGAACCGATGGCTACGCTGCTCTTGAAGCCCACAACTATGTCCTGTAGATTAGAATGAGAAAAATCAAGTGTCCTGCTGCCTTTCCTGTAGTTTCCAGTACAATGCTGTAAAGAAATGGAAGAGATGTGCACTGTGATACTTAGCTGCTGGCTTTCCACCCATATTAGGGTGCATTTTGTTTGCTTCATTTGTACACATTTTTTAATGAGGAATTTACTGTTTAGATTTCCTAAGAGTAACTATTTTATATCATACTGTATTTAGCAAATTATCTCCCTTTATTCATACAATCACATGACTTTTTTTCTTACTCAGTTCATGGGTATAATGAATTATATGAATTTGTTTTTAGCTTAAAATCTGTCTAAATACCACCAGTAAATGCTATTTGATTGTGAACTGTTGAATTTAATTTTACGAGTATTTTGGGGGGATTTCTCCACTATGTTTGGAGTAATATTGACCTGAAGCTTTTCTTTTGTGTTACATGGTTCTTGACCTGGGGCTATGATAATGCTAGCCTGATAGGATAAATTTGGAAGGATCCCTTTTTTTTCTGTTTATAGATTATGCACCCATTGACACAGCCATTCTCCTAAACATTCAAGAGAATAAATCTGGGGTTAGTGTTTTCTATTTTGAAAGTAAATATTCATGTAATATTTTTACTCGATATAGAATTTGTATTTCAGTTCATGTGCATTTTCATGAATTTTTTTCTTTTAGGGACATCAATTCCTGAACATGTAATTTTTCACAAATTTTATTTATTAATCTTTTATTACCCGCGGGTCCATACTGATGGCTAGAGACTAAGAGTGTTTGTTTGTTTGTTTGTTTGAGACAGGGTTCATTGCAGCCCAGGCTGGCCTTGAACTCCATATGTAGCTGAGGCTGACCACAAGCACATGATTCTCCTGCCATACCCTCCCAAGTGCTAGGTGACAAGTGTGACTCTCATGGCCAGAAGCAGTCACATTAGCCAGTACTTACCATCCACCTCTGGGGAGCAACCAAGGACAACTGAAGGTTTTGAGAGTCTCATGGACAACTTGTCAGAGCGTTTTTATCACAGCAACAAGAAGGGAATTAGAACATGCACTTAGTTTATTTGGCTTCTAGTGTGTCTCTTCCTTGAGACACTTTTGGTTGCATTTGCCAGTAGAAGTATTCCTCTATTTCTTGATTTTCACTTTTAATTAACTATGACCCTCTTTGCATCTTAGTGGAATTGTTGTGGCATATATCATAAACTATTTACTACTTGTGTTTTCCCTTTATTCATTTCCTTTCACTTTAGATTGAATACTTTTTTTAATATTTATTTATTGATTTATTTATTTTCACTAAAGACTCAGGTACCTCCAGAGGTTACTTGTTAAAGTATTTCCTTTGTGGAGAGATTTTTTAAAAGGTAAAATTAATGTGTCTATTTTGAAGGGGCCACTTATATTTTGTTATTATAAAATAATTTGAAATGGCAATAAGCCCTGTGATTTAAGACAAAATTGAAGGCTACGATATGGTTCAGCTGGTAAATTGCCTGCTGAGAAAGCATGCAGACTGGAGTCTAATAGACTGAATATTTTTTTATTTCTGCAATTCTTTATTAAAAAATACTGCTGTACACATAGAGACTGAAAATAGGGTTTAAGATGAGCATCAGATACCGGGACTGTGATGTTAGAACTTAACATACTGTGCTTTTAGGGAACAATGTTGATGTCCAAATGACGGAACCAAGGTCAAAGCAAAATACAAGGGCGCCCTCAAAGTGCAATGAAGTAAATACACTAACAGGATCTAAAATAGGCACAGACAGCTGAAATGAGCGACACTACATGATTTCAAGGGTTGTCCTTTCCGTGCTTTGTCTGTCATAACAGGAAGTTATGGGAAGTTCACATCCTTAATTTGATATTCTCAGATATTAAAGTCTTCCTATGGACTAAATATTAACTTTCAGACAACCTCCTAAATGGGTTTACATTGTGCAAAAGAGGGCTACCTTAAAAAAAACAAAACAAAACCAAAAACCCTCCCAAAACAAAAAATAAAAAACTTGGGGGGGAGGTTTTTTATTAGACTGAATAATTTTTAATCCCTTCTTTTTCTGTAGTTTATATAAAGGGAATTATGGGCTATAACCCTTGGATACAAGTTAATTTTTAAATAGACACCTGTTCTTAAACTTTATTCTTTTGTCCCACAAACTCAAATAGAAGCTTTCTTTCTTCGTGTACATCTATGTCTTGACCTTTTTATGTTTTTGCATGTTCTCCATAACCTTGGCCTATGCATTTTATGTTTTGTTTGGCTTTTGGGGACCTTAAGGTTTCATATATTGTAAGGGGTCTTATGTATTATGTCAAGTTCATTTCCTAAGAGTCATATCATCACAAGGGAAATAATACTTTCTATATCAGAACAAAGGTTCTGTCATGAGAACTGTTGCCTTTTTTCAGAGAGGTGGGATTTTTTAATACCAACTTGTCAAAAGTCTAGATGGAAAAATATATTTTGAGAGATACATGTTTAGATGGAGATACAGTTTTTAATTTCCAAATAAGTGATCTGTTTATTTCTTAAGGGGTATTAGCTTTCTTCCCCCAAATCCTGGAAGTCTCTTATCTTGCCTGTTCCTTTCAGTCTTCCTGGGAAAGAAAAGGACTCTGACTTCCTCAGTGGACTCTGACTTCCTCAGTGGACTCTGACTTCCTCAGTGGACTCTGACTTAGTGGACTCTGACTTCCTCAGTGGACTCTGACTTCCTCAGTGGACAATGTCTTCCTCAGTGGACAATGTCTTCCTCAGTGGACTCTGACTTCCTCAGTGGACAATTGTTAAGTGAAGATTTTTCTTTGCTAGCCGCTTTGGTTTATCCCCCGCCAGCAGCCTGGGCTCTGCTGCGATGTAGTCCCCAAATAAACACACAAGACGCTGTATTAATTATGAAGCTGTTGGCCTTGCTTGTCTCTTACTGGCTAGCTCTGCTTTAAGTAATTACTCCATAATTGTTAATCTAAGTATGTCTCTTACCGGAGAATAGTTCTGGGCTCCTACCCCCATGGCGGTTACATGTTGACTCTCTTGTGTTTCCCCTTCCCAGAATCCTCCTCGACTCCTAGTCCCTCCTATCTAGGTTTTCTATTGGCCAGACAGTACTTTATTGACAAATGCACAGGCAAATAACAGGACTTCCCCAACAGACAATGTCTTCCTCAGTGGACAATGTCTTCCTCAGTGGACTCTGACTTCCTCAGTGGAGTCTGACTTAGTGGACTCTGACTTCCTTAGTGGACTCTGACTTAGTGGACTCTGACTTCCTCAGTGGATCTGACTTCCTCAGTGGACTCTGACTTAGTGGGCTCTGACTTCCTTAGTGGGCTCTGACTTCCTCAGTGGACTGTGGATTCCTCAATGAACTCTGGTTTCCTCATTGGACACTGGCTTTCTTCATTTTATTCTACTCAGAATCTTACAGGATTGCTCTTCCAATATCTTCTTTTTCTGGACAGTAGAAATGTTGGCAACTACTATCTAGGATTGTGGATTCTGTTTATCTTTTCTATGAGAAAGGCCAGCTAAATATATGGCCTGAAATGCTTTCCCCTCAGAAAAGGGTATAGAATATCATATAGGATACAAATGTAGAACATTTAGTATTGGTTTTCTTTAGCTGACTTTCTCAAGATTTCTAAGAATACAGTGATAAAAAGAATAAACTAAAAACACTGGGGGAAGGTGGGGAAAAAGGGGAGGGAGGGAGGAGGGACTGTGGTTGGTATGTAAAATAACTAGAAAAATGTATAAAAAACTAAAAACACAAAACAAAAAACCTCCTTTCAAAATCTGACTAGGATTTTGTCACAATAAAAAATACTTTAAAATTAAATTTTTAAAAGATGATATTTAGAGGCTGGAGAGATGACTCAGCAGGGAAGGCTTGTGGCTCTTTCAGAGGACCTGAGTTCAGTTCCTCCGCCCTATTGAGTGACTCCCAGTCCAAGCTCCAGGAGAGGGAATATGATAGCCACCAATGTTCATGTGTACATAGTCACACACAATAAAAGTTGTTTTAAAAATATTTTCTAAAAACAGTGAAAAAATCTTTTAAAAAGACAGTATTTGTGAAAATTATTCCTCTATGGGAACATAAACACCATGTACTAGTTAGTTTGTTAGGTTTTTTGTGTGTGGGGGGTTGTTTTGTTGTTGGTTGGTTGGTTTATGTGTTTGTCAACTTCTTGAGTCATCTGGGAAAAGGGGACCTGGATGGAGAAAAACCCTCCATCAGATCATCCTATAGGCAATTCAGTGGTACATTTCCCTGCCTAATGATTGAAATGTGGAGTCCAGCCCACTGTGGGTGGTGCCATCCCCTGGGCAGGTAGGTGGTCCTGGGTTATATAACACAGGTAACTGAGGAAGCCACGGGGAACAAGCCAGTAAGCAGTGGCCCCTGCTTCAGTTCCTACCTGCTAGGTTCCCGCCTTGAGCTCTAGCTGCAAGTATTGTAAGCTAGAACAAACCCTCCCCTTCCTCAGCTGATGCTGGTCCTGGTGTGTATCACAGCAATAGAAAGCACAGACTGGCAGGCCATAACTTTACTGTATCTCATTTTTAGAGGATTACTGGAGAAGAAAAACACTTATTAAAAATAAACAATAGTGCCGGGCGGTGGTGGCGCACGCCTTTAATCCCAGCACTCAGGAGGCAGAGACAGGTGGATCTCTGTGAGTTCGAGGCTAGCCTGGTCTACAAGAGCGAGTTCCAGGACAGCCTCCAAAACAATACAGAGAAACCCTGTCTCGAAAAAAAACAAAACAAAAAAATAAAAATAAATAAACAATAGCAATTAGAATATATTTTCCTATTGCGATTTTTGCCCTTTGATTATGCCACTAAAATTTTTAACCCATTTTTTTACACTGTATGACCACAAAAATCTTAAAAATATCCTACGTATTTCACAGACTTACCTACTCAGATGATCCAAAATGACTACATGTTTTTCTGTTTTAGATATGTAATAACTTTGGTAATTGCCAATGCTTTCCTGACTACAGGCCTCCGGACTGTAACTTACAGATTGGTTCACCAGGGGGCAGCATCGATGATGGAAACATTCTCAGATCTGGTCAGTACAAGTAACTCTACAAAGCAAATAGTGTGTTGTTTTCTGTGGTCTTAATTGAAGATGGACATCTTTGTCGTATCTTTCCTGGCCCAGTACAAATAAATTAATTTGATGCCATATTTGCAATGAATTTTATCAGAAGGAGTCAACTCTAACCAACTTAGTGAAGTCAACTAAAATAGAATTGTACTGTTAAGTGTCAAGAGATGTCATTAAGTAAAAATTTAAAAATCATATATAGAATAATGAGAACTATATGCAGGACTCACATTTCATATTATCAAGACAGAAAATTATTGAAAGGCAACTCTGGAATACATTGTTCTTTCTGACTAAAACTTAGAAAAATTAACAGCAAAATATAAGTGCATTTCTACCAGGAGATAATGGCAAGTCACATTCTGAATACATGCTCATATTTTCCCTTGTTCCCATGGCAAATAAAAGCCATGTCATAAGCTACTAGCTGGTTCAATCATTGATTCTTCATATATTTCCTCCATAAGCATGTCATCAGGTACTTGGAGAAGGACTAATACTGAGAGCCATGTTTCAGAAAGTATACATAATCAGTAACATAGAAGTTTCATAATGGAGGTATATTACCTGATAAGCAATGATATTGGTCTGAAGTAGACATATAAATGAACAATTAATAAACTGTTTCATATATCAAGTATTTGTAAACAACAGTGACTAAAACATGGTTGTAAATTAATACCTAACACAGAAAACGAGAGATTAAAGAATGATTTAAAAATTTTTATATGAGAGTCAAGGGTTGAACAGAGTATAAACATAAACTGTTTAAATTTATAGTGAGAGCTTGGTGTGATGGCTTGTGACTAATCTCAGCACAGGAATCTGAAGCAGGAGGATTGCTATAAGTTCGAGGCTAACCTGGGCTAAAGTGAAAGACCATGTGTTAGTTAGAGTTTCTATTGCTGTGATGAAACACCATGACCCAAAGCAACTTGGGGAGACAAGGGTTTATTTCAGCATACACTTCTCAGATCATACTCTGTCACTGAGAGAACTCTGGACAGGAACTCAAGCAGGGTAGGAACCTGGAGGTAGGAGCAGACACAGAGGCCATGGAGGGATGCTGCTTACTGGATTGCTCTCCTTGGCTTGCTCAGCTTGCTTTCTGATAAACCCCAGGATGACCACCTGCCTGGGAGTTGTACCACCCATGATGGACTGGGACCTCCCACATCAGTCACTGATTAAGAAAATGCACTACAAACTCATTATGGAGGCATTGTCTTAGTTGAGAGTTCCTCTTTTCAAATAGCTCCAACCTGTGTCAAGTTGAGAATAAACTAGCCAGACACTATCTCAGAGAAAAAGAAATTGAATAGTAAGCAGCTTGGCTATCTGTGGAATTCATGTGACGGCATCTTTTGACAATACTGTTTGTAGTTCATTAAGGACATGAAGAGTTTATAATCCATACGTTGTATTTACATTAGGTGACCACAGCAATTAGTGGGGTGATAAAAAGTGAGGTAAGAACACTGTGTATAACTTCAGAAAGTCATGATATTTTAGACACGGGTTGTCTGAGATGACCACCAGTCCTGAAAATGTATAGTGAGAAAGGAGTGATTGAATCCAGCCCTGGTAGCTCCTGCCTGAAATCCCAACACTTGAGACTAGAGCCGGAAGATTGCTACAAGGCTGAGGCCAACCTGGGTTTCAGTGTGAAATTGGGTCTAAAAACAAAAGCAAAAAACAAAGCAGAAAATTAGATTCTTGCTTCTAGTCATGACAGAATAATATCAGAAAAATGCATGAGATATTTATCAAAAAGAATATAGGCCTGTGTGAAATTGGAAGAAGACTATAGGCCTATGGGCATTTGGGAGAAGACTATAGGCCCATGTGTAGTTAGGAAAAGACTATAGGCCTATGTGTAATTGGGAGAAGACCATAGGCCTATGGGTAACTCATGAAACAGTTTCAACATCCCTGTGGATGTGATGGAAGATCAGATGAAAGGAAGTAAAGGGAAGAGAATGGATAAAATCTTTAAATGATGCACTAGCCAAAGATACCCAGTCTTTTAGCCATGGGAAATATTTGGAATAGCAAGAGTATGAGTCTACAGATTCCACCCATCAGCCAGTTCTGTCAATAGCATCGTCCAGTCAGGAAAGTGCAGTACAGAAAACATTAAGTTTATGGCTACATACTAAGGAAAAGGACAGAAGACAATGAGAATGACTGAAATGTTTGGAATACTGTCCATTGTACTGCAACTATGTCACTAAGAGGACGAAGAAAAGAAACTTTGTGGTACTGAAATGAAAAGGATTTTCTTGTTGAAGATTCTCAGAACCAAATATGTATTGCATGTTTGTTATTAGTTCCTCGAAGATTTTGAATAATTTGTGGTTTGGTCATATTTACCACCCTCCCTTGGCTCTTTCTGGATTCATACCCCCTTCCCAATCGACCCAAATTCGGGTCCCCTCTATTTTTGTAACCCATGAAGTACAGTTTTTGCTGGTCATATATTCTTGGATGTGTGCTCTTCCACTAGAACGTGGTCAGTGTCCCAGGACTTACACAGTGAAAGAAACCCAACACTCCCTCTCCAGCAGCTGTCAGTTGCCAGCTGCTGCTCGGCTACGGGTGGGACCTGGTGCACCCTCCCTTCTCCATGCTAGATGTTTGTCTGGCTTGAGTTCGCACAGGTCTTGTGCGCGCTGTCAAAATCTCTTGAGTGCATATTTGTCCCGTTGTGTCTGGAAATCGACATTTCCTTGCAATCACCCACCCCCACTGAGTCTGTCAATCATTCTGCCCATTCTTCTGCAATGACCTTGAGCCTTGGTGGGGAGGGGTGTGGTATGGCTGTCTCATCTCTAGCCAAAAATTCTGTGATCTCTTCTAATTTGCATCTTGACCATGCATGGGTCTCTGATGACCATCATTTCCTGCCAAAAAAAAAATCTTCTCTGATGAGCATCAAAGGATATACCGAATCTGTGGTAAAAATGATTAAGGGTCAGTTTAATATAGTCTGTGCCTAGAAAAATAATAAAAACCGTTTAATGAAAAATAAGACTATGTAAGATTTTTCTCAGTTTTTAGTTCCTTGAGGATTTTGAACAATGTATTTGGGCCATATTCACCACCCTCCGTCAGTTTCTCCTAGATCTATCCCTGCTTCCCTTTCCACCCAAATCTGGGCCCTTATTTTTTATCCCAATACTGCTGGGGGTTTTTTCTAGGACCTACAACACAGCTTCTAGGCACAGTTTCTTGTCAGTCCAGGCATTGCTGTGGTCTCGTGGTTCACAGTCAGGCAGACTTCTGATTACTTTCTCCTCCAGTAGTCGGAACTATGAGACATCATTGGCAAAAAGTTGTAAAAGAGGTAACCCATTCCTGATACTGGACTTTTTGTTAGCCTCTGGTGTCTGGCAGGGGCTTTGTACCCCCCCTTATTGCATAAATACATTATAATTTTATTCTATGTTTATGTATATGTTTTAGGAAGCTGCTACAATAGTACATTTTCATATGACTTTTTAAAAAATGACCTTAGTCTTAGTTTTCCCTCCCTGTATTCCCCCCTACCACGCCTTCCCATGTATGAAAATGTGTCATGTGGTTTTGAAGTGTTCTCTTATTTTCCCCAAGAGAGTTGCTTGCAGTTTGCAGAGTATTAATCACATTATGCAGGCATGAGATTAAAGTGGAAAAAATGGGCCTAAATTTCAGATCAACCTGTCGTTTCTGGTGTTTCTTTTCCAGACATATTTTTTGCGAGAAAGCACTTCAGTAAGCATCAGGACAGCTGGCTGATACTGAGCTTCTTCATTTTTCTGCCTTTTATCATAAGTCTTATTATTGGAATCACGAAGAGAGACGAGAGAACAGTCATACCTCAGAGAGACCAACAAATATGAGGGGTAAATATGACCCATACATAGTATTAATCTATCTGGTTCAATGGAACTGCATTTTTAATGTGTTGTTTTCTAACATGTGTTACTTTACTCCTAAATACAAACTATTTTTTTGCCTGAAATAAGTTGAATTCTGATAATTTTCTTTCTCAGTACTAAAGTGCCCTGGATCTTTTTTTCTAATTGTATTCCACACTGCACTGGAAAAAATCAGTCACTGTAGCTTTTCCTCCTGGTTGTGTCTAGCCCGTGGAAGAGAGTTTAACTTCAAGGAAAACTTTTCCTAATGTAGGCATTATATTAAAACTTTCATTAATAAATTATTCTTAGTTTCACAATCAATCCTTCCATATTTGTCTCAAATGCTATTAAAGCCTTGTTTCTAGCTTTGGGCTGTCTGCCCCTAGAATTGGCCCAATCATTTGCCTTTGGAATAGGGAAGTGATAATAATATGGGTGCAAGTGAGGTCCGGAGAAGCCCAGGCCCAAAGACTAAGTGACCTAGATTCCTGACTCAGAGTTGGCCAGACTGCAATGTTTCTTGAAAAAGCCTTGTGTCCTTCTGTGATCATCGAGGTGTGCGATGTACATAGGCTTAGTTAGTGACCTGCACTGTTAGTGCCTCCTGAAGGCACAGCTGTCTGGCAAATTGCCAGCCCTCCCAGATGAAGTTGCCACACAAATCAACCCCAGAAAAGAATCTGCTTTCTGGAAGGGGGAGATGCAGCTCATAAACTACAGGCTGTGGGCAGTGACAGTGGTGATGTCACTAGCTGTCATGCCCATCACTAGCTGTCATGCTTCCCCCTCACCCCCACACCCCCTGCCTCCTGTCCTAGAAGGATGGGTTCATTGTGTAGCAAGGACAGAGTGTAATGAGTATTTGCTGAAGGAACTCCATGTCAGGCTGGGAGTTAAAGGCTGCTGGTGCATTTAGGAAAAGATTGATCTGCTTGGGTTTGTATCAGAGAAGCAGAATGAATATAACTGACATCAACTGATTTTTATGGTTGGAGGGACCTGAGGGGGGTGGGGAGTACATAATTGCCCCCCTCCTTTTGGGAGTAACGTACAGGCAAATTACTAAGAAGATTCCCAAGCTGGCCAACACAGACTTGCACCATGCTGCCCGCGAGCCTATTGTAAGAGATGCCCACAAGATCCAGGCCATTAAAGTCTGGTACGGAGGTCTGTCAATATTGTCAATGGATAGTCAGGTGCCCATTGTGAGTTTAGGTTGTTGATAAAATTTAGTGGGAAAGTATTGGGATCATAAAATATGCTGCTTTTTGAGTGACTTCTCAAAAAGCTGCCAGCCGGATCAGTAGTCAACCCATCATACGTCCCTGAAACCCTGCCCCCACACTCTATAAAACTGGATGTGATGCTGGAGCATCCAGACCCCTGTGAAGAATGCCTCATGGGTGAGCGAGCCAAGATTGTCCTCCCTGACCCGGGGGACAGATGTGCTTATCTGGATAACCCTATGAAGCTGCCGCACGTCATGGACTACACATAACACACTTGCAGGAGGTTCCTGGTCACCTATTAGTCCCATGAAATATTTGGAAGGAGCATTGCCCTCCCATTTACACAGTAAAATTACTCTTTATCATATGCCTTTAGTTGATCAACTTTGGCTACTTAAAATGTCCAATCGCAATTTTTGCAGCAGCCACAAGATGTCACTATACACTCATTGTCACAAAAGGAAACATGCACAGTTTCGACTCAGCCTGGCAGAGTTGGCCCACCATTCCTTGACAGATCTCAATTCAAAATCTTGCCAAATGCATGCCTGGACATTTGCCAAAGGTTTTCTTACTTTACTTTTGCTTCTATTTAAGGCTAAGGCATACTGTATTTTAACTTTGCATATATGCATATATGCATCCAAGCATGGATGGACAGCAAAGTACTCTCCAAGTTGAAATTTAAATTCTACTGTTAACTATGTATGTGATGGTATTCATGTATGTGTGTGTATATGTATACATGTATGGGTATGTATCTGTGTTATATATGCATATGTGTCTGTGTGTGTATACATATGTTGTGTGTGTGTGTGCATGTGGGGTGTGTGTGTGTGTGTGTGTGTTAGGGTTTCTATTGCTATGATAAAACAACATGGCTATAAGCAACTTGGGAAGGAAGGGGCTTAATTCTATACTATGGACACTCTATCATAGCAAAATGTATTATCTGAAAATGAGTAAATAAAAACTTGAAACTTTCATTGGAAGGCAAATCAACAATCTGAATATTAGCTATGGCATGCCATTAATACCAGTATGCAGCCCAAGCTCCCAGGCCAATAGGCACCACACCCTGTACCCTTTCCAGGAGTGTTCTGAAGCCTGTATCCTTGGGTGCCCTGGTGTATCTAGTGTTGAGGTTTCTGTGTGCCTGGTCACTATGAGGGTATTAGCCACCTCAGGGTCTAGGGCAATGGTTCTCAACTTTCCTAATACCATGACACTTTAATACAGTTCCTCATGGTATGGTGGCTCCCAACCATTAATCATTTCATTGCTACGTCATAACTGTAACTTTGCTACGGTTATGAATTGTAACATAAGTATATGATATGCAGGATATTTGATAGTCAATTCTGTGAAAAGGTCTTTTGACCCCCAAAGCGGTCTCAACCCACAAGTGGAGACCCGCTGCTCTATTTCCTTCTCACATGTGAACTCTATATTAATACACACAAGAAAAGTCTAATCATTCACTTAGTTTCCCTAAACCATGACTTTTCCCCTAAGAAATGAAGTCTATTAAGCTGAGCTGACCAGGAGGCACGTACCTGTAACCCCAGGATTTGGACAGGACAAAAGCAAGGTGATAGAGCTTCATAAACCCTACCAGTCTTTAAAAAAACAAAGGAAGACAAAGGAAAATGTTCAAACTTAGAAAAAGAAATATGCCCTATTATATGATTGTTTCGTGGCTGTAATTGGTTTGTCCAAAATGTAGGTTATAAATACTAGATTGCATATATGCCATCTTCCTTTTGCACCTTTTGGACAGTCCCTAAAGATTAAGTATGTCTGCCATGCTTTAATGTTGTGTGTTTGAAAGTAACTGTAGCTGGAAACCCAGAGCAGGTCTGGGTCTTGATCCCATTGTTAATTTCTCCTTTTCTCTTCATTACAGCAAGTTACTCATCATATCAGAAAGCTGCCAAGGAGGTTAGCAGTGAATGTACCAAAGGAGAAAATGTGTGTTCTAATCCCTCTGTCACCCCTGGACACAGTTTGAATCTCAGACTTTTGTAAAAATAAAATGGACGCATGCACAAGTGAAGGCTTCTAGGCGTCTGTCTCTTCAGGGCCTGTCTATGGCAGGTGACAAATGGTGGGCCAAGGGTGTCTAGTGGCAAGCGTTGGGAGGGCTGTCTGAAGTCCTTCCTGCTGGAAACTTCAGGAGCCACAGACCTAGGGCCTGGACAGAATAATAAGTTTAAGAAAGACTAAGTGGGGAAAGATTGGAGAATGAAAACCAATTAGAGTCTGTACTCTAAAAGGACAGAAAAGGCACAGTTGATTCCAAAACGTGGGGCTTGGCCATGGATCTGATAAACCTCTAGTGGGATTTGCTTGAATAAAGGAACAGACTGGAGCCACCAGAACAGCTAGTCAAGGGGGATAACACGTGACTCTGCAGCAGACAGGGGGAGAGGGCAAATGGTATTGGTCATGAATATCACAAGCAACATGGAATCTCACATACAACGGAAAATACCACCCATCCACAGCTACCACAACCAATTCAGAACAAGTAAGTTACTTCAGTAGACCTCTACTCAGTACAGAAATGCAATCAATTTAAAACATTTCCAGAAAGATCGCTGTAGACCCAGATAGCATCGAGGATGAATTCTATCCAACACCAAAGGGGAAGTTGATACTAATTCTACCTAAACTCTTCCAGAAAACTAAGGTCATTATGACTGTCCCCACGTATAATAAACAGCATCATGTGAGAACAAAAATGCCCTGCTGATGCTTCCAAAGTGAGGAAGAAAGCCAGGACCCATGTGCAGCAAATGCAGTCTGTCATACCTAGGATAGGCCTCGCTTTATTCCACTCTAAAAACAGGGCAGTTAGGGAACTCGTGAGCCTTGGTGAAATCAAGAGCTGCCAGGTGGCACACCCGAGCACCCTTCGAAGGCCAAATAGCCTTTCCAACTGTTTCATTTTGTTTTGTTTTGTGAGACAGGGTTTCTCTGTGTAACAGTCCTGGCTGTCCTGGAACTTGCTCTGTAGACCAGGCTGACCTTGAACGCACAGACATTCACCTACCTCTGACTCCCGAGTGCTGGGATTAAAGGTGTACACCACCACTGCCCAACCTAATTTATTATTATTATTGTTGTTGTTGTTAGTAGTAGTAGTAGTAGCAGCAGCAGTTGCATTTCCAAGTTATTAATTTTACTCAGAATTTTATGTTTCTTGAACCAATAAACACTAGCGATTGTGTGAAAGTAATTTTCTCTCTCCTGTTCCCAGCCTCTGCGCACATTTGCCCATTCAAGATAACCCTTTGCTACAGATGGAACTCAAGGTTAATTTTGGATAGGGCATTGTTTCAGAGTGTATGTTCCTGTGTCTGTTTGTTGACATGGCTGAGGCTACAGACAACGAGCACGTGCAGCTTTAATTCCACAGTTCCCAATAGCGCTATAACTGTAGTCCCCCATCTTAGTCACTCTTCATATTCCCCACCATTGTGTTTCGTGTGGTCCTGCCCACTGCGGAAACACAACATATAAAACAACGTTTAAAACCAACCTCGCTTGTTGGAAGCCTAGGGAGAATGGGGAGAATGCTTCATGAATAAGATGTTTGCCACACGAATGTGGGAACCAGAGTTTAAACCCTCAGCACAGGGAACCCACCATGTTGCCAAGGGTGGCCTTGAACTTGAGGCAATCCTGTTTTGTCCCTGCCTCCCCAGGGCTGGGGTTAAGGTATGCACCACTGCAATCAGACACTTAGAAGTTCACGGGATCTACCCCCAAACTGGAGTCCTGTCATTTCTCTGCTGACCCCAGCTTGATTTATGGGCAGGGCAAAACATGTTTGTGACCAGCAGTGGTGACCTGTGGCCCATTTGTGTTGAACACTTTGTGAGCAGCCTGCTTCCTCAAATTCACAGATAAGTCAGAATACTTACTGATTTAATAAATGAACTAAGGAAAAAGAGTGTAGAAATTAACATTTTTCTTTTTTCTTAAACAGTCTGACTGAGTAACCCAGGCTATCTTCAAATTTGCCATCCTCCTGCCTCAGCCTCCCAAGTGCTAGGATTATATAGATGCCCTGCCATACTTGGCTTAATTTATTTTTTTGAAGAGGAAAAATTGGAAGGAAAAAAACTATGTTGCTCACATTTTCACAACATCTTTTGAGATGCTAAAATCCAATATAGTTTGGATCTAACAATATCTAACTCATATCTAAGTTATGAGTAAAATATCCTTCCTCTGACCTGGTGGCCAGCCAGAGATTATGACCCATTGGTGCAGTTTCCTAGAGTTCCTGAGCTTGACAGTAAAGGCCTGAGTGGATGCTAGACATTCAGCCAAGAATCGCTTTTGTTTCCACAATCACTCCCCATGATGGTCAATGTTAATGGCCAATTGGATGCAGTCTAAGTCACCTAGGAGCCAAGTCTCCAGGCACACCATGAGGGATTATCTAGGTTAAGGTCGGCCTCTGAGGATGGCTAAGGAGTTATCTAGATTAAGGTCAGCCTCTGAGGATGGCTAAGGGGCTATCTAGGTTGTTAAGGTCAGCCTCTGAGGATGGCTGTAAGGAGTTACATTGACCGTGTTCACTAACATGGGAAGACCCACGTTAACTGTTTGCTCCACTGATGTTTCCTGGGCGAGAATCTGAACTGTACCCACCCCCACATCCACACTCCTAACACTGAGCTGCACCTCCAGTTCCATCACTGTGCACCAAAGCTTTCTCTTTGGAGAATTTAGGGAAAGTTTGGGGACATTCACCATCATCTGGCCACCAACATGCACACCAGCCCCCACACCAGTATCAATAGCAACTTTTTGAAGTAAGAATAAAGTTCAAAATATTAAATTGATCTGCAATTAAAATTATAATTTGGTTTAACTGTGTTTTGAAATGAGACTAATATATTTAAAAACTCATATACTAGAGAAGATAGGAGGACAGGCTGCTAGGAAGGGGGAGGGGAAGTGGAGGGAAAGGAGAGAACTTACTTGGGAAAGGGGAGGGAGGTACCGAGGGAGAGGAAGAGAAGACAGATCCATAATACTAAATATGTTTGGGAAAAAAAGCAGAGGGAAACCTATTATTCCATAGTTTACATAAAATACCCCACATGAAGGGTATTATCTCCCAACAAGAGCCACAGACTAACAAAACCCCTATTGCCAGACAATCCCTTGAAGTTGTTGGTCAAAGGAATCCAAGAGACACCCAAAACAATGTAGGCTATTGCCATTGCGCTAGGTTGTTGAAGATAAGACCCTACTGCTGAAGGCACTACATGCTTACACTACAGGGAGAAGAGGTTTCTCCCTGAGGGAACTCTCGTCATATTAAAAGGGGCCGTGCAAGGGAGAAACATTAGCAGCACATCATGGTTGTAGTTCCTGAAAACCACAGCTATGACCATCCCAGCAGACTAGCCCCAAGAGTTCAATAATAGCACTTACGTCTTGGTGAGAACCAACAATTCTCTGTGTTTACAGTCCATTCAATAGGATGGAATTCGTGCCTGGAACTGTACCCTGATCCACTGACTCTAGAAGAGAACCTACTGCTGCCATGTTGCTAAATTAATATGGTTTTCAACTTCTTTCTAAATACTTGTGTTTATGCCCAAGTTTATGGGTCAACTCTCATCTCTCACCAAGGAAGAATTTTGCAGCAGAGGTTCTTATAGAGATCCACAACTGATCAAAATGAAGAGAATAGGAGAATGTAGAGTGCCCACTTCTAATTGAGACATCTGTAACAGGACCCCTACACCTAAGGCTCAGGGAATATCCATGAAAAAAGCTGGCAGAAAGATGTCAGGAGCCAGGGACTGAACGAGCTGCGCGAGACAGTGTCTTCTGGGAATGACGCCCATGAGGGTTCAACCATATGGTTGCTTGCGGAACTACTCCATTAATATACCAACACGGATGAGGGGGAAATTCATAAGGCCCCTCCCCTAGATGAAGAGCAACAGGCTGTCAAAGGCTACTGAGGAAGGGAGACTATTTCCTTTTACAGATGAGCTTGCCTGCTGATTTGCCCAGTCCGAAGAGGCTTGCCCAACCCTAAACACATACAGCACAAACAGCATGAGACTGATGAGACTCAGCAGGTTTTGCAGATGCATAGAGACAAGCACTCTCTCCTGCCTTGCTCAATTCTCCACCTCCCCAAATGTAACCTAATCTAATATTCATAACGTATCAGCAACCTGTATTTGAGTGTTCTTGCCTATGCCTGTTGTGCATGCCTCATGATGCATGTTTTTAACTTCTTTTATTACAGTTTCCTTTTATTATATTTCAGATTCTATGTTAAACAATATATTGAATATGTATTTATGTTTAATATAATAGATAGATTACATTAATATAATTTTAATATTATTTATGGTATATATGGTATGGCATATGATATACAACATATGTGTTATTGTTATGTAATACATATTATGTGACACCTATACACCTATATAACAATGTATGCCCATATATGACAAACTATGCATATTATTGTTATATTGTATAGAATTATGTGATATATAGTATGTAATTCTATCACATTTAATACATGATGCGGATGTTATTTAGATCTATATTAAACTGTACATGGCTGGAGAGAAGCTCAGCAGTTAAAAGTTCATAGTGCTCCTCTGAAAGAGCCAAGCTAGGTTGCCAGCATTCACAGTGAGCAGCGAGCAGTGGCCTGTTTAACTCCAGCTCCAGGAGATCTAGCACCTCTTCTGGCCCCCTCAGGCTTGTACCCACACACAGACAGAGACACAATGTTTAATATATAGAGAAATGTGTTTATTTAAACGGCATGTGGCTGTTTCTTAGCTTAATCTGGTACTTGTGCTTTTAAACCTTTTCCAATGCACAGTTTATACACTACTTCATCGTCTTCACTGTCTGTCCTTTCTTCTTTGTGAATGTCTCCTGGTGTGGTGATGCTTGTTCACAGACAAGCTTTTCCCATTCTGCTGGCTTGCTGCTTAAGTCTGTAAACATGATCAGGAATGAGTGAGTGTGTGCTAAGTCTGGAGGTTAAAACAAACCTCTATATACTTCATAAATTGGTTTTCATCTATTTCCGAGCATATAAGAATTTTAACATCATCTTAAGCCCTACTCACATTTATGAAATGTGAATTGTTGATATATATACTTAAAGTTAATTTATCCATATGCCTGTCCACCATGTATCTAAGTAAAGCTGAATATTACTACTGTTGTAACAGTTTTTTCTTTCTTTCTGTGTGTGTGTGTGTGTGTGTGTGTGTGTGTGTGTTAGGGTCTCACCATGCAGCCATGACTGGGCTGGGACTCACTATGCATACCAGACTGGCCTCCACCCTACAGCGACCCACTTGTCTCTGCTTCCTGAATGCTGGGATTAAAAGAATGCACACTAAGCCTGACTTGCATTGTTTTGTAGGCATTCATTCAGTCATATCTCTGCATCTTTTCCTGAACTGTTTTCTGTATACACAGATCCTTTGATGCTCTCTTCACTGTGGACTTGCTGGTAATAAACATCTACTTTGCTTTATAGTAGTTTTATTTTATTTGCGTTCTGGAGTGACCCTTTCTTGATTTACTCGTGACCATGAGCTCTGTTTAAGGCATCACACTCATTGTCTAGAGAATTCAATTATGTGTTATTTAGCTGCAAGTTACATTGTTGATCATTTAAAGGTCTTTAGCTTTTTTAAAGAATAATGTGTGAATGAATTTTGTATTATATTTTGAGCAGCATTAATATGATTGTTTGTGTTTGTCATTAACCTATGTGACTTTGTGTCTTTCAAGGTTACAAACTCTCAGTTTCCAATTCTTTAAATACTGCCTCTCGGATCTTTTAAGCAAGACCAAGATGATCCCTATGCTAAGTTTCCTCAGTATATTCAATGTCTCTTATATATTCTCTCTCTGTGTGTACATATATAAATATGTACATCCTATAACCATATTTTCTATGTGTCTTAATCTGTATTTCTCTCCCGACAGATATGCAGGTTCATGAATTCTCGGTTATGCTGATTCTATAATATTCATCTCGCTGTTATTCATGCTTGTTCATGTAAGACTCCCGGCCTTGTCCTTTACTTTTTAACGACAAACAAATCAGTTGACAGTCTGTCCGTTTTCTCATTTAGTCCCCTGCAGGTCTTCCTGTAGCCTAATGTTTTGCATAGACTTAAGTCATTTGTGAGGGTATGACAGTGCCTGTCAGACCACTGTCAAGGGGGCACAGCTACTCTGAGGTCTAAGGAGCTGTTTTCCTTTAAGAGTTTCCAATCGCATTTTGTGAGGGCAACTAAAGGAACAGAAAATTCTGAATCTTAGGAATTCCCTTCCATAAATGTCCAGAAAATTTCCCAAGTAGATATCTGTGAAGGTCAGATGTCTCACTTCCAATAAAGTTTTTAGAAAATCCCTGACACTAAATTTTCAGGGTGATATAAATGTGCATAAAATATGTTAAATAATCTTTTAAATATTAGAATATTAAAAAATTGATGTTTCAATTTTTTAATTCTTCTTACTTGTGTGTCCTAGATCCCTTTATTTTTAACTAAGAATCCTTTTATTTAAAAAATAAACATATTTTATAAATTAATAGCAATGTTAAAGAGGAAACAGGATGCATTTCAGAGACTCATGTATTAAGAAGGAATAAGTTTAGTCTAGCATAACCCTGGATAAGTTTTCTGATAGATCTTTCATTTTGATTCATTGGTTAACTAATTGCCTTATGATATAGTACAGTCTGGCCTTGAACTTTTGATCTACCTGTCTGGAACTCCCAAGCCTGAGTTCTGAGTAGATGCTGCCATGCCCAGCCGATTCCCTTTTAAGTCTTTGTGTCTGGAGCCAGTGACAGCCACAGTGGCACAAGACGAGGGATCTCCACATGGCAGTGTTGATAAAGCGACTGGGAATGAATTGTATAGCTTAGAGGTCCAAGCAGGAAATATAACCATGATAGAGAAACACCCAAGTTGTCAAACGAGTGACATTAATGAGGAAGGCAGAGTCATACATGACTGACCTGTAGGAAGCTGTATGGCTAAGGCTCCCAGATGATGAGGTTACGGGAAAACCTCAAGAGGAAGAAAAGAGTCTGTGAGAGCAGAGGACTAAGATGCTGTTTAGAAGCCAGACACCAGCCACTTTCAGCAGGAGGAAAAATCAAGGCAAAGAGTCAAGACCGTAGTTCCAGAAATCAAGAAGACAGGGTTGATACAGCATAGTTTTAGATGTATGAAATGGGTAGCACCTGGAGGGCGTGACACAAAGCATAAGGAAATGGATGCAGCTTGTGTGTGTGACATCAGAGGGGATGGAGGCACCTGGGTAAGCAGGGTGAAAAACAAACCTTGCTAGCCAGGACTCTTTAGAACTTCCCCTGAGATATTTTTTTTCCAAGTCAGAATTTCTAGAACTTCATTCCATGTTTAGACTAACATATTTTCCAGTTGTCAATAATGTGTTAGAATCTTTTGTCTAGTAGAAATGATAGGACTCAATGTAAAAATATTACCTTGCGTCATACTTGGAAGATATAATAAGACTTCATGACCCGCCTTGGACATGGTTCCAAGTGAATCACCCTTGTGAAACATTTAGTTTACAGAAACACCACCATTGTGTTCTCCTTGCTGTGTTATTTTTGGTTTCGATTTTTCCTGACTTTTTTTTTAATGAGCACATATTCTTGTAAAAGCCATCTGTTCAAAGAAAAGCCCTCACAGGCTAATGATATCAGAGTTGTTCTAGAATGTTCCAGAATCTTGGTTCATTAATTTGCCCCAAGAGCTAATGGCCTGCATGATAAGCCTGCATTGTCTTTTAGTGTACTTTTCTTTTTCTTCTGATCATCAAAAAGAACAATGTGGTTTCTTCTTTTGGTTCAGTATTTCACAAAAACAAAAAACAAAACAAACAAAACAAAAACCAATAGCTTTACAGAGTGAGGCCCTATATTTTTTTATTTTTATGGTATTTTTTATTTAAATTAGAAACAAGCTTGCTTCACATGTCAATCCAAGCTCCCTCTCCCTCTCCTCCTCCCTGTCTCCCACCAGCCCCCCCCCCCCGCCCCCACCCAATTCCTACTCACCTCTCCAGGGATGGTGAAACCCTCCTTGGGGGATCTCCAGAGTCTGTCATTTCATCCAGGGCAGGGCCTAGGCCCTCCCTCATGTGTTCAGGCTGAGACAGCATCCCTCGATGTGGAATGGGCTCCCAAAGACCATTTGTATGCCAGGGGTACTGATCTACTTACTACCCAAGGTCCCATAGATTGCTGAGGCCTCCTCACTGACACCCAAATTTAGGGGTCTCATGATGGCCTCTCAGCCATCAGTCTGAGGTCCATGAGTTCCCCCTTGTTCAGGTCAGCTGTCTCTGTGGGTTTCACCAGCCTAGTCTTGAACCCTTTGCTCATCACTCCTCTCTCTGTTACTGCGTTCCAGGAGTTCAGTTCAGTGTCTAGCTGTGGGTATCTGTCTCTGCTTCCATTAGCCACTGGATGAAATGGTGGCCACTGGATGGCATATATAAGGTAGTCATCAAACTCATAATCAGGGAGGGGCATTTAAAGTAGCCTCTCCACTATTGCTCAGTTTGCCAGTTGGTGTCATCCTTATACATTTCTGGAAATCATGAGTCCCTATCTTAAAAATTGAAAAAAATAAAATAAAAATAAGAAACCCACAAAACAAGACAAAAAACATGGTATCAAAGTGGACATAAACTTAGGTGTACTATATAAACCTTTACCAGATAGTCTCAATTTTGTATTGTGAGAAACATTTTTCATTATTTGAACTTTTGCTTTCGTTCTGGACACACTAGACGACTTCCAGATGTGCAGAGCTGCTCCCTCATCATACATTTGCCCTGGAAGCCACATACCATAGAAAAAAGGTGAATGACGCTCCAAAAACTGACTCACTAGTCATGTGAAGACGTTAAGCCCTCCATTAGCCATAACACAGGCATCTAGGTAAGACCACTAGGAGGACGGTCTGTGTACAGATTTGCTTTGCCTATACTTTTGTTTCCTGTTGCTTCAGACACCAGCTAACCTGTCTCCCAGGTAACTGGGAGGGTAACTGAGGCGTGACACTGACATTTTTAAAGACCCGTGAAGTGTATATGAAAACCGGTAACAGATAACTATTGGTAGTTTGGACCACAGCTGTCACGATGTCCTTCGTTTTAAACTCAAACTCTGAAAAGTTCTCCAAAGTAAAGCGCTCTCTCCGGGTCACCTGTCTTCACAGTTGCTGCCATTTCAGTTGTGCCCTTTGTGGCTTGGATTCCTGATTCTGCTGGGGTAGCAGGTGGCCACCCAAGTAACGGGTAGGGTGGAGGCATTTCCAAGGCTGTGAGTACTCAGTCACCATAATGTGTACTGGAAGCCCCAGGGACATCATAGCCAATAGTTGACGACGTTAAAGGTAAGTATGATAAGAAATGCAAATGTTTAATTTCTTCATATGATGAATAGATTTGCTTTGTGGGTTTTATTGTTTGTCAAATTACAAATACATAAAATAGAAAATGAAACTGTCTCAAGTGGAAGTCACTTCTCCCTGCCTACGCGTCAGCTGTGGGGATTGGCCCAACTGTGTCTATAAAGAGATGCTTGGGAGCTCCTTCAGTGGCCAAGGGGTCAGTGGAGTGGACAGCAATGGCGCACATGTCTCCCACTGAAGGTTCTAGGAAGACCCTTGAAGAATACCACATAAATGAAGATGTAGGCTTTGCGCTGCCACACCCACTGGTAAGAGAGATCTAAATGAAAACTGTTTTATCCTCATTATATCCTCATTGTTTATCTTGACAGGTGAATTTCTGAGACAGCAACCCTGCCTCCTCTCACCTTCTGAGGAACAAATGCACAAAGAACTATCGAACTTGGAGCCAGGGTACAAACAAGGGAGCTCCCTTGTCCTTCAATGTCTGTCCTTCCAAATTCAGTCATGTTTGTGCTCCTTACTGCCCTAGCATAGAAATGTCAAGTAACGAAAGAAGGAGAGCATGGGAAGTCTTTTAACTTCATAAAGGAACAGCGCTTGTAGGGGGGAAATGGTTTTGTAACAACCACCTTTTCAAAGGCAACAGTCAAATGGCCCAAGTCGTGGGAATTCTCCTCCTCTTCTGAACTATATCAAATGTACAGAGCCTGTGTTCCTCACTAATTTCCATACATGAGACAGCATACCAATAACTTTCGTTTAGTATCAATAATGCTTATCGTTTGCCAAGCATAATTCAAGGGAGGGTCTAAACTACCTCGATTGTGCTTTTGTGCAAGTTTTAGCCTCGAAGTGCAGTGTGTGTTTGTGTGTGTGGTGAGGGATATAATCATCTTAAAACACCACGCATCTCAACCAGGTACGGTGGTGCACAAGTATAATTCCAGCACCCGGGAAACAGAAGCAGGAGGATGACCTCAAATTAGAGACAGACTGTCTCAAACAAAACAAACCCAAAAACCTACAGAACAAACAAAAACTCTGTCACTAAATTGGATTGTAAAGAACGCCACGCATACCAGTTTATCGCCAACATTTTCATTATGAGAACTTACGGAGAATAGGTTGGAGGCAAGATAGTCCTGTAGAGGTGGCTTGAGCTCTCCTAGTCCCACTAAGAACCGGAGTAAACAGCCGCTTTTTGAGTTTGAGTGACACTGGGAGGGATCCAACCAGGAGGAGCACGGAGCCAGGACAGCACAGATCTTGTGTCAGTGGGCTGGAGACTGAGATAAGATATGGAAAACCAAGGCGGTTCCTAGGCAGGCGAAGCATTGGAACCCTGCAGAGTTAGAGGTGGCTAGGAGCCTGTATCAGCTTGCCTGGTCTGGGGCTTTCTAGGCTTTCTAGAGCATGCACCCCGCGGAGCGCCCAGGAGGAGCACCCCGAGAGAAGCTCCTATCCAATCAGGCGGCTTCTAGCCTCGAGGGCGGTACTATGGTCAAGCACGCAGCCGGGGCTCACACGCCTGTGGGCTCCAAGCCTGGTACCCATGCAAGAGACGCCCTGGAGCCTGCATCCTTGGGTGCCCTGGCGTACCTAGTGTTGAGGTCTCCATGTGCCGAGTCACTGTGTGAGTATTGGCCACCTCAGGGTCTAGCGCAGTGTTTCTCCTCCACCTTCCTAACGCTGCTACCCTTTCTCACGTTGCAGTGATCCCCAACCATAACATTATTTTCGTTGCTACTTCGTAACTGTAATTTTGCTGCTGTTATGAATCGTAATGTAAAGATCTGTGTTTTTCGATGGTCTTAAGCAACCCTTGTTAAAAGGTCCAGCGATCCCGCAAGGGCTCGCGACCCACGAGTTGAGAAACCGCTGGAGTAGTGGGAAGCAGCCAGAGGGAGCCGGCACCAGGACTCCACGAGGGTGTGGTTTAGAGTTCTGGAATCCATTTCGGGACATTGCCTGTATCTGTAGGGTTCGTTGTCGATGTGTGATTGTAAATGTGAGATTTAGGAGAGCTCTCTATTTGAATTTCATTTTCATTTGTGGGTGTGGGTGAAAATAACCTGTGGTGGAGGAAGTCGACACCACGCAAACAGTAGTCCCGCCCGGTGAACGGCTTCAATTTCCTTGCTCTCCCCTACCTGCGGTGGCAGCTTGGCAGCTGATGTTCCCAGGATCGGGGGTACTTGTGTTCAAGCTCCCCTAAAGCACACGCACAGCCTGTGTCAGAGGAGTGTGAGAACCCGCCAATTGTGATGAGGTGACTATTCTGGATTAAAGAAAGAAAGCAACCACATGTTGAGATTGTTAACATTTATGCTGAGAAAATATCTTTCAGAAATTGTGATGGGAAAAAGACAGTTCATAGGTTAGGAAGATGGCTCAGACAGTGCCATGATGCATAAGAACATGAATCCAATCTCCAGGAGCGACACTAAAAACAAAAAGCTGGTGAGGTGGTGTGCGCTCAAAACTCCAGTGGGTCCCTGGGGCTTGCTGGCCAGCCAGCCTAACCTAATTAGTGGGCTCCAGGATAGAGGGGCCCAGCTTCAAAAGTAAGGTGAACAACACGCCTGAGGTTGACTTCTCACCTACACACACACACACACACACACACACACACACACTTACGCACTCACATGCACACATATACACACATTCATCCACACACATGCACACACCTACACACACGAACACACATTCATCCACACACATGCACACACACACACATGCACACACATGGACATACACAGACTGTATCCTAGTTCTTTGTCCCACCTCAGACTGCAAAAGTTATAGCAACAGCCCTGACTGCTGCCTACTTAGTACGGAACAGGCACTCAGAGTCCAGTAATATGCCAGACCCTGCAAAAGATGTATTAGGTTTTTGACTCTGAAAACTGGAAATGCGTGTTGGAGCTACAAATCAATTACACACAAAATAAGTGGCAGGTGGATTTTTAAATGTGTGACAGGGAGACCACTTCTTGGGTCATTGCAGGATACCAGAAACATATGTGAAGCTGAGTGTGGTGCCTAATTTACTGGTGACTTCAATGCCATCTCAGTTTCTTTTCCATTCAAAGAATATGCCTGAAAGAAAAAATATCAGAAAATAAGTGACTCGGTGTAAAGAGGCATAGCCCATGGGATTCATGGAGAGGGGACTGGGGTAGGATGGAGTAGTGAGGAGGGCTTGGGTAGAATTGTCGTGGATTTGGAAGACGTGAATGGGAGTGCTGGAACAGGAAAGGGCATGGGCCTCTGCCCTTGCACTGGTCAGGCGGCAACACCTGGCTGGTGCTTGCTGGGACACCAGTGGAACCAAAGGCAAGATAGACCATCCACAGGAAAACTCATGCCACTCCAGGAGCAATTCAAACATGCTGGTCTTGTTTCCCTTTCAAGACGGAACTGCCTCAGACATTCAGTGCCTGGACCCGCATTGCTAGTAACCTTCCTGAACTGATTGACAATGGGAAGCTTCGAGAAGAAGTTGAGAAGGTTTGTAAAACAGTGTCATGGTGTTTCTGTGTGGTTTCTTCACATATTAACCTTGGGTCTAAAACCCACAACATTCCCAGGACTGATGTTAGTCAAATGTCTCCATCTATTCTCAGCTGCCAGTACTCAACATTGATGAGCTGAGAGGACATAGGTTGCAGCGCCTGGCACATTTGGCTCTGGGGTACATCACCATGGCGTATGTGTGGAACCGAGGAAATAGTGATATTCGAAAGGTTTGGAGATTTTGGGGGGGGGGGAGTATTTCTCATGTTGGACTTTCTTTAGCATGAAAATGAATTCCAGTTTACACTAAATGTAAAAGCTTTAGAGGGCTTGGAATACAAATCAGCTATAGAGATTTTGCCCGGCATGTGGACGGTCCTAGGTTTGAACCCCAGTACTGCAAAAAGTTAAATATTAGAACTGTATGATTATCATTACTAGTGATGCCGGGGAGTTGCTACTCTCCAACGCTAGCCTGGGACCTCGAGTATGTGTGTTGGGCTACACTGAGCTACATTTTAAAAGTTTGCATGTAGAGGAGACCATCATGGTCTTAGCATCATTAAAAACAACAACAACAAAGCCACAAAACATGTTTATTAGACTCAGTTGGAAAGTCAGAATTAGGAAAGAAAGATGAAGTAAAACACGTTTTAATTTATCATGACCTTATTGCACTTTTAAATTCTGGCATTAGAAATATACAACTTATTGAAAGCAAGGGATTTGTTTCAAAGTGAAAATAAATAATGGAATGTAAGTCAGCATTCTGACTTTCTCCACTTCTGCAAAGCTGGCTGTAATAGGTTAAGTGTTAGGATGCTCCCTCTGCTTTTCCCAAGTGAGATCAGATGATTTTACTGAATTCTTCCCGGTTCCCCTCTGGTCCCATGTCTGCAAACCTCTGATGGAGAACATGTATTTCCTTTTGAAATATGTATGACTAGCTGCAACTAAAGTGTTTCCGGGTTCACAGCAGGCGTAGGTGTGATATGATGAACAGTGTTTCTGATTTTGCTCTCTTGGTAAAACCCACCCACAAATATTTTGAGCTAACCTGAAGTCATGATTTCTCAAAACAGTGTCAGCACCGGCTGACTGTCACACTGTCAGTGTGTTACAATGATGACTTTATGCTGCTAGAGTGTCTGCTCTGTCCATGGTGGCCTTTGGGTCCCTTACCTCACCCCCCCCTGTGTTATATGTGCACACCCCAGCTGTGAGTCATTGTGATGATTACTTTAATTGCTGTGTGGGACCATCTGGTTCTAAACCAAATGACTTTAAGCCAGGCAAATGTAGTGGAGTTAACAAAACCACTGGGAGAATTCAGCTTGGACAGCAGGGAACTAAGAGTCTGCAAGGAGGATGCACCACTCATGGGGAAAACCAGTGTTCTCTTCACCAACGAAACACCTCTCAAAGCAACTTAAGGGAGAGAAAGAAGTATTTATTCAGTTCATGGCTTCAGAGTCTTCCTTCCATAGTCACTTGGCCTCATGTGGTGGGAGTACCATCTCATGGTGACCAGGTAACGGAGACAGGGACTCCTGTGCTCTAGACTTTCTGCTGTTTCCCCAATATTCCACCTGGGGCTGCTGCCTAGTAGACCCTTCTGTCCACAATCAGGGCGCATCTTCCTGGCTTAGTTAATCTTTGGAAACACCCTCCCAGAGATGTCCAGACTATGCTGTTCTAACCTTTGTACCTCCCATCGGAATCAACAGTCACATCCATACAGTTTAAAGGAACGCTAGATGGCACAACTTGTGAGTTGTTGTTGTTGTTTTGTGTATTGAGACAGTCATGCACACACACACCACACACATACAGTCTCACTGTGTAGCACAGACTAATCTGGAACTCATTCTGTATCCTGGGCTAGTCTTGAACTCTCAATTCTCCTGCACTATCTTTCCAAGTAGTGGGATAGAATGACTGCATTAATATGCCTGGCATATGCCTAGTATAGTGACATTTACTGAAAGCAGAACACACACACACACACACACACACACACACACACACGCACGCACGCACGCACGCACGCACATATGGGGTAGGGGTGTCCAGGAGTGCTCCACTCTTCGGTGTGCTCCGAGACAGGAGTCTACTTGCATTTCTCACATGAGTCACATCCCTTGAAATCCAGAGACATCTGACTTTCCCTTTTTTGTTACCAATAGCTAACATGGTGTCTCATGGGATGGATGGGTGAAGAGCAGAGTGAAAATAGCCCAGGGTCATTAGAAAATAAAACCTTTAGTCTCCTTGTCTTTTTTCCATGTCTGTGGCCAAATTATGCCCTCAACAACCCTGCATCCCAAACATGAACAGTCACCAGGGTTACATTTTGAAACATGGGAGAGAAAAATTACACACTGGCTTCCAAGTGCTGTGTATGCTCCAGGATGAGTTTTAGCGGTGAGATGAGAAGAAAAGGTAAGATGTTTCTGTGGCTGAAATTGAGCTGTTTTAATCAGGTGCTGCCCAGAAATATCGCTGTTCCCTACTGTAAACTCTCAGAGAAGCTGGGGCTGCCTCCCATTCTGTCTTATGCAGACTGTGTCCTGGCGAACTGGAAGAAAAAGGATCCCAATGGGTATGTAACTATGAGCAGAACAGGGCTTGGAACGCATGCTATTAATGCAGAATACTTATTCCTTAATTTGGGGCAGCACAGCTTCTGTTGTTTGGTAGGGTTTCTAAGACTGTTGTGTCTGTAATTACGAATGTCTTATATGAGCAGGAGAGCAGTATCTGGATACTTACAGGAAAATCCAGAGAGCCTCCATGTTCAGTGTGACTATTATGGACACACCTCATACAACCACCACCTGAAGGCAGCTTTAGGAGTGTGTATGTCACCTCAGAAAATGCCTTCACGCTTCTCTTTATTCAATTCCTTCTCCTGCATAAAAATACATTCTAAATAGTGTTTATTGGTTTGGGGTCTATCAAGATGGCTCAGCAGGCAAGGGTACTTGCACAGCCTTGTCAGTCTAAGTTTAACCCCTGGGACACAAGTAGAGGACGCAAAGAATTGGCTCCACAAAATTTCCCTCTGACCTCTGCATGTGCACCATGGTACGTGTGCCCCCATATCATGCACACGGAGAATAATAATAGGCATGCCTTTTAATTTAGTTGGTTTTGTATTAAAAAGTTAGTTGGTATTTGAGATGTTTTAATTCATTTTTCTTGCTTTGTTTCATTTGTTCCATTTTTTGACAGTGTCTTGCTCCGTAGCCCCAAGTGTCCTTGAATTAGTTGTCCTCCTGCATCAGTCAACTGGGCTCTAGGATCACAAGTGTATACTTGTCTACACTTGTATACACTTGTATATCCAGCGAGTTGTATTTCAGATCAGTAAAGCCATTGTCTTAGTTAGGACTTCTATTGCTGTCATAAAACTCCATGACTAAGAGCAACTTGGAGAGGGAATGTTTTATCTCACCTCATAATTCCATCAAGGTGGGGGCAGATCTTGAGGCAGGACCTGGAGCAGAAGCCACGAGGAACACTGCTTCCAAGCTTGCTCTCTGTGGCTTGTTCAGCCAACTTTCTTCATAGCACTGTGACCACCAGCTCAGAGGGTGGCACTACCCACACTGAGCGGCCCCCCATCAATCATCAATCTAGAAAAGCTTGCCCACAGGACAGTCTGGTGGTGACATCTTCTCAATGAGTATTGGCTCTTCTAAAACTACTTGCCAGCTCAAATATCAAATACGAACTTCTTAATGTGTGGTTTCCTTTCATTAAAGTGTTTTTGAGATTCCACAAACCTAACTTCTTGATAGACAGTTACATTTAAGAATGAACACATGCTCAGTTGGAGAAGCAGCTACCTGTGGGCTTTCAGGGTCGTCTGCTCAGAAGTCAGCTAGTGATGGGACCTGCAACAAAAAACAAGGGGCTAGCAGCCCCAGTGGCTGTAACTTGTACCTGTGAGAAGGAGTCAGCCCACGGGAGTGCCTCAAAAATGCAAAGATATTTTTTTTCTAGAATGTTCCTTCATAGTAACAAATAATTCTTCATGTGTATTTTTTTATTAATGTACAACTCAGAGCTTGTCAACCTGTGGGTTGCGACCCCTTTTGGAGTCACTATCAGTTATCTTGTCATATCAGATATTTACATTATGATTCACAATGGTAGCAAAATTACAGTTATGAAGTAGCAATGAAAGCAATTTTATGGTTGGGGGTCACCACAACATGAAGAACTATATTGAAGGGTCTCAGCATTAAGAAGGTTTATATATATATATATATATATATATATATATATATATATCAACAACAAAACATGTTTTTCCTCCGTTAAACCTGTATCTCAACACTAATAGATCACAGTGTATGAACCAATACTCAGATTCACCTTGTTTTATAACTGTTTTTTTTTTTCTCTCTTCCAATTGGCACATTGTTTTGTGGCTTCTCTCTTCAGGCCTAGGACATATGAGTAAGTATTTGGTTTTTATTTTATTCTAAGAATTACTTGCCCTCTAAACTGAATGTAGGATGACGGGGATATTCAAAATGATTGAGTTTAAGAAGACGGTAATTAAAATAATTATTTAAAAGGCAAATAATCCAGCCCTTAGTTGAATCTATTGATATGATTCAACTTGCAAAGCTGCTATTTGCATCTACATGTATGAAATTAATATGGACAGGTACAAAAAATACATGTCTCTATGTGTGTGACCCTATAACATTTGTGACTAGAAGTAACTAATAATATCACCTATTAGTCTATGTCACTCTTTTTCACCCAATTATTACCGGTTTTGATCTATGTACTAAACTTAATTAAAAGTTGGGGAACTAAAACATATATGACACAAGTGTAATCTCACCTAGATGAAGTTAGGCTAAATACATAGAAATAAATTTATAAAAGATAAAGTGCTACAAGCACTCCTCTAACAGAAGACTGAAAGGGGGAGTCCAGAAAATGCTGGAGGGGAGGGCTAGTGTTTATAGCCTAAGACACAGTGAGTGTGAAGGTCTTGGAGGCATGAGTGTTTCATAGTATTATCACAACAGCAGGCCTCTAGCTCACAACACCATAAATAATGACTGAAAAAAATAATTCTGTGGGGAAAAGGGAGGTGGTGGTTCCATAGGCCTTTATTGGTGATGGCCAAGAGTTTAAACAGTATCTTTAAATAAGAGCTTTTTAAAACAGGGTCCCACAGCAGACAAGCATCATCATGGCCAAGCTTTAGAACCCAGGAATCTAAGCACTTCAAAACTCATAGACACACACATTGTGAAGACAGAGTTGCAACAATGCCAAAACTTCAGTAGAAAAGAAAAACAGAATCTAGCCAGTCTTGTGTGTGTGCCAGATAGGGGTGGAGGAGGGGGGCTGGATGGGCAGGGTTTACTGGGAATAGAACTCAGGACTTTCAGCATATATTTATGACAACATGCATGCCTGTGCAATTTATGAAAACAGACTTATTATGGGGTTTCTAGGTCTGTGTTCTGGAATTAAATTCCAAGTGTGAGCATGACCTTAATTACATATGATCTTTAGGCAATGCACCCAATATACCTAACTTTTAGTACTCTCAGATATGCATTAGAGAGAGTAAACAACTCTGGCACAATTCTTTTTGAAACGAAAATGTATAAAAATATTGGGAAGTATGTTGCTCTACAAATGCACCATTGGTTTTCCTGACTTGTTTGCCAACCGTGACTTGTTTTCTCAGCAACATGGACATTCTGTTCTCATTTCCCGGTGGGAACTGCGGTAAAGGCTTCTTCCTTGTATCTCTATTGGTGGAAATCGCAGCTTCTCCTGCAATCCAAGTATGTCTGTTCTCTCTTAGCTGTTTCCTTCCCATTTTACGTAAGCAGAGCAACTATGCAGCAACTCAATTACAATTGCATGGTTGACTTTACCCTGATCATAAAATTGAAGGAAATACATCCTTTACTAAAAAACAAATATTTATTTTCATACATCTCCCTGAAATATAAAATCTAAGGGCTATGCATTTAGAATCAGATTTAGAATGAGATTCCAGCAAGAAATAAAAAATCTTCAAAGGGATTTGTCATTAATATACATACAGTGTTGTAAGTCCAATTGTTCTGACCAGAAAGAGAAATGCAGAGGGCTGGGGAGATGACTCAGTGGGTAAAGCATTTGGTTTGTAAGCATGAAACCTGAGTCTGGTCTCCCGAATTCGCATGAAAAACCTGAGCATGTCCGGATGCCCTTGCAAAGGCTGGAGGTGCAGATAGGCAGATCCTGGGCTCTCTGGCCAGCCAGCAAGCCTAATTAGTAAGCTCCAGGCTGATAAGAGGTCCTCTCTCATAAGCCATGAGCGGTTCTTAGTGATTCTGGATGTTAACCTCTGGCCTCCACGTGGGCACAAGCACAAGCTTGTGCACCCAACAGGTGTATACAAATTCATAAACATTCATGTACAGTCAAGAGGTAGAAATGGAAACATTAACTTGATTTGCTGAATAAGATAGGGTTATCCTGTACCTGCGTTTGCCTCTAGATCTTACATAGCTCTAATTTTTTAAATCTTATTTTTAAGGCGATCCCCACTGTATTCAGTGCAGTACAGAATCAAGACCAGAAAACGTTGGCAAGGGCATTGGGTGATATAGCTACCAGTCTGGAGAATGCCAGGGATTATTTTAGGAGGATGCCAGGTAAGTATCGTTGGCAGTACATATTCTGGGCTCACAGTCATGTGTGTCCGGTATCTGAAGCAAAGAGGTGTTTTAAAAAGGAGGCGCAAGGCACCCATTGCTGAGCGCCTGCCCACCTGGCTGCATCATTATGCTTTTGTGGAGTAGGTCTCATTATTTCCTTTCTCAGGAAAGGAAATCTAAAGTCAAAGAGATAAGGTGACACCACTGGCAGTAAACAGAGAACCCAGAATTCCAACCGGGGTATCTTTAACGCAGAGGAACTTCCTTGTCTGTCAAAATCCATGAAGAAACCTGTTGAATGCTGACGCAATTAAAGTGTTGAAAAGCCTAGGCTCCGATCTGAATTAACTCTGCTTTTTCAAAAATTCGCTATGGGGTAACAGAGAAAAGAATTGCTTCAAAACTACCGGAGAAACTATAAAACCCAGGAAGTACAAAAGAGTACTTTGGGAAGGAATTCTGCCTTCTTGCCTCAGTTTAACAAGAGAGGTTTTGTTTGTGAGTTTGAAGCTGCTGCTGCTGGGCTATTGAGGGAGAAACCCTTCTAATCAAATGGAAGTAAGGTTAGGAAGACCCATGCGTGGATCCCATGGGCTACTGCATATGTGTGTGTGTGTGTGTGTGCACCTGTGTGTCTGTGACTGTGCTTGCATATTGTGTGTGCTGTGTGTGTGTGTGTGTGTGTGTGTGTGTGTCTACGCTGCCCGTGATGGAGTCCAGAGCCCATACTTTCTAAGAAAGCACACTCCCACTGAGTTCCATGTCCAGTCCTGGTTTGTCTTTGCAAGCGTTGTGTCCGCTGTGTCAGGAAGCACACAGAGTGTTGCTGTGCAATGCTGACTGTTTCATTTGGATGATTGTGTCTTGTATGTGAGGCTAGTTGGTCCCTTAGCAGACCCAATTCGGGGTACAGGTGAAGTGATGAGTAGGTTTCTCCACGAGAAGACAGAGCAAAGAGGTGCTTGCCCACAGACACTTTGTGGGTCTGCCTGGTATCTTTACTGTAGTATGATAGTTGTTTACAGTTTGTTTGAATTCATTGCATACCTCTGATGCTATTTAGTAAATACCTCCATTTTTTTCTTCACAGAGTTCGTGGATCCAAACAAGTTTTTCAGTGTTCTGCGCATATATTTGTCTGGGTATGTAGTCTGAGGCTTGAATTTATTTCCTCAATTCATGCAAAGAACAGACCAGATCCTAATTTCTGGCCTCTACTGTTCTTTGGATTGAAATAATAATTTGTATGCTAACATCTATATCCATGTTGCATAGAAAGCTCAGCCTGTGTTCTCTGGTAACTATTGACCAGGGAGTCCCTGGAACAGGGGTGGGAAAATGACTCAGAGCAAAGGGAGAAAATGACCTAAACTAGGGTGAAGCGAGGTTCCACTCAGAAAGTATGTCAAACTTTCTCGGAACTCTGCTATTTATTATTTTCATGCATGAAAATGCGTGACAGAGGGTGTGTGGAAGAATCACCTCTAATGTAAGATTTTTTTATCTGATAATTAATTCTAGTTGGAAAGGCAACCCCAAGATGTCAGAGGGTCTGCTGTATGAGGGGGTCTGGGACACCCCAAAAAAGTTTTCAGGGGGCAGCGCCGGCCAGAGCAGCATCTTTCAGTGCCTCGACATCCTTCTGGGAATAGAGCATGAGACTGGTGAAGGTAGGTGGAGATGACAGCATGCATTTTCTTACTACTAACAGGATTAGATCTTAAAGCAGGTTAAGGATCCTCCCCAACAGACTCTCTCCTGAATGTGTCTGGTGCGTCAGGGACTCTTGCCCCATTTCACAGATGAGCCAAAGCTCAAACCCAGGTTCATCATTCTCTGTACTGAGAGCTGACACATAACCATAGCCAGGGTCATGCGCTCTGAAAATGAGACACATCTGTGAGCAGAAGCTGCAAAGCAGTGACCTCGGTGACAACCAAGGGCTGCCACTGGCCTGGTGTGCAACACCCTGCAGCCTGGCAGCCCAGAGTATGGCTTGCACCCAACGACTGCATGGGTTGAATGTTTTCTTCTGGAGGCTTCAAAGGAGAGAAAGAAAAAATCCTCCCACTTTTGTGTTTTCTTAGGCTTAGCAAACAGAAAAAAACACCCTGTGCTAGGTGAAACTCAAGCATGTTTTTAAAAAGATAACTTAATCCCTTTGGTCGGGCATCATGATTGACTAAGGGTAGATTATACAGTCCCTTTTTGTACCAGCAGCCTCTCAGAGGGATCCAATATGACAGAAAAGAAAGAAGGCAAGAGCCAGTTGTGATGTTGCCCATCTATAATCCCAGCATTCAGGATGTTGAAGAAGTCTGGCAAATTCAAAGGCATCCTGAGCTAAATAGTGAGATCCTGTCCAGCAGAACCAAATAAATCAAGGAGAGGAGGAGTAATAGAGAGGGAAAGAAGGGGAGCAAGAGAGAAGGAAGGCAAAGCAAACACAGGGAAAACACTTTATTAGGACTGATTTGCTTATTCTGTCTTCATTAATAGCCGATGCTAGCAGCAAGTAGCAAGCCATTTTGGGAGGTCTTGTTTCCAATCCCCCACAGTGAATATGGATAATGGTTACACAGCCTGCCTGGCCTTGACCCCCTTTCTCTCCTTTCTCCCCAACCCCTTTATCTGTCTTCATCTTGATGTAGGATCTCCTGCGGAATTCCTCCAGGAAATGAGAGAGTACATGCCTCCAGCCCACCGCGACTTCCTTTGCTCGTTAGAGTCCGGTCCCTCGCTCCGTGAGTTTGTCATTTCACACGGTGATGAAGACCTGAAGATAGCATATAACGCGTGTGTGAACGGGCTGGTCTCTCTGAGAAGATTCCACCTCGGCATAGTCAGGACGTATATTGTGAAACCTTCGCAGAAGCTCAGGGGCGACTCTGGGTCAGAGGAAAACAGAGGGACTGGGGGTACTGACGTAATGAATTTCCTGACGAGTGTGAAGGAAGCGACTGAGAGGTGCTTAGTGTAGCAAGATTGCATTTGCTCAGTGCACAGAGACCTGCATCCATCCTGTTGTAGCAAGATTGCATTTGCTCAGTGCGCAGAGATCTGCATCCATCCTGTCGTAGCTTGTTAAATCAGACCCATAGAGTAAGAGTATGGAATGAGTTACCAGTAAGGCACGATTGATTTCAAGATCATCTGTGGGAGAGTAACAAAAGAGAGCCATCTAATGATATTTAAAAATGACATAAGAAAAGTTATAAATTATATTGGTGATTGGAATATGACAATGAAGCTCAGTAAATAAAAATTCTTGTAAGGCTGAATAAACCGTGTGTCCTTCGTAGCTGTGATTCAAGATCCCTCCAAGGGACTTTTCCTTGCCAGAGCTGAGTTCTATACTTTTAAAATGCTACTAATGTATTCCCTGTTACCGCACTTTGGTTAGTGCGTATTCTCATTACAATGGAACCTTAGGGTGCCAGACAACTATTTACCAGTCTTAGAAAATATCTCTGGGAAGAATATATAAAAGAATGAATAAATGTGTGGGTGCATTTCTCAGAGCTGAGATCACCTTTTGTGATAGATTGGATGAGGAATGCCCTCCCCCGAAACAGATTCACCCTAAGCAAGCTGAACACCTGCTCCCTGTTTGGTGGCCAAGTTTGCCGTGCTTCTGGCCTTTAGGAGGTGCAGCCTTGCTGTCTGAAGTTGACTTTGAAGGGTTACAGCCTCATCCCGCTTGTATTCACATTCTCTGCTGTCATGTGATTAGATATGTGACCAGCCAGCTCCCTGCTTCGGTTGCCTGCCGCAATGCCTTCCCAACTCGGATGGACACCTTCTCTGGAACCACAAGCCACAATGAACTATTTTTTCCCTAAGTGGCTTTAGGTCATGGAATTTCATGACAGAAACAGGAAAGTTACTAAAAAATCTTCATAATACAATGTCTTCTGAAAGTCTGGGTCACTGGCGTTTATACTCTGATATGAGCTAACTTATTAATGGGATCCTTGATGAGTTCAGAGGAATTGAGATGAAGACACAATACCTGTAATCCCAGCATTAGGTGGTGGGCACAGGGGGGCAATGGAACTCAAAGGAAGACAGCATTACATACTAAGTTCTAGGCCAGCCTGTATCAAAAACATAAAAGCAAATACGTAGCCAGGCGTTGGTGACACATGCCTTTAATCCCAGCACTCAGGAGACAGAGGCAGCCGGATCTCTGTGAGTTAAAGCCAGCCTGGGCTACAGAGCGAGTTCCAGAATGGCCTCCAAAACAATACAGAGAAACCCTGTCTTGAAAAACAAAACAAAACAAACAAACAAACAAACAAAAAGTAAATGAGTAAAAAATACAAATTAAGTTACTTGAGTCAAATGTAGTAGCACATTGCTGCAATCCCAGCATATAGCAATCCTGGAAGTCCAAGGTCAGATGATCTACACAGTGAATTCCAGGCCAGCCTGGGCTACAGAGTGAGACCTTGTTTCAAAAACAAAACTAAAATAAACAAAACCCGTAAAACCGAGTCAAACATTTCTTTTATGGATGACGAAGTCAATGCCCAGAGGGATGACAGTGCCTACTCAGGGTCACACAATTGCAAAAGGGAAGACATTTAGTTTCCCAGCTACACTCTCTGTCTTTTCTTCACTTGGAATACGTGAGAAGGAAAGATACTTTGGAAAGAGGGAAATGAAGGAATTTCAGGGATCTGAAATCACAGGAGAGGCAAATGGGGAAGCAGGAATTGGCAAGCCCAACATTGGTCCCACTGGCAAGGACTTAGCAACCTCTTTGAATGTATGAAGACTTCATGTATAAAGAAATAAAACATGACACGTGATTACAAACGAGGCTATGACATGGTGGCATCAAGCGGAATCTGTCTCACAGCAAAGGTTTGCAAGTCCAATAGCCTGTCCCTATGTGATGACATGTGTTTTCTTTTTCCTCTTGCTGGTCTTTCCACAATGAGCATACGTGAGTTTATAGTGAGAAAAGTGGGTATGCCTGTAGACCTACATCCTAAGCAGCTGCATGTCCATATATGTGTATGTAAATCTTAAGATAGAATCAAAAAGATTATCTTTAGACCTTAACATGCTACCGAAATTTAAAACCTAAGATCTGGTGATTGAGATATAGGTTCCATCTTACATACTTATGGCGTTGAGATCTTAAGTGTGTCACTTTATATTCCTGCCATAAGAATACGACAGCATTTTGGGAACACATTATAAAACAAAAACAAAACCTTCTGGGCATGCAGAACCAGGTAAGGAACCAGATCTCAATACACCCTTCAATACACCTCTGGTGTCTAGCTTCCTTCCATAGCCCCCCAAAGGCTCTTTCATCTTACAGTAGCACCATAGGCCAAAATTGCATCATGAAGGCATGTAAGATGACACAGTTAAACATGGTAGGGCATATACAGAATCCCAGCCCTTCAGAAGTCAAGGCAGAAGGACCAGGAGTTCAAGACCAGCCTTTGTTACATACAGAGTTCAAAGTCATCTTGGACTAAATAAGATAACTTTTCAAAATAAATAAACCAATAATAAAAGGAAAACTCAAGAGGCAAAGCTACACCATAAAAGCAGTTAAAATGTAATTTATCTAGTCCCATAGCTTGAACTCTTAATCAGAAAAAGATAAGGAAGAAGTAGATGGATACAGTGGTACATACTGGACTTCCTAGCTTTCAGGTGGTTGAGACAGGAAGACCTCAAGCTCAAGACCAACTTGGGCTACATGGTGAGTCTCAAAATTAAAAGTATATATAATAATAAGAGAGAAGACACACAGAGAGATAGAGAGAGGGGGGGAGAGAGAGGGAGAGAGGAAAGGGGAGAGAGAGAGAGAGAGAGAGAGAGAGAGAGAGAGAGAGAGAGAGAGAGAGAGAGAGAGAAGAGACCCAGAAAAAGAGAGAGAGGTTTCCACCTTCCGAGGAATGTCTGTAAAGAAAAGATTTACTAACAAACACACTTGTTTTTTGATTTTTGTTTTTTGAGACACTGTCTTACTATGTTGCTCTGGCTCTCCTGGAACTCGATCTGTAGACCAGGCTGGCCTTGAACTCACAGAGATCCGCCTACCTCTGCCTCCCATGTGTTGGGATTAAAGGCAAGCATTATCACTTCCAAGCTACTTAATATTTTAATTACATACCATCCCTACCCTCACTAAGCCATAGTTTCTAGACTTGTCGGGAAGCTGTGTGGGGTGGTAGTACATGATAAGCATTTCACTTGGTTTGGAAGTTAGGACAAGTTTCCTGGGGCAGACAGTGTTGGTTGAATTAATGGTTACAGCTAACCTGCAAGTTTTCTAGTGTGAAATAAAGGAAATACACAAGTCCTCACATGAGCTAAGGCATCAGCATAGATGCATGGCTTCCATAAATGATGGTCAGATTGCTTGGCATGCAGAATCTTTTGGTACAGCAGCTCTTCTACAGAATGTGTTCACAGTGACAGTTCATACTCAGTCCTTCTCTATGCCTGTCACTGCTAAACGTTTCACATGCATCGGTTCCCATCTCCCCACAATGAGCTGTAAAGGAACTTTTCCAGCTGCCTTTTCCTTTAAGGAAAATGACACTTTGGAGAGTCCAGTACTACCAAAAGCTACATAGCTATGGCAAAGCCAAAGAACGAGTCTAGAATTTTCAGACCATTACATGTTAGTGCCCACTGTGCTGAAAAGTGCTCATAAGGAAGCTGACCCTTTTGGCTTTTCCAATGCTAGGGCCGGTTATGTAGCTCCATAGTTTTGAGCTTGCCTGCCATGTACAAAGCAATGGGGGTAGTCTCAAATATGCCCTACATATTAATCGAGTATGGATCCTTAATTGTAAGAGTTCTCTCAAGTTTCCAACTCATATGTGATTTTTTTTAAAAAACATATCCTAGCAATAGAACAGTAAAGGTTAAGGATTAAGGCCTATTTTTGTCTCAAAGTGAGGAACTGTGGCCCATCAGTTTCAAAATAAGGACTCAGAAGCAAGTTCCTGACATCGCGAGGTTCCCTGCACTTCCAGCAGCTGTGTCTTTGCTGTCAGGACTGCACCTAGGGAGCTAAGTCTACAGAATGCAGAGATCAGGGCCTGGGAACATGGCGATCACACAAGGACGTGAAGGATTTTAAAGCTGGAAACCTGCAAAGTAAGGAGTCGTTGCTGGTGTCTACAGAATTTTAAAGAATCCTGTCAATGGGATAGATAGGTAAACCATAACAGCATAAAGAGTCCAACCTAACGTGAACATACATTGCCAATTAAAGCATGCTTCTGTCTTGGAACTGTGAAACTATTTGGGAGACAACAAGCACACACAGCTGTTATTATAAATTTGCCACCAGGGAGAAGGAAACAGAGAGTCATGTACATGACAGAACCAGATGGAACATTCTCTAAAATAGAGCTTAGCCCTTCCTCTACCAGGTGACCATAATCGTCTTTTGTAGTAGGGAAGAACAGAGTCTTGGGAACTATTATCTTATAATACCTTGCACATTCATTTATTTTATGTGGTGCTCTGTGTGCCTGCATGAGTTTATGTGAACCCCATGTGCACAAGCACCCATAGTTGCAGAAGAGGACATTGGATCTCCTGGGACTAGTTTTCATGTGCTTGTGAGCCTTCATGTGGGTGCTGGGAACCTAACCTGGGTTCCCTGCAATAACAGTAAGCACTCTGAGCCACTTAGACATCCCTCCAGGCCTGTCATCCTACCCTTAATGTAAACATCAGGATCACAATATTTGTGGATGCATTTCAAAGAGGAATGCCATTCAAAGCCCTGCACTCCAGGTGGAACTCCTAACTGAATTTCCCAGAAAACAGAAAATGTCATGTATTTAATATTTGACCCTTAGGCTGTAATGTTATAGCTGCTACTAGATATTGAGTTACCACTTGCTGCTGAGCATCAATAACTCATCAAGTAAGATGATATCAGTAGGTTATGACACGCTAATATTCTTTCCTGAATATAGCAAAAACCTGACCCAGAAAGCCACTATTTGCATTATCGGAAGCACACACCATAAAATGCCATATCTTCATTTACTCTTTACAGGTCAAAATAAACTAAACTTTAAGCCCAAACAGTAGCGGTGAGTTTAGTTCATGGAAGGAAGATGTCCGTGAAGTTTCTAAAGAGAGCTCCTCACAGGTTGAGGAACAGAAAGGTAGTTGCCATGTACCAATCAAATGATGGGCAGGGCATCCTCTTCTTCGGGGAACATCCAATGGCACAGGTATGACAGTTAACTAGAAAGAAGAAAGTCAGATTAGCAGCTAGGGTAAGATGATGAAAATGTGCGTGACCAGCCAATTGTTGAGTCCCAGACTCTCTGATTTCAGTTATGGAAACAGAAGTCAGTTAGTATATTTGTGTCTTCCTGGTCATTATATGACAGACTGCTCCATTCAGTTCAACTGCAAACACCCCCATAGTATTAGCAGTAGCAACATTGTTTCAAAATGATTTTTTAGTGGGGGTGGTCACCATAGCATGAGGAAGTATATTATAAAGGGTTGCAGCATTAGGAAGGTTGAGAACCACATCTCAAAGAGGTTTCACAGAGACTGTCTCAGCGTATGTGTGATTTACTAGACATCTTCTAGGAAGTAAGTAAGCAGGGGCAATACATAAACCCCACAGCCACTAGCTGAAGTCCTGGACCAGAAGGCTCAGCATTTAATGACACCTCGAAGCTGAAGTGGCACCCTTCTCTTTGGTTTCACCAACTCCCTGAAATCAGGGTGTGGTTGCTGGGGCTCAGAATTGAACTTATAAAGACAAAAGAGCCTAAAGTGAGGTGTGAGAGTCTACGCACATTACCTAGAGCTGGCCTGACAGCCATGTTTCCATCAGAGCTACATGCAAGACACTATCATTCTTGATACTAACACTAATCCTTCTGTTTCCAGTCCACTGTCATGCTTCGGGAAGACTTCCATTTACTAACGGGGCATCGCTTATATTGTGGTAGCCACCTAACAACGCTGCCCACCTGGGCTGTGCCTGGAATCCATGGTACCATCACTCCTTGTCTTCCTACTTGAGTTTACTTGCATTGCAGATGCATTATCACCCTAATGTATTATTAGGCTGCTGTTAACCTTCCCTTCCAAGCTTTATTTCTAACTACTGAAGAGTCACTTAAGTCTAAACTACTTACTGCTTGAATTCTGAAGTTGATCACTCAGCTTTTATTCAGATACACATTTCAAACAATGTAGCTACTGTTAAGACTATGGGGGTGTTTGCAGTTGAACTGAATGGGTTTTGCATTATGAGACAGGAGGAGCCTGTGGGGTCTGAGGCAGAGTATCACAATTCAGATAGGAGATAGCTCCAATTGGTCCCAAGTATTTGGAGTGGATGACAGGGCCCGCAATATGACAACAGATCAGGAACTGAGATCCACTGGGGAGAAGCTGACCACTCGTGATCATTCTGTTTGTCTCACTATTGCTCCATGCTGGTGGAGATGGAGCAGTCTGTCATATAATGATCAGGAAGACAAATGTACTAACTTCTGACTCCATCACTGTAATTTTGCTACTGTTATGAATCATAATGTAAATATCTGATATGCAGGACATCTGGCATGTGACCTCCACTGGAGCTGCAACCCATAGGTTGAGAACTACTGCTCTAGAGACTCCAAGGGAAAATGTCCGGGAATGGGAGGTCCATGGGTCTGGAGGAAGGACACCACAACTAAAGTCCAGCACTGCTGGCTGCCAGTCTAAGGAGGACTGCAGAGGTATCTGATGAGATCAGAGAGGGGAAGGTCAAGGCTGAACTGTGGAGCTCACAAAAAGTGGCTGGGAATTCCTTTGAGGTCAGGTTTTCTGTCCTGGTTTTATCTGTTCCAGAGAACTAGACCCTTGTCTTTAACAGGACACATCTGAGCTTCTGTGTCCTCATCTGAATTAGAGGACTCACAGCTGTGACTAACTCAGCTGTGGTGGGAGTTCAGCGGGTTCTCGGTGGGCTGTGCTGATGATCATAGGACTTAGCAAAAGACAAACCAGTGCTTGTTAGATGTTGTCAAGGAGGATGTTAATAGAAAACCGGGAGGAAGGAATCGATAACTTAGAAGAAAGATTAAAAAACAAAAAGTAGCAACAGTGCCAGATGCCTGAACACTTAGTCAAGGAAAGGTCTACAGAGATTCACTGAACATGAGAATAAAGAAGCAATTAATAAGGTGGCCGAGAACATTCAGTGCTGTTTGGGCCATTGGGCTCGGGCCATTTCGATTCAGAGGTCATCAAATTAGAAACTGAAAGTAAATGTGTCAGATGGCTTTACAAGACAGGGATGATGCCCTACAATATTCGTTTATGAATGTGTTTTCATCCTTTTCTAAATTTTCATTAGCTTGTTTCTCTAACATCTATCTAACTTTGTGCTCTGCATGGCACGAAAGCCTTGTGCATAGTACTTTCTACTATGATTCGTAAGGACACAGGCTATGGAATGCAAGGAGGGCTGCTTCTCCATAAAACCAACTAGCTTCTAGGAAGTAAACCAAAGAGAGAGATCCAGGGCAGTGCTTTTATATAGTATGACTCTGGGTTCCCTACTTCTGGGTATGTGTCTGAGGCTGGGTCTAAAGGATTTTTATCAAGGCAGGGGGTATAAATAGGTGATAACCATTTGTCTAGCCCATCTGAGGCCCTGGATCTGAGCCACAGCTCTACATAGTGAGTAAATGAAACATAAATGTAAATATGTAAATAAACAAAAGAAATGTTGTCGTGGACGAGCACAATGTTCTTCATTCTAGGTCTTCATTATAAAAAATGTGAATTCCAGGATGAGGTTGAGAAATTACTCAGCTAGGAAGCATCTCTTCAGTGCCAAGCACCAGGCTTGCTGGTAACTTCAAATACAAAGCTGGGGTAGGTGTCCCGAAGAGGGTAAAGGGAAAGACCAGGCGAGCACATTAGCAATACTCAAGCAGGCAGAGCCTGACACGTGGGATGGATGGATAAGCTGCTTATAGAATGTTGACAGGAGAGAACAATTCTGCAAAGAAAATCATGGGAGCATCTGCCTTGGGATGCTTCTGAGGAGAGAAGTAGAACTCAGGTATGGAGCCAACCAGGAAGTATCTCAGAGATAGGAGAGGCTGCGAACAAACCGACAACGGGAAGGAGCCGTGTTCTGGTTGTTTGTGGGCACTGAATTGTTTCTTTTTTTGTGGCTTGAACACAGCTAGAAATGGCCACCTTTGAAGTAAACTTGGGCTTTGTTGCACTGAGTGAAATATTCACAGACCTCCAAACGACGTGGGTCTGGACCTCAGAGCGACGAAGTCAAGACTGGCAATCAGAAGCTGAGGGTAAAATTGGTGGTTACGACGAGAGGGTAATGCCTAAAGACACCAAGGCAGAGGTGGCCAAAGAGTGCCGAGAGCGACTGGTGTAGAGACACGGTGTGCATGGCGTCAGAAGGATGCAGCTAGCTCTGTGAGAGAGAAATCGGAAGCACAGCCAGGGAGAGAGCGTGAGGGAAAGGGGCACTGGCTGTCTCGCGCTGCTGTTCCTTTCGTGATTCCCAATGTGCTCAGCACAGTGTCTCTGGCATAAATACTGCTGTTCCTGGAGATGTGCAAACAGACGCTTGGAATTTTAATTTGCCTGTCAAAAGGCCACACAGGTGACGGAACAGATTCCTGCCTGAGTTTACAGTGGGCAGGTCCCCACCCAGGTGAGCGCTGACACTAGCTCTCCAGACACCACGTGACAAATCATTTCACTCAATAAATCTTGGGTCACTTGTATAACACTTTTTAATTTGGTCATCTATTCTATATTGTCCCTTTCAGTTCTTGTATTTTATGATTTGATGGCTTTATAATGTTCAAGACAATCCTTGAGAGGGCACAGGGGGTTATTAGATGAAAATGGCATGGCTAGAATTATAAAATGATGGTGAATAAAAAAAAAGGAATTAAAAAAAAAAGGAAGGACATGTCTGCTCCTAGGTATGGTGGAGGTTTATTGTAGTTATGAGGGAGAGCACAGCCAGAGGCAGGGACATCTGGGAGAACTCAGAGTGATCATGACCTGAGCCGGGTGGGCCATGTGAGGGGAGGGGAGGGGAGGGGAGAGTGGGAGGGGGAGGGAGAGGGGGAGGGGAAGAGCCAGGAGAGTAAAGGGTAGACAAAAGAGTCAGGTAACCAAAATGACTGGATTAAATAGGAAACAGCAGCTAGGGGAAGGGCAGCCCAGCCTCTGGACTGGAGAAGGTTAGCGTAGGCTACAGGGCTGGGTATGCCAGCCATACCCTGTAACAGGTAAGGACTGAGATGCTGGGGGAACCTGGCATCCAGGTCCAATTTTATACAGTCAGTCTGTTTGAGGCATACAGCCTTCATCAGAGAACCCTCCAGGGGAACTTCTACATGAGTTAGCCCAGAGCTGTTTGTTCTTTTGCACATATTTTAGAGAAAGGGAGGAGGATACCTATGCATTGATAGCTTAGGCTCTAGATGAATTCATTGACAACCTTCCAATGTAAGTTCAGAGTCCACTGAGCTAAAGGCCAGGCCTTAGACATTCTCAGGGCAGGTCTAGGATATGGAAATCACTATCCGGGGCTCTACTTCAAGGTGAACTCAGTGCCAAAGCACCTGTGACAGCCAGCCTGGTTCTCTGATCCAGTGAACGGGGCAACAGTTTGGAAGTTGAGGCCCCACAGGCACAGCTGTCTCGGACCACTGACGTTGAACTGGCAAGATGGTCATAATGATCTGTGAAATCAAAGTGGTAGAGTTAACTTCCGAAGTAAAATCACCAACCTCCCTCCCTCTCTCTTTTTCCATTTTTCTCTGTTTGTAGGGAATGCCTGTGTATATGTCTATGCATGTCAGCACACGGGCCCATGCTCACCTGAGCATGTGGAGGCCCAAGCTTAATGTCAGGAATTATCCCTCCCTGCTTTTCCATTTCAGTCACTGAGACAGAGTCTCCCAGTCAACCCCAGAGTTTGTCAATGTGTCTAGTATTTCTGAGCAACTTGCACTGGAGGCTCTACTTCTCTTTGGATTCCAGGCAGCCCAGAGCGCACACCCCACATTTATGTGGGTTTCTGGGGATCTGAACTCTGGTCCTCGTATTATGCAGTAATGCTCTAACCACTTAGCCATCTTCTCATCCGCCATCAATTTTTTTAAATTTATTTAAAATTGCATTGGACAGAGCTGTCAAGATAGTTCAGTGGGTAGAAATGTTTGCTACCAAACTTGAGGACCTGAGTTCAATTCCAGAACCCACATTGTAGAAGTAAGCCAACTTTTGCAATTTGTCCTCCTATAACCTGTAACCAACCTGCTGGAAAGGACTATTTTGTAAAGAGACATTTGTGTCTGTCATCAGGCTGTAAGGGAACTGAAATTATGGATCCCAAGAAACTAGAAATCCCCCCACCACCACTCCCAGGAATCTCTTGCTGCAAGAAGGAAAATTCGGAAGCCTAGTGTCCGTGGGAAGGGAACTGTCTCTCCCAGGAATAGATTTATACAGCCATGATACTTTGCCAGACCTCCTTATAGGCCTACCTGAAGCCCAGATAACGATGGGTCAAGGGTGGGCAGATCCAGATCTTGACCAGGACTGATTACATGTGCATATCTCTACCTTTTCATTTAAACTTTGATCTCACTTCAGGACCCTAATAATGGGCTTGAGGGGAGTCACTGGATTTCTTTGTCACTCTGCCCAGTGTGGCCATATTGAATGCATCTCCTTCTTTTTGTTTTCTTACTATTAATTTGTTGTGTAATTGACCTCTGTAGTTTGAATGGCTGGACCTGAGGGCAGAGTTGTTGCCACAGTTTGTGAACATGAGGCACATGTGCTATGACACACACACACACACACACACACACACACACACATTAAAATTCAAATTATATTAGGATATATTAGTTATATAAAATAGCAGGTTTCATGATGAGTTGTAAAATCCCTTAATGACAGGCCTCTCAGGCAGGTGTTCTATGCTAAATTATAACTCAGCACAGAGGTAGGTTCTGGAAAGTTAACTAACACAGCGGAAGTTAGGTACAATTGCTATGTGCCAAGTAAAAGTGAAAATGTAGTAAATACAGAATACTGGGTGTGCTGGCTGGCCTTATGCCAACTCTATAAACAAACTGGAGTCATCTGAAATGAGGGAGTCTCAATTGAGAAGGTGCCTCCCGAAGATCTAGCTGTGGGGAGTTTTCTTAACTAGTGATTGATGGTGGAGGGCCCAGGCCATGGTGGGTGATGCTATCCTTGAGCTGCTGGTGCTGAGTTCTATAAGAAATGAAGCTAAACAAGCCATGAGGAGCAAGCCAATAAGCAACACCTCTCCATGGCCTTTGTATCAGCTCCTGCCTTGCAGCAATAGAAACCCTAACCAAGACAAAAAGGCATTAAATCTAGTTATCTGTTCAGGCTATTTCAAACTTTCTGGCATCATTAGGAATACATGAATCCTAGTTTGTTTTGTCATTTTGTTGTTGTTGTTGTTTGCTTTTTGTATTTTGTTTTTCAAGACAAGGTTTCTCTGTGTAACAGTCCCGGCTGTCTTGGAACTCACTTTGTAGACCAGGCTGGCCTCAAACTCATTGAGAGCCACCTGCTTCTGCCTCCTGAGCGCTGGGATTAAAGGTGGTTGCGGCCACTGCCTGGCCTGTTTTGTCCTGTTCTTGTGTTAGGGGTGAGTAAAGAGAAAAACTCCCAAAAGGCTTGAGTAAGTTCAGTGGAATCTTTATTCATTGTCCCAAGCAGGTTATCAGGAAGCAGCCCCTGATCACCAGTTTGTTCCAGCTTTTAAGGACAAATACATAAATAAATAAATAAATAAATAAATAAATAAATAAATAAATAATAAAAATGTGACTGTCAGGTCCCAAAGAAACTCAGGACAAATGGATAATTGTGACGACTATTAGTATATTTAAATATGCTAATTGTGGTGCCTATTAGCATATAGGAATTTTTAAGCACCTGTGAGGTGACAGAGCATCCTGGCTCCTCTCAGCTGTCTCATGCAGCCCCACACACACCCTAAAACCTCTCCAGCCCAGGGGCCTCCCTTCCCTTCCCCAAGCTTCTGATTTCTATAAAACCCTGCCATCTTGGCAGGGGCTTTTTGCCCTCTTGGTCGTCTCTCCTCTCTCTTGTCTTCCTCTCTTGCTCCCATCCTTCCCACCCTCCCCCATGGCCTGGTTTCATCTGGATCCTTCCAGATGCCTCTGACTGTTCTCTCTCTCCTATCACAATAAAAACCTCCTCCTCAACTGTACCTTGGAGGAGTCATGTTCTCATTGGTATCCAGTGACTTAGGCAGAAGGCATCTGAGATAAGCAAGGAGTGTTTGTGAGAGAGATACTAGTTACAGGGCAGCAGTTAACACTTAGCTCACAGTCATGTTCTATAGGAGTTTGTGGCTGGTCCAGAGACCAATTCACCAAAAGCATTTAGGGCTGGTCTAAGAGAACGGAGACCAACTTTTACCCAAGACAGCTTTAGCACTTAAAGTATTCTGAGGAGTGCTTTCACGAGATGGCATAACTATAATACAGTAGCCTACTGCAGCTATTTTTATTTTATTTTATTCTAGTTATTATTGAAGGGGGTAAACTAAACTCAAAGGCTTCACTTCTAATAATCTGGAAATAAAGGAGCCAGACCCTCACTGAGCCCCTGCTTTAGCAGCCATGGCAGGCTACAGAAAAGACATGTGGGCCTCTGACACAAGGAATCTCCAGGTCCTCTGGCCTCCCAGAGTCCAGGACCAAAACTGAACACAAAGAAACTCCAGACACAGCCCCCCCTCAGCCTCCTAGATGCTTGTTTCCTGGGAACTGTTTGGTCACAAAAGAGACTCCAGGGGAGACCAAAACCTCCCCTGTAGTCTCCAGGACACAGTTCTGAAAACTATTGGTACCTATGTACAACAAACCACCTGCAAGTAACAAGACAAAGCCATAGAAACCACTGTTTGCAGACGATATGATAGTTTACATCAATGACCCAAAGAACTCTACCAGGGAACTCTTACAGCTGATTAACACCTTCAGCAAAGTGGCAGGTTACAAGATCAACTCAAGAAAGTCAGTAGCCCTACTATATACAGATGATAAAAGGGCTGAAAGAGAAATCAGAGAAACATCACCCTTTACAATTGCCACAAACAACATAAAATACCTTGGGGTAACGCTAACCAAACAAGTGAAAGACCTGTATCGTAAGAACTTTGAATCTTTAAAGAAAGAAATTAAAGAAGCCCTCAGAAAATGGAAAGATCTCCCATGCTCTTGGATAGGTAGGATCAATGTAGTAAAAATGGCAATCCTGCCAAAAGCAATCTACAGATTCAATGCAATCCCCATTAAAATCCCAGCACAATTCTTCACAGACCTTGAAAGAACAATAATCAATTTTGTATGGAAAAACAAAAGACCCAGGATAGCCAAAACAACCCTGTTCAACAAGGCAACGTCCGGAGGCATCACTATCCCTGACCTCAAGCTCTATTATAGAGCTATAGTCCTGAAAACAGCTTGGTATTGGCACAAAAATAGACAGGCAGACCAATGGAATCGAATTGAAAATCCGGGTATTAACCCACACACGTACGAACATCTGATCTTTGACAAAGAAGCTAAAAATATACAATGGAATAAAGAAAGCATCTTCAACAAATGGTGCTGGCAGAATTGGAGACTGGCATGTAGAAAAATGCGGATCGATCCATGTTTATCGCCATGCACAAAACTTAAGTCCAAATGGATCAAAGACCTCAACATAAATCCAGCCACACTGAACCTCTTAGAAGAGAAAGTGGGTGGTACCCTTGAAAGAATTGGTACAGGAGACAGCTTCCTGAACATAACACCAGTAGCACAGACAGTGAGATCAACAATTAATAAATGGGACCTACTGAAACTGAGAAGCTTCTGTAAGGCAAAGGACACAGTCAGCAAGACAAAAAGGCAGCCCACAGAATGGGAAAAAATATTCACTAATCCCACATCTGACAGAGGGTTGATCTCCAAAATTTACAAAGAACTCAAGAAGCAAGTCTCCAAAACAGCAAAGGACCCAATTAAGAAGTGGGCTGCAGAACTAAATAGAGAGTTTTCAATAGAGGAGTCTAAAATGGCTGAGAGGCACTTGAGAAAGTGCTCAACATCCTTAGCCATCCGGGAAATGCAAATCAAAGCAACTCTGAGATACCATCTCACTCCTGTCAGAATGGCTAAAATCAAAAACACCAATGACAATTTATGCTGGAGAGGATGTGGTGAAAGGGGGACACTCCTCCATTGCTGGTGGGAGTGCCAACTGGTTCAGCCACTTTGGAAAGCAGTATGGAGATTCCTCAGAAAAATGGGAATAAACCTACCACAAGACCCAGCAACTGCACTCTTAGGCATATATCCAAAAGATGCCCATTCATATAACAAAGATGTCTGTTCCACTATGTTCATAGCAGCTTTATTTGTAATAGCCAGAACTTGGAAGCAACCTAGATGTCCCTCACCCGAAGAATGGATAGAGAAAATGTGGTACATCTACACAATGGAGTACTATTCAGCAGAAAAAAAATAATGGAATCATGAGATTCGCAGGCAAATGGATGACACTAGAAGAAACCATCCTGAGTGAGGTAACCCAGTCACAAAAAGAGAAACATGGCATGTACTCTCTCATATATGGATTTTAGACATAGATCTGGGGAGTGCCAGCCTACAATCCTATTGCCAGAGAGTCTGGGAAACAGAAACTTCATTTACTGGCTGGTTAAGTACTGAGCTGAACTCAAGAAAGCCAGTATCAGAGAGGGAGGACTGATGATCAAAGGGATTAAGACTGGGCTGGTTGAACCCCCAGAAACAGCTGACCAGACAAAGGTTAACTCTTGAATCCCAGGCATCAGCCTGGGAATCCAGCATGGGACTGATCAAGACCCCCTGAATCTGGGTGTCAGTAAGGAGGCCTAGGTAATCTATTGAGCCTTGGACAGCAGATCAGTACCCATCCCAAGTATACACACGGTCTCTGGACTCCCATAGAACAATGTGAGGTGCACTCTCACCCTGAACTCTTGGGGAAGGGTCTAGGCCCTGCCCTATATGAAATGACAGACTATGGACACCCCCATGGAGGGCCTCACCCTCCCTGGGGGAATGAGGGGATAACGGGGGGGGGGGGGATGGGGGGATGGGGGGAGGGCACGGGAGGAGGGGAGGGAAAGGGAGAGGGACCTCGTACTGACTTGTGAAGCAACCTTGTTTCTTATCTAAATTTAAAATGGAAAATAAAAAAAATATTAATAAAAAAAAAAGAAACCACAGAATGTTCCCTCTCAGCACTGACCAATGAAAATAATTGGTACACAGGTATTTCATGCCAAAATATGACTTTGAGAAATGCTCCTAATTGTTCCCAAATGTCAACCAATCAGGAACCAACCCATACCTATTGATGTAATCCTGTGAATTTTGTCTTTAAAACCTAGCAGTAGACAGGGAACTTTGCTCTGTCAGGCGGGGCCCCTGTCATGGTTGCATGAACAATTAAAACTTTGCTTTGGCAGTTTGTTGGGTCTGTCTTCCTGATGGTCTCTGGGGTTCTTTGCAACTTGGGCACAACAATTACTATTATTTTAGCTGCCTATTTGTTTTCTAATGAGAGGGGAAAAAGAGGGTGTGGATTTGGGTGGCTGGAGAAGTGGGGAGGATTTGGGAGGGATTGGGGGACAGGAAACTAATCAGAACATATTGTTTATACATAAAAAACAATTTTCTAGATAAAAACCAGAATTTAAAAAGAAGCATTTAAAAAATACACGAACTGTCCTTTAATGTGATCAAAAGATGTCAGGCAGCCCTTAGGGCTGCATGTAAACTGAGGCAGGACCTGGGACTGCACTTCCAAGCCGAGGGTTTCCTAAGGCTCCAGAACGCTGTTGGACTTGTCCTCCTGCCTCTACCCACCACCAATTCAATTTATACTTTTAAAACTTTACCCTGGAGCAGGAGAAATGGTCTGTCCTGCAAGAAGCCGCCTAATTGGTTAGCCAGTGTTTTCAGGTTCAAAGGAAACTCCAAAAGGCAGTCCAAATTTCCAGAAATGACTTTAACTTGGACTATAGGAGGATTTCTGGCAGTTCGATAAAAGCCAGCATTCCTCAGAAACTTGTGAAACTGGTTCCCACTACCAATTGGAGTCATTTCCCTTACCTCTGGCCAAAGGGACAAATGGCTACCCGTAGTTGCAGATGAAAGCCCGGGCAAGCCTCCAGGCTCCCTCCATATCACAGGAACCTGTTACAGATTCCAATGTCCATGCCAGCATCTTAGCCCTTCTCAACTCCTCTGCCTAAACTCTCTCCAGCTCTTGCCTCCCCCACCCCAGGCCAGCTGCTCATCCTTCTTATACCCGGGCTATTTTCACTATTCTCTGCTCTTGCTACCCTCACTGCTCTTCCTAGTCTCTACCCCTGCTCTCCTCTCCTCTGTCCCAGACAGCCCTGGCCATGTCCAGTCTGCTGGCTACGCTCAGTCTACTTCCTTCTCTCTCTGATCTGGATTCTCCTAGAGGCCTCTGGATAGTCCCTCTCATACCTACAAACAAACAAACAAACAAACACATCCCTTTAGCCATACTACAGAGCTGTCATGTTAGCAATTTCTTTACTGTACCTCCCTTGTGTACATGCATGGTCAGCCCTGAAATCTTACACATACGGGTAACACTAAACAGACTGAGAAGGTGGTTTTATATGTTTATGAATATATATGTAACAACAACAAAGGAAGAGAGGCCATGGGTTTGAGAGGGAGAAAGGGGCGGGCATGTGGTAAAAGACCCCCAGAGTGGGGAGACCCTTACTCAAGTCTCAGGATAAGCCTATGCCCCAATAATTCAAGAGAGACCGTTCTTGCTGCAAGCACTCGAGGTTTATTCGGGGAACCAGTGAACTGGGGCCGAGCTCATGACCCTTGCAGGGGCAGAGGAGTTCGACCCCTAGTAGCTGCAGTGGGGGGGGGGGCGGGGTTCAAAGGGAAAAACCGAATCGGAGAGTTAGGCAAACATCATAAAGGATGAGAAGTTAAATGACAGCTTATGTCTTAACAGGAAGGTTATCTCAAGCAAGCATTCTTTGGACATTGTACAGTTAAACATTGAGCAAGAATGTGGTGAGCTAGTTCCTGGATCAGGGAGGGTTATCTTTTAAGTTTATCTTGAGGTCTCTGGTTTCTCAGGAGAGGGCAGAAGGGCAAGTCACTCTATGATGGGCTAGTCACTAGGGGTCTAAAAATGTTGAATTGGGATCTCTCAGCAGGAGGGGTTGGCAGGAGGAAAGGGAGAGATGATGTGATTATCTCTTCATTTCAATAAATGAATAAATCTTTAAAAGAAAAATGCAGTAACTTCAAATCAATATAAATAAATGTTTTTAAAAAGCCAATAAAACTGATTCCTTGTTTAGTAATTTTGGTAGGTTATCAGAATTCCTCAGGAACCAAACTCTTGGGTGCTAGGTATAGATCTGAGCAGCCTTCAACTGAGAGTCAAGTTCGTCTCTCCTTTTCCGGAGATGTTCTTTGTCCCAGGGTTTAAAAGTGACTTTCTCATATTTTATGAATAAGAAAGGAAAGCAGAGAGGCTCTTAGAATCCGTTTGTTTGCCTGTGTGCTTTAATTCCTAATCTTCACTGTTTATTTGGCTTTGTCTCAGCACAGAGCTGTGGCCACCCCTGGAATTCAACCTCTGGGCAAGGTCCTTCCCGGCTGCCCCTGCACCACACGGCTCAGCTCACCCCAGAGACAAGAGCTGGGAAGCCCCGTGAACCTGGGCATTTCTTCTACACAGTCATTCTCTTCTGTGCGGATTCCTCAAGCAAACAATATGGAGCCTCAGAGGCAGAATTTGAAGCCGGCCACACGATTGTCGTTGAGAAGATACCACATTTCTGAGGAGTATGGCTTTCTTCTTTGTAGTCCTCTGGTAAGGGTCATCGTGTCCCAGCTGGCACAATGTCTCAATTTTACTTCATGGGGGGTTGTTATAAGGGTCAGTGTAATACAAAGTCACCAGTCAGAGGAAGATGCTGGCAATGCGGCCCTGTGATTCCCAGTAAACTGCAGCGGTGGCTGCTGCTAGGGAACAGCACAAACAGCGTTGTTTCCCTGATGCTTCCTTAAGTATATGTGAAGCCTGGTCAGAAGCAAGGGTGCAGTCAGAGAGAAGGGACTCCCCCGGGCATGGTGCACGGACAAGTAGGGCCCTGTACGAACAGCAGAGGGCTGCCGGTATGCATTGTACCACAGGCGTAACACCGAATAGCGGAATTGCACTTCCATAGATCCACTCAGCTTTGGAACTCTTACCATGCATCCCATAGACTCCTACGCAGCTAATGTGTTTAGCTCTGTGTTGGTACAAATTGTTTTATCTCATTTACTGGTGGCACCAGAGACAATGGGAGACCCTTTGGTGTTTTCAGAGCTGATCAAAAGATAAGATGGTATCGGGAACTTCTGAGATGAGGAAGGAACATTGGAAAACAAGCAGTCTCAATTTTCAACCCTCCTGCCTATGCTCCTCTTACCAACCACTCTGTAGCAAGCCTGCTCCCATTAAATGCAGTCTGAGCTTGGAGGATGTGTCCAGCAAAGTGCTGTCGGCCAAGCCACGCCTTTGGCAACCTTTAGAAACTGTCCATAAGTAATAAAGGATGCTCGATGATAAGTCTAGGGATCCGAGGCAGCAACCATTGTAATTGCTTATCAGCACCAACACCCTGCCTCCACCTAGTTCCTCTCTTACTTTTGAATAAAAAATATCAGCAACTCAAATACCGATTGCAATGAGACTTGGTTTGCTCTGATTTGAAACGGTGTACCCTATGTAGCCTAGGCTGGCCACTTTCCTCCGTTTCCTCAACTCTGGGATCGTTGATGAGCTACCATACTTGATCTTCTGCTGTTACCTGAGGGATCAAACTGACGGGGAGACTTAAGTTCTCCACAGAAAGCTGTCAGCTGTGACATCAATCCCACATCTACAGGTGGGAACCGGGTGGGTAGTGGTGATGGAGGGGTAGATCTCACAACCTGAATTAAGCCATGCCTTCCTGCAGCTCTCTTTGGAACAAAGCTCCAAAGCAGCCTGTACTCTGACATGGCTGCCTTCAACTTACAGCTCCTGGCTCCTCCTCTCCCTCCTCCCTCCCCTCTCCCTTCCCCTCCCTCCCCCTCCCTCCCCTCTCCCTCTCCCTCCCTCCCTCCTCCCTCCCTCCTTCCCTCTTTCTCTCTCCCTCCTCCCTCCCCCTCCCTCCCTCCTCCCTCCCTCCTTCCCTCTCTCTCTCTCTCTCTCTCTCTCTCTCTCTCTCTCTCTCTCTCTCTCTCTCTCTCTCTCAGGCAGGAGAATCACAAGCTCCAGGCCAGCCTGGACTACATAGCTAAACTCTGTGACCCTATCTCAAAACAGAAACAACACCAAAAGCTCAAGCAACCAAAGTACCAGAAAGCACACTCCACTGTGTGTGCAAGACTTCGTTCCCAGGAGAGGAAGGGCTGCAGAGACACGCCCTTGGCATCACTAAGCATGTGGTCCTAGTTTGGAGAGATAACACTGCCTCAGGGAAACACCAGTTCAGGGTTTTCTGTTGCTTTCCTCTTTATAAATATTGGGACCAGAAAAGACACAATAGCAAGTCCTCCTCCCACTGTGGCTTGGGGAACAGATGCCCCTTAGGAGAAATTCCCAGTCTTGCTCACACAGAAAAGAAAAATCCCTGCTTTTACCACGTAACTCACTTATATCCCAGTGCTTTCAGTATGAGTCTTTGTTTCTGTTTTAATTTTCTTTCATTCATGTGAGGGTTTTAAATGTCTTTTCTGGTAAAGGAGGAGGAAGGAACTATGATTAGAATCAAGCCCTAGCTGACCCAAAGGGCAAGACAGACTCAGATCAGCTGCACTGGACAAATACTGTCACAACACATTGATCACTGGTTGGGCAAGAGTAGTGGGTGTGACCCAGCCCACTGCTCCAGGGTATAGTCAAGACCTGTTCTTCTCAGGCCGAGGTCTAGTGAGAGGAGGGCTGCCCTTTATGCATGTCTTCCAGGTGGTCCTGACAATAAATCCCTACCAGAAAGTCTCACTGAAGAAACCACAGTTGGCTAATGAATGACAAGTAAGGTACTCTGGCTTTGAGGAGGTAGACTGACTAAGTTTTACATATGCTAACATGGTGTTTCTAGAAACCCAAAACTTCTAATTTCCAGTGTCCCTGTAGAGAATTGCTCCTCACATCTGTAAAAATACCACTAGAATTCTTTGATAAGACATCTGTCCTCTTTGTACTCTGCTCTCAGGGAGAAGAGCAAAATATCTGTGCAAAGACCGTAAGGAAATCAATCCGCATGAGATGAGTCCCCGGGAGGAGGCAGCAAAAGTCTGGGCTGCAGTAGAGCTCATACCAGCAATGCCAGGCTCTGGAAATTGCTCTAACAGCCTTCATAAACACAATGTGACTGCTATCTGAGACATTTCCTTACACAGCACTAAGGGCTGGGTGGTTTGGAACAGTGGTTCCTGAGTGGTGTGTTGAAGCCATTAGGAGAGTTTTAACAAACAACCCGAATGTTGAGTCCCACCCTGTTTATGCAGACTCTAGAATCGTGGAGCCGGAGCAGTGGATGCCTGACTGAGAGAAGGACAAGCTAGCCAAGCCAGCTATGAAGGTGCCCCTGGCCAACAAAACCTCCTAGAAGGGCTGGAACGTATTTTTAAGTGCAAAAATAAAGGGAAGTAGATAAACTGATATGACCGCTCCAAGGCATGGCTAAGGGGAAGATTTGTATTGTAGATATGAGACAGAGAACAGCCAGAGGCATTGGGTAGAGAGTGAATGTGGCCAGCAGACTGGACATGGCTAGGGCTGAGTGGAGAGAGGGAGGGGAGAACAGCAGGGGGCAGAGAGTAAGGAAAGAATAGTGAGAGGAGCAGAGCAGAGCTGGAGTAGGGGGAATGCAGCAAGAATAGCAGGGTCCCGGGGAGAATGAGTCACTGGGGGAGAGGAGCAGTGAGCAGGAGGGGGAGCTAGGGTCCGGTAGCGGGTGAGAAGGGTTAGGATGCAAGCTTGGACTTTGAAATGTGTAACAGGTTCTTTGTGATACTGTAAACAGAGGCTTTTCTGTCCCATCCGGTCCCACAGCCTCCTTTAGGATAATCACTCCGAGGCTTAATATTAATTACAAACCATTTGGTCCATTGCTCAGGCTTATTACTAGCTAGCTCTTACAACTTAAAGCAATCCATTTCTATTAATCTATTTTTTGCCACGCGGCTTTGGGGAGTTACCTGTTGGAACATCTCGTTGCTCCTGGCTTGATGGCATCTGCCCCCAACTCTGCCCTTCTTCTTCCGGTGACTCTGCTTGGGTTTCCCACCTGACTCTACCTGCCTTGCTATAGGTCAAAGTGGCTTCTTTATTAGCCAATGGTAATGAAACATAATCACAGCACACAGAAGGGTTATGCCACAGTATGACACGGAAGGGGCCTGCTGCCACAGGTAGCCATTTGTTCCTTCTTCCAGAGGTAAGGGAAAATGACTCCATCTGGTAGAAGGGAACCAGTTTTACAAGTTCCTGAGGAATGATGGTTTTTATCTAACCACCAGAAATTCTTCTGTAAACTAGGTTGAGATCATTTCTGGACATTTGGACTGCCTTTTGGAGTCTGGGGTTTCCTTTGGACTTGACAGTGAGGAGACATTGTACATGCTCCACTGGGGTAGACAGAGGGACCGGCAGGAATGGCCATACTCCAGGAAAACAAATGTGCACCTTCTTCTTCAGAAGGAATTCTAAGCACTCAGTTGATGCACTGGGCCACAGCTGGTTAGAAGAAAGGGCAGAAAATTGATTGCCATAGAAGGCTGTACTTTTTCAGACAAGACAGAAAGGAAGAATTCTAACACCCCTGGAAACGCAAGGTCATCACGGATTGCCCCCTGGGGCACATCTGACTAGGCAGATTGGGGATATGAAACACAGTGAATATCCATAGTAGACATAGAGACAAAGATTGCATAATGGTTAACATTGGTCAAGATTGGAAAGTGCACATGGAAATAAAAGAGAATGTAATGACTAAAAGTATGGGTTTTTTTTTCTGCCAGGGTTAAAGAATCAAAAAGATTGGGAAGACCATGGGGAATCAGGCAGTCAGTCCTGAATGAAAAAACAAGGAGAAGGAAAGGAAGGAAGGAAGGAAGGAAGGAAGGGAGGAAGGAAGGGAGGAAGGAAGGAAGGAAGGAAGGAAGGAAGGAAGGAAGGAAGGAAGGGGAAGAAATATAAGAAAAAGGACATGATTGGCTCTAGGTTTCAGCACCAGATGGATTGAAAAAAGAACTAATAAGGAAGGCCATGCCTGCTCATAGGCATGGGGGAGGAGAAAGCTTATTGTAGAGAAAAGGGAGAACACAGGTAGAGGCAGAGACATATAGGAGAGTCCAGAGTAGACAGGGTCCTGAGCCATGTGAGGAGAGGGGGAGGGGAAGGGAGGGGAAATGCAGGGAAACCAGGTGCATCAGCCAGAAGCCCAAGAGGAAGAACTGGTAACCAAAATGGCTGAATTACACAGGAAAGGGAATGTAGAGAAAGGCAGCCCAACTCCTGGGCTGGAGAATTTAGGGTAGGGGTGGGGTATGCCAGCTAGGAGGGCCCTTTGACAGGTAGGGACTGAGGGATGCTGGCAGAAGCAGGTAGCCAGGTCTACTTTGATATGTTAATTAGGCACCTCAGCTGTTTGACCCCGGTTTGAAACCTAACAATATTAAGCTTTCTTATAATATATAAAATATCATGACAACAAGATCACATGGTCCTAGGCCTGGGACCAACTTTCCTTCCTTTTGCGATTGACCTTACCGACACTACAGTACTGTTAGGCATCTGGAAACAGCCATTGGCAATCATTCCCAGAACAGTTGGTTGCCTCCAGCCCATTCCATTTTTTTCCACCCTTGCTCAGCTATAAAATGCTCTGGGTACTATCACAGTGACTCACTAAGAGGGCGTTCTAGTTCTTTTTATTATTATTATTATTTCTGTGACAAAACACCAACCAAGAGCAACTTTGGGAGGAAAGGGTTTATTTGGGTTACAAGCTTCTGTCACAACAGATCACTGAGGGACATCAGGTCAGGGGCTCAAGCAGGGCTCTGGATACAAGAACCAAAGCAGAACTTGAAAGAGTGCTGCTCATTGGCTTATTCTCATGTTCAGCTATCCTGTTATCCCTTCCAGGACCACCTGCCTAGGGGGTGGCACCGCCCACAGTGGGTAGACCTTCCCACATCAATTACTAACAAGGTAATACCCCATAGATTTGCCTACCGGTCGCTCTGATAGGGGCAATCCCTCGGTAGGTTTCCCTCTGACTTGTGCCAAATTGGCAAAAACTAGCCAGCACAGATGGTGGGCATGGTAGCAAATACATTTAATCCCAGCACTCAGGAGACAAAGGCAGGTAGGTCTTTGTGAGTTTAAGGCCAGCCTGGTCTCCAGAGTGAGTTCCAGGCCAGCCAGGGCTACATAGTAAAACCCTGTCTCAAAAAATTTAATAATAATAATAATAAATAAAGAACTAAATTAAGAAAACATAACACCGTGGTTATGGATAAAATGCTTTATAAGACATTTGATTGTGTGTTGGCCTGGCAAACATGTCAGCATCTTTTCTTAAAACAATAACACTCATGGGCTCCTTGAATTAAGTCCACTGTCTTGGTTACTCAATACTAACGATCTAAATATATTCTTGGCACACATTACATATTGTATGCAGAACTTTGTAAAGGTTTTTTAAAATTTACTTTGAAAGATAAATAAACATAAGCCAGGACATTTATTGCTATAATGAAAGAAATGTGAGACTGTGTGTCATTGTGTGCACCTGAAATCCCAGCAGTCTGGGGGCTAAGGCAAGAGCCTGTGCATGTCTCCAAAACCAAAACTGAAAGAGAAGGAAGGGTGAAGAGAGAGCGAGAGGCTAAAGGCTTTATCATCTCTGCTCACTTCTGGTTCTTTCCGTGTTTTGGAATGGAAGACAAGAAGCTCTTGCATTTTCCTTTTCCTTGGCACCAACTCTCTTTAACTCACATTCCTTCCCTCTCCTGTGTTCATTCTGGACAAATACTGGAAGGTTCCTGTGAACTTTGCATTAGAAGAGGTTTGGCATGGCCACCAAACCCATGTACCACACAGGGAGAGGTAACCTCTCCTAGCCTTAGCCTCCTGTTCAGTTACTTTTACTGTTGCTATGATAAAACATCCTGAGAAAAAGAATGGAATGGAGAAAGGTTTCATTTGGTTCACAGTTCAAGAGTACAGTTCATTATGAGGGGAAGTCACGGCTGGATGAGCTTGGGGCATCTGGCCATGTTGCATCCACAGCAAAGAAACAAAGAGAGATGAAGGCTAGCTCTTAGTTAGCTTTCTCCATTTGATAGAGTCCAGGATCCCAGCTGTGGAATGGTGACATCCACAGTTAAGGCAAGTCTTCACCTCAGTTAATCTAGATAACCTCTCACAAGTGTGTCCGAAGCTTCTCTTCCCAGTGATCCCAGAGTCTGCCAAACTGACAATCAATATATACTGCTTTACTTTCTGTGTTTCATTGTGGGAATCATGGAGTAGGAGTCCCATGACACAAACACAGATGGATTAAAGGTAAGCATCAGTAGGAAGATTAGAAATCCTATAAATAAATGGCTTTGGGAAGAGAGAAATCTTCCAAGCATTATTTCAGACCAGGAAAATAAATGAAATATAGGTATGTTTGACTATTCCATTAGGAATAGCTATTTAAATAGACACAAAATGCAACCACTTGCTGGAGTGGCAGTGCAGGGTTGTAATTACAGGCTAGGAGGCTAAGGCAGGGGAATTCCTCTGAATGTATCCCCCAGTTTGGATGCATATTGGGTTTCAGTCTAGCCAGGACGACACAGTGAAATTTTGTTTCAAAACAAAAGAAAGAAAAAAGAAATCCAATGACTAAAAGCTTGTGCAAAGAGTTTTGAACTTGCAGATAACTAAAAATTTAAATCTAGAATAGTAACAAATTGATAATGATCTGGGTGCTGCATAGGTTATATAACATACTAGGGAAACCGCAAAGCAAACTGGAACCTTCCACGTGTTGTCATCCGGATGGGAGGTTAAGAGCGGGGTTGCTCTTATTGTCCACTTTAGAGAACTTATGCTTTTTAATGCCAGGTTAGCAGTTTTGACCCAAAAGACCATATGCTTTTCTCCTCTAGGAACTGGGAAGCCACTAACAAAGCGGAATATCAACTGCGTGGCAAAGACTTTTATTCTTTGCAAAGAATGGGAGACGTGGGAGGTAAACCCACAAGTTAACTTTGTGATCTGTTATTGCTCCAGGCAAAGGATCAAAGAGGTTGCAGGGGAGACAGGCTAAAAACTGGGAGGCACTTTCAAGTAATTCAAATATTTTCTGAGACTAGATGGAAAATTCCCGGGAATTCCATCAGCAACCAACATCTCGTTTTCATTTCTTTTTAAAAATTCACTTATTTATTTGAGAGAGAGAGAGAGACAGAGACAGAGACAGAGACAGAGAGACAGAGACAGGGGCAGGGGCACGGACACGGACACGGACAGAGAGAGACACAGATCTCACACAGAATGAATGTAGAAGCCACAGTGGGCTTCTGGAGGTTCGTAGATAACTGTCTCAGGAACTGGTTCTCTCCTGCCACCTTGTGGGGTCTGGGATGAACTCAGGTCTTTGGGTCTACCTGTGGGGGCATCTGTCTATCCTTCTTTTTCTATCTTGTATGGTTCTTTCTGGTCATTCCCCTAGCAACTGTTAACTGTATGGTACCAAAGTGTCATGGGGGCATTCGATGTAGAACTTATTATAATGAAGTTAGAGGTGTTTAGTAGTCACTCTGGCCCTTTATCTGAGACCCAGCTAGTTTTGACCAACCTACCTGAAGAGCCACCTCTGGCTTGCAGCTATCTTGTTAGAAAAGGGAAACCAAATTAGAAATGGGCGGAAGTCATGTAGGGCAGCTAGGTAGTACAGATACTTCTCTCCCGCCCTCTGCTCGCAAAGCATTCTTCCTTTTCTGTTTATTTATTTGGCTTTTTAATCAATTATTTATTTTTTGCTGTTGTTATATATGCTCTTTAATGAGCTACCACTTCCCATCATGCCCAGTTTCACATAGGTGTTAGGTCTGAGTCAGGGGCTAACCAGACCACATTCTATGTCATCTTACAGGTACTAGCAGGCCCCACCATCGGGAATTTATAGGTCTGTGACAAGCTTCCAGGGCCCCATGGACTTCAGAAAATGTCAAATTCCAAAGGCCCAAAGCTATGTTCCTCTCTCCCCCTTAGTTGTTTCTTGGCTCCCTGATGCTACATGGAGATGTAAAACAGACTGTCTGAATTTGTAAGACGAATTCTCTAGTCAACTAGACTTGGTGTCTAAGAACTTAGAGGCCTCAGACCTCAGACATCAAAGGTCTAATGCACTTCCCTGGGGTGGGGTGGGAGGGGGGTTGTTATTGACTTAGTTAACTAAATGAATGCAACTGGTATGTTACGAACTGGTATGCTGACATCCAAGAAGATGCCTGCTGCCTAGTGAGAATCTTGCCTTCTGCTATTGTCTCCAACACTGCAACGAAGAGTAACTAATACAATTCTATGCTTTTTTCAGTCTCTAACGGAAAGGCCAGAGGACAGAATGCATTTTAAATGAGTTGTGCTGTATGAGCCTAGCAACGCCTCCCACTTAAATAGGTTGTTTTAAAAAAAAAAAACCTTTCAAACATGTCTTCCCCATCTGGATTACTTGCAAGGCTTGGTCCCTGACAATGGTTGTCAAACTCAGGCTGTGTCAGCATTAACTGGCAGGCTGCTGTCTTCAGGGCTCCACCAGAGTGTTGGCTTCAGTATGTCTGGGGTGAGAGCCAAGAGTCCGTGGGTTGAATCTGACAACACTTGGATGACTCTGTGGTTGTGTTTTTAAGTTTTACAGGAGTCCAAACATGAGGCATTGGAAATGAAGAGGGACAACATTCCTCTGGTATCTAATGGGAAAAAATAGACTGCCACCTAGAGTCTCAATATTAAGAAATAAACTATTTAAGATTCCTCACATCAACGAGGAAGGTAGAATCCATTCAGACTTAATTTAACTCTGAGTGGAGGATTCCTTATTTAGGTACCAAAGAAGGAAAGGTACAGGTGATAGTTAACCACAGGTTTTCTTCAATCCTGCCCACTCTAGGGGCATCTGAGTCTTTGTGACTTCACATGTGTGGGTTTTCTATTTCCAATTAAACAGGAGATATGCTACTCTGTTCTAAAATGTACGGATCACACCAGTGAGGTGAAATAAGTTGCCAGTTTACAGATACAGCAGCATAAATCTATCTATCTATCTATCTATCTATCTATCTATCTATCTTCTATCTCTATCATTGATCTGTCTACCATCTATCTATCTATCATATGTCTTATCAATCACCTATCTACCTATCAATGTATCTATCATCATTTATCTAATATCTATCTATCCATATATCATCTAATTATCATCTATTACCTACTAACTATAAATCTTATCTATATCTCATAATCTATCTCTCTATCATCTATCATACATCTATTTATCATATGTCTATCTTCTGTCTCTCTGTCATCTATTTAGCTATCAGTCTCCATTTAGCCTCTCTCTGTCTCCTCTCTAGTGCTAAGGATGAGCGTCAAGGCTCATAGTAGTAGGCAGTTGCTCTACCCCTGAGCAATAGGCCGGCCTCTGCTTCTGTTCTTGCTGCCCTTCTCTTGATGCCAAATGTGTATCAGTTTCAACTTAGCTCTCTTCCAGTTCTGCCCCTGTAGCTGTCTCCTGGAGAATATGACACCATTAATGACTCTGTCTCCCAGGAGTAGGCAGGCCATGAGGCTAATGGCTGAGTCTGATGCAAGTCTTACCAGGCAACACCTCCTCTAAGGAGCTACAGCCACCCTTCCTGATGGAGTTTGAGTCAAGGCTTCCAGTTTGGAATTACTTCAGAGTCAAAGAAAGAAAAGAAATGACTAATTGAAGTTCAAACATTTCAGAGTTTATGGCAAGATGTTGGAAATACTGGGGTTGCAAGTTAACCAGGAGTTTGAACCCAGGATCCCTGGGGATCCAAGTGTTCATGGAAAGAGCTCCCACCCCCACCCCAAGTCATATGTAAGTCTCTTGTTGATCTCTACTTCTCCACGTGTGTACTGCCAAACTTCCTGGCTTCTCAGTGTCCCTTCATGTTGTTACAGTGCCCAGAGTCAGCTCCTTCTCCTCTCCCGCATTCTTAATGTAATGCAAACCCCTCTCTAGTCTCATCACCTTGATCAACTTCATGCCAAGGAGCTAAAAAACTGGGTCCTTAGCAAGCCAAGCCTCCAGCTCCTGATTCTACTTCTACCAGGATCCATCTCCCTCCTTCTTCATCCCTCCAGGATACCTCTCCCTCTTCATCATCCCTCCAGGATACCTCTCCATCTTCGTCATCCCTCCAGGATACCTCTCCCTCTTCATCATCCCTCCAGGGTACCTCTCCTTCCTTCATCATCCCTCCAGGATACCTCTCCCTCTATCTTCATCCCTCCAGGATACATTTCTCTCCATCATCATTCCTCAAGGATACCTCTCCCTTCTTCATCATCCCTCCAGGATACATCTCCCTCCATCATCATCCCTCCAGGGTACCTCTCCCTCTATCATCATCCCTCCAGGGTACCTCTCCCTCCATCATCATCCGTCCAGGGTACCTCTCCCTCTATCATCATCCCTCCAGGGTACCTCTCCCTCCATCATCATCCCTCAAGGATACCTCTCCCTCCATCATCATTCCTCCTGGGTACCTCTCCCTCCATCATCATCCCTCCAGGGTAACTCTCCCCCCATCATCATCCCTCCAGGTTCCTTCTCCCCTTCTTCATGCCCTGCTGCCCTTGAGCACGCCCTTTCCATTGCTCCTCTTACAGCAGCAGACTATAAACTGCTTTCTGTACTTATTTTAGAAGACCTCCGTGAAAGCAGGTTCCCTTTCACTAATGTATCTCCTAAAAAGTGCATCCAAATATTCTCAGGATTCCCTAGCACAGGAGCATTTGAACCCAACTTCCAAGATCCTAATCTCAACAACAACAACATCAACAAAAAGTAGAGAAACTAGCATGCACTTCCTTGTGTTGCTGCGTGGCCAAGGGGTAGCCTTACACTTAACTCTATATTGATGCCTTTCATCTCTTGATTATTGCCTTTCATAAAATTCTCTTAAGTTTTGACTTCCATGAGGTCTTTCTCTGTGGTTCACTGGAATTCTAGAACTTTCTTTTTTTATCTGTGCTGATGGAGTCAATTACTGCACCTGCATACTCTGGTTTCCCTTTTTAGTGACTTTCCTTCTGAACCTCACACTTCTTGGTACATAGCTTCACTTTCTTCAGGTGTGTAAGCTCAACCCACTGAGAACTGGCTTTTGCTTACTCTGCCTTCTACTTGCATTTCCCACTTGTGTTCTCCCCCATCACACAGTCACTCGAGTCATACGCACGGCTGTAGTCTTCATTCCATTTCTCCGTAACTCAGAGTGATTTGGGATAGCCTGTTCACTGGAGAGCCACGAGGCTCCATCCAGGTTTGGCAAACATTTTCTGAAAGGTCAAATAAGCTTCCTTTGCACAGCATGTAGCTTTTCAATGCAATCTCCCAGCTCTAGTGCTCACATGCAAAAGCTGCCATAGACAGATGGGGATGGATGGATTCTGTGAATGCATTCCAGTTCAAACTGATTCACAGAAATAGATGCTCAAGTCTGTAATTCTAGCTGTGCTTCAGACTGAAGCAGGAGGATCAGAAGGTCAATGGCTGCCTGGACAACTCACAGAGACTGTCATCAAAGTAAAAGATGAAACTATATACTTGGAGGCTTATGTCTACAACCCAGTACTTGGGAGGCAGAGGCAAGGGATCGTAAGTTCAAGGTCAGCCTGGGCTACCTAGGAAAACTCTGTCTCAAAAGACTAAAACTACATAAAGAAAAATGAAGAAAAGAAGTCACTTTTAGATTTCAAAACCAGGCCCCATTCTTATGTGTCTGTGACTATTCCCTTTTCATTCCCACAGTAGGTGAAGAATTAACCACTTCCCTTCTCCCCAAGTGCATGCACTCAACAGTGAGAAGCATGTGGTTTTACATCAGGACCCATTTGCCTGCACTTCCTCTTCCCTTGCCATACAATATGAGCACAAGCTCTGCATTCTAGTCATCTGCATGTCGGTGTGACCAGTCTAGCCTAAGCCAAGGCTTGTAGGGAGTTCCATTCGCACCCTGGGCTGACTTGAATTAACCTTGAAGAGTATTCCAAAGCTGCTTTCCAAAGAGATCTAGAATACTGACTCTCTCTATTTGAAATGCAGAAAGAACTTCCTGATCAGTACAGGCCTTGGATGGAGATTGCCAACAAGCTTCCTCACTTAATTGAGAGCCACCAGCTCCGGGCCCATGTGCACAAGGTACATTGTTTTGTTCTCTTCGCACCACTGCTCCCCCCACCTTCCATCTTCATAGCCCTTTCCTTCCTAGCTTCGTGGGAGCTTGACAGTTGGCCTAGCGATGGCCACCAAGACTGTCATCAAATCTGTCTTCCCGAGCTCCCACAGAACAACACACCTGCAGCATGTCAAGTCCTCAATAAGGGTTTGTGTAAAAAAAAGATTATAGGTGAGAATTGAAAATAAAGTAAGGGAAAATGAGGAAGACATGCTTGCCTCAGGGTGCATGGTGGGTGATCTGTTACCTCTAAGTGGGTTACTTCGATCTTATTATGTCAAATACTAGTTGACTCAAAGGTCTTTCTGATTTATAGACTCGGGGTCAGTCATGGTTCTGGAGAAATAAGGAAATCCATCGACATCACATTAAGATTTGCACCCATGTCAGTATATGAGGCACATTTGTGACAGAGTGAGAAAGTACAGGAGGTGATGACTTCTTGGTCCTAGGAAAACTGGAGCCACCCCGCCTCCAGAAGGTATACTAAGAAAATTGGTTTTGATTCAGGGATTTCATAGTAAGCATGAGAGCGCCTCACACTCTCACTTCCTTCTTTGAGGAATGGAGGAAGTCCTCATCTCATAGCTGTGAGCATTAATGGCCTTTGTAAGGACCGTTTGGAAGTTCCGGCCGCATAACAGCAATCCACTATCTGAATATGACTTCCCATTCTCATCTCCATCTGTCAGAAGTGAGCCACAGGATTTCAGAGACACAAGAAGGCACCCCACCTTTCAGGACCTTCTTTGCTGATGTTTAATGTCTAATCATGAATTGATTTAAAAATATTCATTGAGTGGCCCTCATAAGATATCCAGAAATCAGGACAGGCAGCTGGCCCCAGTAACACCTTAGATAACCACCTCCCCCAAAACCCCCATTGAGGCTGAAGATTGAAACTGACCCATGTAAGAAAGTGCAGCCCAAAGAGTTATTTTATTTTTGCATGAAACACATGGAAAAAACCTGCCAGAGAAGGGGTCACAGGCTTGTACATACTGTTGACACACCGCACTAACAAAAACATCAACGGGAAAACATAAGATGGAGAACAATATAAGAATTAGTGTTGACCCCTCAAAGGGAACGCCTCACGCTTCTTTCTCTAGCTGAAGTCTAGAACCCACAAACATGTTGGATGTGCATCGGAGGCGAAGTTGAGGTATAAGTTGGCAGAGGGCCTCCCGTTGTGGGGAAACCCACCACCCACGCACCAATGCTCTGTCTCCACCCTCGCTCTTTTATGCTGGTTCACGAGTTGCTAGGCAGGATGCAGTGGAACAAACAGTTAGGACGGTTCAGTGTAATGAGCAAGGTAACGGCATCCGTGGAGATGTCAAATGTGCATTGCTTTGCTGCAGCTAGTCCATTTGTATGAACAGGTCTTTCAGAAGGAGTCACTCAAAAAAAAAAGTAAATACATGAGGCCGTCTGCTGTAGACATTTTAATAGCAATAGCAAATAAAAGATAGAAGATGAGACGATAAAAGATGAAGACCCTGGTTCTCCATTAATAATTATGTCTGTTCAATAAATGGAAATGTATAGCTTTTAAGTGGCCACATAGGCATGTGTATGCGTCTCTCTGCCACTCTATACATCTTTGTTGTATAGTTTCCTGAGCAACAGAAAGATTATGATTTACATATATATATATATAATTATTGAGCATCTACTTCATGTGAATGTGCACTTATCATTTATAGATATGTAAATGATAGAAATAGAGACATACATTTTTACCTTTTGAGAGGGTCTTAGCACGTAGCCCAGGCTGGCTTCAAATTTGAGGTCTTCTTGTCTCAGCCTCCAGAATGCTGGAACTGTAGGTATGTCACCGTATAGACTCACATTCCATTCTGTATAAAAAAACTGATGTCCTGTCTTATGCATATTCATCTTGGTAGGCTTTGAATCAATAAGTTCAAGAAGTGTTATGCACAAGTACCTAATGTATGTCAGAAATACGCATCGTGTTAGTGGTGAAGTCAGCATGGTGGCATGGCTGGTTTGAAAAGCCCATGGATATTTCCTGAGTTCTGAGAAAAGAATATTGAGATTAAATTTGCCAGGTTAAATACATAATCAAATAGTGTCCTATAATATTTAGTTAAATGCACAATCCAATAATGTCCTTAGGATTCAGTGTACTCACAAATATCAGTGTTATATTTTCCACTCAATAGAAATAATTTGCAGCTCAAAAATGTGATTAACACATGAGCTCAGACTGTGGGCCAGCACACTAAATTGCTAATGCTGGTTCTATCCTATATGTGGTATGTGAGCCAAAGGCCATTTTCCAATTTTAAAGTACTTGTACATACTTGGTATGCATAGATATATATGTCCCTGACCCTTTACAGCCAATTTCAATTACTTTCTAAGTTTAATAGGTGCTTTTGAAAGAGACATCATTGTTTCTTATGGAGAGTCCAACTGGACAGTGAGAGCTGTAAATAAGGCAAGTGAATGGTAGTCTTTCTTCAACGTCAGGTTTGCACCAGCAAACCAACGTGGAGCTAAAGAATTAGCCTTTCCAACAAGCAAATTCTAGGAAAAGAAGTCATGAGAATAAACGTGTGTGTGTGTGTGTGTGTGTGTGTGTGTGTGTGTGTGAAGTGACCTCTGGTTTCTCCCCCCACAAAATATGCAAACGCGAAAATGTCACAACAAAACCATTTCTTTGTGCTTTAAACAAAACTGAAACGAGAGTAGAGCTGAACTTGAAAGAGAAAATGAACTATGGAAAATTCCAGAATGTGTGGCCACTGCTTTCATTCAGCCCGGGAGGATAAGGGGCGTTTGGGTGTTCTTCCTAATCACCTGTGACTGTTTGTAAAGGCAAAGTGATCACGAAGATACCGTGTCCTCTTTGGTCCCTATGACTGATTTTCGAGTCATATGTGTGTTTAGAAGGCGAGGCCAGCAACCCTGGCATGCTCAGAAAACATGGACCTTGTTCCTTTTGTACCTAGGTGTCCTTCCTGTAGGCAGCCTTCTTCAACACCTGAGATGTGGCCGAGGAAAAAGGGAGAAGACAGAATAGATATTCAAGTGTCTGAAAGACTTCTACAGCGATTACATGTCAAAGTATATTTTATGCATTGACTCGACAAAGCACATTATGTCAAAACTAATTTTACTTCTTTGTTGCTTTGAAAAACCGTGGCTGCTGGGGAATTTCAAGCAAAACCTGTGACTCATCATTCAAGTGCGCATGGCTGTGGTCAGCCCGCAGAACCGCCGCATTCCTTCCCGATTCTGTGACCGTAGCAAATGCCCCAAAGGACAGTTTTGTCCTTTGGCTCTTGCATGGGGGGCTTCAGCGTTATACTTCAGACCCTCTCTATTAAATTAAATGTCTTATAGAGAGTACCATGTAACTACTGTCATCATCGGCTGCGCCACCACAGCCGCAGGCAGACCCTGCCCCCTAGTGGCGGGAGGAGGAAGGGCTCTGTGTCCCCATCTGCCCGCACGGTCCAGTCCACCCCTGGGAAGCCAGTGTCCCCAGCGAGCTTCAAGTGGCGCCTGCCCTCTGAGGGCGCCTGTGGAGCAAAGGGAGAGAAGCCAAAGTGATGAGCTATGAGCCGATGGCAACCGGGCAGGACGGGGAAGCTGGTGTGACCCGACTGCGACCTGACGCCACTTTGCAGGGTGACCTTTCCGTGTCACCAGAAGCTGTGGTTTCCCACAGGACAAGGTGGGGGTGGAGCTGGTGGAAAGCCCCGCCATCTCATATGCCTGGGCTGTGGGTGATTTACTAGCGCCCCGAGCAAGCCTTATACCCAGCTGAGCCTTGGTTTTGTAGAGAGTTTACATCCCTAACCCCCCGTGATTTTACTCTTTTCATAGCCCTTACAAGGTTAAACGAGTCAAGAAGGTGGGCTCCAGCAGAAATGTCGGGGCCAGGAAGGGGCGGGGCTCTTATCTCAACCTTGATGCTTACTCTGCGACCCCTCAATGCAACAGATGGAGACCAGGGCCTGGCCCAAACTGGGCACAGCCTGGGTGCTGGACCCAGGACGAGGCACCTCCCCACCCCGTGTCACTCTAAGAGCTGTGCTAAGTGGGCGTGCACGAAGACACTTAGATGTCTGTTGAAAGCCAAACAGCATCCTGGTATCAGCGGCACCTTCAAGCCACGGGGACCCCAGTCTTAGCCCCCCATCCCCCTTTAGTTTTTAAGCTGCTGATCTTATCATCTCTTCAGTAGATGCCCCTCCTGGACTGCAGGTTCCTAAAGAGTCACCGTGAGCAACGCCTGGCACACCTGGTGCTGGCCGCCATCACCATGGGATTCGTCTGGCAAGAAGGGGAGACCCAACCGCAAAAGGTGAGGGGCAAGGACAGGCCTATCAGGTGATCCTGGGGTCCCTGCACCAAGAATCAAGTCGCCAGCCCCAGGTTCCACTGCCCAGTCTCCAAAAAACCAGAAGAAGACCAGGAAAGGATTGGGACTGGTTTTTTTTCTTGCCTGCAGAGCTGATTTTCTTTTAAACTAACGGCCAGTTCTGAAGTTCTCAGTACTCCTATTCCAATAATGTGCGACAGCTTCCTTAGATCTGGGAACTCATGAAACACCCCCGAAGAATTTTATATTTCTATAAACATCGGTTATCTTGATTTTCATAATCTCTCTGTTGGGCGGACACCTGGGGAGCTGTCCCAAGTTCAAGGTCAACAGTGGGAAGGCCAGAGTATCGGATTCTACTGAAGTAGCTGGCTTTCCCCCAGTGACACATAGAGATGCAGGCACTTCCCTTTCCCCTTAATACTGCCTTTCTGCCCAGCATGCTGTTAATTTATCAACCCTTTATCTAACTCTGTGTGACTTCCAAGTTTCACTCTGTACCTCAGAGCATGAAACCCTTGTTCTTAACCCATGAAGGAAACTAACATTGTAAATTATGAAAAGTAGCACATGACAGAAAGATGACATGAGACAGGGTTCAAACAGAGGGTTTTTTTTTTTATTAGGGAAAGGGATCATAAAAAGGGGAAAGGGGAGGGGGGAGACCGGCCTCTAGAGACAGGAAAAGCAGGAGAGAGGAGAGAGGAAAGAGGGAGAGAGGGAGAAAAAGAGAGAGAACAGAACAGAGAGAGGGAGAGAAAGAGAGAGGAGGATGGGAGGTGGACAGGGCCCTTTTAAAGGGAAGATAGTGAATGTGCACAGGTGGTGCTCTTAGTGGCTGCAAATGAGGGCGTGTCCTGTCAGAACCCTAAGGTCAGGCCAGTACAGATGCCTGAATCCTAACAAATATACCTTTCATTTTCTTCCTTTTTAAAAAAATCTTTTAGCTCTTTTATCTCTTTTTTTCTTTCTTTCTCTCTTTCTTTCTTCCTTTCTTTCATCAAGGTCTTACAGAGTGCCCAAAACAGACGAGGACTTGCTCTCCAGCCCAAGCTGTTTTCAAATTCATGATCTTGCCTCCAGCTTCCAAGTTCTGGGATTACGGGCATGGGCCGCCCTGTCCAGTTATGAATTCCTCCTTCTTGCTATGCTTGCTGAGAGTGCTGGGATGGAATCCAGGGTCTGTGCGTGCTGGGTTAATACTTCACCATTCAACAGGATCTCCAGCTATTTCCTCTTCCCTCTTCCTAAGTTTCCCTTTCCCAGAAATCAAGGTCTTGCTTATCCCAGAACTGGCCAGTTGCACGAGAAGGCTGAGCTATGCTTGCCAGGTCACCCCATCTCTTGTCCCACATGTAAACACTCGAGACTGGGAAGAAAGGACAGCATGGTGCTCTTTCAGATTCCAATGCCATGGCATATTGTATCTCATGTTTGAAACTCAAGCGTCTAATGTCCAATGTTGGAAAGTTTAAAACCTAGGCCAGTGACAACATCTTAATGAGTTCCCTTGCTGTATGCACCCTAAACCACTCTCCTGAATTATGAGGAGGGCGATGTCTAGCCCCTGAGGCCACCCCTCTATCTTGTAAGTCTTCCCTGACCTCCAGCTACCTTCCACAGAAGCTTGCCACAGAGTCCCACACTCTGCAGTGGTTCCCTACCTGAAACACACTTCTGTCCCCAACTCTGAGGAAGAGGAATGGCAGGTACAGGTCTTCTTTAAACTGTTTTCAGTCCTAGGCTGGGGAGATGCTCAGTGGGCAAATCACTTCCAAGCAGGCCTGACACTGGAGCTAAGGTCCCCAGAACACACAAGGAAGCTGGCATAGGCGGCAGTGAACAAGAGGTCACTGTGTCTCAAGCAAGGCGGAAGGTGAGGGTCGGCACTTAAGTTGTCCACTGACTTCCACACACTCAGCTTGGCATGAAGGTGCCTACAGTTCATCTCTCTGTCCATGTCTATCTCACACACACTGTCCTCTGTCTTTAGCTACGTACATATACATCTCTATTTCCATTTCTGTATTATGTACATCTAAGCCTGGTATATGTATATGTATATAATTTATAATCTATCATCTCTCTAGAGAGCAATTTACACTTAGTCCTCAGTTTCCACTAAACATTTTGGTAACACTCTACTCTGTACAGTTCTCAGAGGTTCTGTGTATTGTGTGTACAGCATGTTCCATTTCTGACTTCTGCACCTCTTGCAAATGTGTTCTCATACACAGTATTCCCACTGGGTCTCTCCCAGGAGGCGTGTGTAGTGTGCAGGTGGGGACCACTCTGGGAACTCAAGCTTGGTCTCCAGGTCACTTATCACAGGCAACCATGGTGGTTTCCTTGGCCAATAGAATATACTAATTGCCTGGATTCCTGTCCTAAAGGTGCTGCCCAGAACTCTTGCCATTCCTTTTGTTGAAGTCTCCAGGAAGTTGGGGCTCCCTGCTATCCTGGTCCACTCTGATCTGGTGCTGACAAACTGGACCAAGAGGAACCCAGAAGGGTAAGGAGGGAAAGGGTTCTTCAGATATCAACGGGATGAGAGTCTGGAATGGGAGGACTCGGAACTTCAACTGTACACACACACACTCTCTCTCTCTCTCTCTCTCTCTCTCTCTCTCTCTCTCTCTCTCTCTCTCTCTCTGTGTGTGTGTGTGTTTCTCTCTGTCTCTGTCTCTCTGTCTCTCTCTTTCTCTCTGTCTCTCTCTCTCTGTCTCTCTCTGTCTGTCTGTCTCTGTGTGTGTGTCTCTCTCTGTCTCTCTCTGTCTCTATGTCTCTGTCTCTCTCTGTGTCTCTCCCTCTCTGTGTGTGTGTGTCTTTCTCTCTGTCTCTCTCTCTTCCTCTCTCTCTCTCTCTCCCTCTCTCTCTGTCTCTCTCTCCCTCTCCCCCTCTCTCTCTCTGTCTCTGTGTGTGTCTCTCTCTGTCTCTCTCTGTCTCTATGTCTCTGTCTCTCTCTGTGTGTCTCTCCCTCTCTCTCTCTGTGTCTTTCTCTCTCTCTCCCTCTCTCTCTCCCTCTCTCTCTCTGTCTCTCTCTCCCCCCCTCTCTCTCTGTGTGTCTCTCCCTCTCTCTCTCTCCCTCTCTCTCTCTCTCTCTCTCTCTCTCTGTGTCTCTCTCCCTCTCTCTCTCTGTCTCTCTCTCCCTCTCTCTCTCTCTCTGGAGCTTGTGGTTATTTTATAGTGAGCTGTATGTTCACATTCACCCTTTGCTTTACTGTCCCAATGAGAGAGAATACACACATTTAAACCGACGACATCTCTTCTTTGTGACCTCTAGGCACCTTGGCCTCAGACACTTTTTCTTGTTGCTTCCGCTTCGCACCTGGATTTCTGAGTTTCAGCCTCCTGCATAATCACACTGTGCTGTTTCTTCTCAGCACGTGGTATCTCCCCCCTTCTGCCCTCCATTCAAGTGAGGTTAGGACTGGGTGTCGGGAATCGGGGAGTGATGGATATGGTTAGGAATGAATGACTCTAGGTATGCGGGGCTCTGATGTATGCCATAATTCTTCCTAGCTGACGCCATTTCACAGTTGAGCCGGGCATAGAAGCATGTGTCTACTGACTTTTAAAACAAACAATGGATCCATGGAAACTTCATTTTCAGAGCCAAATTTGTTGCAGGTTGTAGACACAAGGCAGTATTTGCTTTTGTGATAAATTAAAACCGCAAAGGACAAGTTGAGGCTGGATATAAAGAGACTTTCCTTGGCATGATGACTGTAGGTAGCCATGGCTTGATCTTTGACCAGTTAATATAGTCATAAAAAACTGCTATGCACTGAAAGCTTTTGAATCCAGCTTAGAATTGGGATGGGTGAGATAATAAACATGTGTGCATGGATTATTGTGATGACGGCATTGTGTTGACTAAGCTGGGTTTATGATTCAAGGGAAAAGGAGAAAGGAAGTTTAGAGGGGAATGCGTATGTTCTGGGACAAGAGAGTGAAAAACAACCACGGGAAGTTAGTGTCCCAGCAAGTGAGGTGCAATCTCCGGGCTTCCCGGTCATTCTCTTGGGTGAACGCACTCCTGGCATCTTTTAAGATGCCCACGCAGAGCTTAGTGCTTTGCAGAAATGAGAGAAATAGAAGTGAGACACTCCCAAAGCAACCCAGTGTTGAGACAAAGCAGCACGTGATGAATCAAAGAGGAACACAAACAGTGTCCTTAGGATTTCAGGAGAGCAGCGGGGAAAGCCACCGAGAGAGCAGATGCCGTCTAAGGCAAGTTGTAGCAGGTGGGTAGGCTTACAGTAACGAAGACGGGGCTTGGGGTGAGTGACAGCTTAAAGAGCAGCAAGAACGAATGCCTGCACAGACACAGGGCATGGGCACTGTGAGTTGCGATCTGGTTCTCACTGTCACAGTGGCTCATTATCCAATCACAACCCGTGCTGTTCTAGGCGTGTGCTGATGTATATGTATGCTTAGGCATTGAAGATGAGTTTGTGAGCCTGGATACCAGGGACCCCAAGAATTATTTCTGGTTACCAACTGAGTTGTTTTTTTTTTCTTTTTTGTCTTTGTCATTGCCAATCACTGAAACGTGACCAGACCATGGGAAATCAGGTAAGATGCCCTTTTAGAACCACTGTAAACTTTATTGATTTTTGATAAAACAAGAGGAGAGGCGTGTCAAGTTCTGTGGATAGCACAGCATCAACTATCTAAGAACTCATGAAAATGCCAAGAAACGTGCCCCAAACTCAATAGTCCCAGCATCACCTCTGAGGGAGGCAACCTTGTAGGCGTGAGGTGATTCATTCTTTTCGTAACCACGTGTCCCTGTCTGTCTACAATAAGAAGTGCAGTGTAAGAAGGCAATGGGCTGTGACCCTGTGACGGAGCCTAACAGTCTCAGAGGGCTTCTCGTCACTGTACAACATCTGCGAAAGGCCAGGGGCAGGCAGACAGCAGTGGCAGGAGAGTCACCTTGAAATCCCTCGTCATCTGGTAGACTGGGGTCCTTGCGGGTAGGACTGGTCTACAGTCAAAGGCCCCAGCTCCCCTGGGGAGCAAAGTTGGCAGGGAAGCCATTGTTGTATCCGGTACACATGCCCCTCATCTCTGCAAAGGGTACAGGAGGGAGGTGGAGGCATCATTCCCCCAGCTAACACACCTCTGCTGGGCCAATGGCCCCGCCTGACTCCATCTGCTGTGCCGTTGTGAGATTTGAGTCTTGGTTTTGCTTATTGCTGGAGATGAAGCAGACGCATAGGGCTACTTATTTGGGTTTTGTAGATCAGATCAGATTTGAATCAGATGGGATGGTGTCAGGTTGATTAGAAATGACCCCTCCTGACAGTCTTCCAGCCCCAGCTCTGTGACGGCATTTCCTTCTAGGCTGGGACTCTAGCCAGATATGGACACACACCTGTAGTCTTCACACCTGGCAGGCAGAGGTGGGAGGATTGTGAGATTGAGAGCAATATGCAATAAATGGTGAGACCCTGCCTGACAAACAAACAAACGCAAGAAAGAAAGGGAGGGGGGGTCAGAGAGAAGGGCTAGGGGAAGTTCTTAAACTATGCTGGATCTGGACATGAGCAATCATTTCTCTTCCCCTAGATAAGAAGGTAAACTGCCTCACTTCCCTGAGCCATGGTTTCAGTTCCATAAAAGGGAACATGGGGTTCACTTTGATCTCTCTAGCTCCAAGACTCCTTAGCTTTAGAGAAGGATGAGGGGATCCTGAAGGACCAGAAACCTCTTGCTAAGAACTGTCCAACATGGTTGCTTCCCATGACCCTTCCACTGGGGCAAAGGTCAAGGATCATCAAGGCCACGCTAAACATCCAGAGTCCTCGGCTCAGGGGGACTTGTCTCTGACTGACACTGTCTCCTTCTTTCCTGGTGGCCTCTGTCTCTCAGTAACCTTGAAGCCATCATCTCTTTCCCGGGGGGAGAGAGCCTTCGGGCCTTCATACTGGTGACAGTTTTGGTGGAGAAGGCAGCGGCGCCTGGCATTAAGGTACCCTCTTGCTTCATAGTCCCCTCATCTTCAGTCACACACTCATCCTGTCCTCTCCCCGTGGTGGTTTTCTCCACATGGACGACACAGGCTTTCTCCTGCTTGGTCAAGTGTGGAGGAAGAGATCCGAGTTCTTATCTGTGGTGTTAGCATCCTGTTAGCCTGGTGTGAACCATTCCACACAGGCAAACACCCACTGTGCTGGCTGTCACAGTTCATGGTCCTGCAGAAGCTAGAGTCACATAGGTTAAAAAAAAAGGTGTTCTACGAAGAGACAGATAAAAGCAAATCCATGCTTGAAGGATCAGGCAAATGTCCCCCAGAAATGGAGGCTCAGTTAAGACCTGAGGTGTGTGTGTTTGAGTGTGTGAGTGTATGTGTATGTGTGTGTGCATGTGTGTTGAGTGTGTGAATGTAGTTGTGTGTATATGTGTGTATGTGTATAAGTATGTGAGTGTTATGTGTATGTGTATAAGTGTGTGTGTGTGTGTGTGTGAATTTCTTGCAAGAGAGCAATTCTGCAAAGTCTCAGAAGAAATGGGCTCTTCCAGATAGCAGGTGTTACTGAGGTCACCCAGGTGACCCAGCCCTGGGGGGGTTGCAAAATTCATCCCCCCCCCTTCAGGCCCCATTCTTTCTCATTCTTTCTAGCAGGGCTGGGTATAAGACAATAGACATTGAAGCAGGAACATTCATATCTCACCTTTATCCCTAGATTATGCTGGATTTATGGCTTTACTGAGCGCCTGCTGTTCAGTAGAGTGTCCAGTCCTGGCATAATTACTGCTGAATCTTTCGTTCTGAAAAGTGAAAGTAGGAACTTGGGTGTAGTTCCTGGTCTAGCAGGAATGTAGCCTGTGCCAGGCCTGGGCCCCAGTCACCTACACACACTGTAGTGAAATCCTGTGGCCCCTTGAGTCCTTGTCTGCCGTGTCCACTGGAAGATTAGTTCATCAGTCCAGCTGAGGAGATCAGTCTAAGACAAGGAGGGCGTCCTCTTTGGAGCTGTGAAGCTGGGGAGTCTTTGGAACCTGTCCCGTATCACACAAGAGCTCTGCAGGAGGATGTCCCAGCTGGGGAGGCGAGGGTAGAAACAACCATGATATGGGAAACCCAGAACCAACGAGAAAATGCTAATGTTGAGGGCCCTGACCTCATAGCTTATGCTCCTGAGGCGTGCCAGGTGTGCAGGCTGCTTCACCCGCCCCACCTGCCTCCCCCTTGGATTTTAAGGGAGAATAGTGAAACTGAGGCAGTGAATCTCATCCCTAGGCCCTGGTTCAGGGGGTGGAGGCCGTTCTGCAACGAAGCCAGGACGCCCTGCTCCAGGCTCTGCAGCAGCTGAGACTCTCCATCCAGGACATCACCAGAGCCTTGGCCCAGATGCATGGTAAGAAGCAAGGTTAGAGCCTCTAGTGGCCTGGACCTGGGTGGGGCTCTACGTGGCTGATGGTAAAGCTCGCCACAAGGTGGCGCTAATGTTCCACCTTAGTTTAGCATGAACCAAATCATTCAGAGAATGATTTTTCCGGTGGTAGAATTGTTCTGTATATTTTCCCGTGGTTGGGGCAGTTTGCCTTCTTCAGGGTTCAGATACGTCTTTGGTACGCTGAGCCTTTGCGGTACCGGGCAGATTGGGTGGGTTACAAGGGGAACGTTGCCTGGTTGTGCTTCAGTCTCCCTGGCTAGGCTGCTGGGAGCAAGACTTTCTGGTGGAGGTGTCTGCAAGCCCCTTCTGGTTCATTCGCTTTTCCTCTCTGTGGTTCTGAGACACCTGAGCCTGGCTTTAGACTTCTGTGACCTAAACTGGTGCTGGCAGGAGCTGCCCAAGGAAGACGAAACTGGTACCCCCTTCCCTGATGGCCAACTCTTTCTGGAGACTCAAAACATCTGGCCAGCTCTTTCATTTTCATTAACACAGAGATTGATCAATTGTGCTTGCTGGGTGTGTAAGGCAGGTTCCTTTAAGAAAATCTAATGAGAGACTGTGTCAACAAAGGAGGGAAATTGAATTTACGTCCTCTCTCATAGTACATACAGATAATAATAGATAAGAACATAAATACAAAGGATAACAATTTCAGAAGAAAATATGGGAGACTATATTTCCAACCTTCTCTTACTGACTCATTTCTTATGTAAGAGTTCACGGACAATCCTGTCACCATATTTCAGTTAAGAATTTTTGCTTGCCAAAGGCATTAAACAAATCTCATTTGTACCACATGTGGTTAGCAGCCACCCTACCATGTATACGGCGTCCACATGCCTCCTGTGGTTAGAGGTCACTGTGGAAGGTTGGCCAGCGCCTACTAAGACTCTAAGAAGAAAGGGCTTTGGTGTGACTGGGCTGTAAGAGCTTACTTGTGCCACGGTGTGTTCCATGAATCAGAGCAGGTGACACGGGGAGGCAGAAGGTTTGGAAGGATGCTATTGAGGCCCTGGAGAGAGACACGACGGTGTCAACCAAAGGAACCAGTGTAGACAGGGCTCAAGAAAGCAACCCCAGTTAAGTGTGGTGATGAGGTGCTGTCCCCTCCAGCCACCGAAAAGCAATGCAGGGCTCTTGCTAAGCAAAGCAAAGCAAAGCAAACAACAAACAAACGAAACAGCAACAGCAAAAACGACCAGAGAGTGCAGTCAAAAAAATCATGAAGTGGTCAAGGAACCACCAGGAAAATACATAGCCAGACAGGAAAGCGGTTCTGTGGGGACACACATTTGCTAACCCTGAAGCACTTTGGCCCTGGACGATGTGGCCAGAGGAAGGCCTTGTGTGGTCACATCTCTTGTGTAGTCGCATCTCTCGTGAGGTGGCATCTCTCGTATAGACACATCTCTTGTGTAGTAGCATCTCATCTTGCCAGTGAATTTGTGTTAGTGGCCACACCCCTTTGGGTGTGGCTTCAGGTCCTGTGACTGGAAGGTAGAGAAGCTCAGGGAGGGCTCTCTCTCTCTTGGGTTGCAGATCGCATCAGAAGGGCAGAGACTGTATCTTCTAGAGCAGGAAAGTTGTGGCAGGTTTTTACTGTTATCTGTGTAAGTTGTTCCCCAATAAAACACCCATTTATCATTTGTCTTGGGTCTAGTGAAATCGTTAATACCCCGCCTTCAGCCCTGGGCTCACTTTAGGGTTAAATTTCACCCCATAGTCCTCTGGCATTAACTTGGCATCTGCCAGGGCTGATGTCGCCACCTTCAGGGTGAGGCAGCCCCACCCTGCCCAGCTTGCCACAGGCAACAAAGTGACCTTGATACATAACCAAGCAAAATTAAAAATTAAAGCAATCTGCCGCTGAAAAGTTGGGGTTGTATGATACCATGATGGCATGCTTCCTTAAGTAGGAGTCAGAGTGGAACCCATCCTCCCCAAGCATGGCTGCCCATGCTGGCCAACGCGGTTTGGGGCTAACAGCTCTGTTGACCTGCGGTGACAAGTGACAGCCCATGGGAAGCCCTCAGCTGATACAGGAACTTCTGGGCATTGGTCGTTGCTTTTGCTTCACCTGTGGGGAAGGGGTGCTATTTTCTTTTCTTGGCTTACCATATCCTCTCGCACATTGCGTCTATTTAAAATGTTACGTTTTAAAAGAGGTTTTGGTGAAATGTAGAAAACCAAAGCACCCCAGAGGAGGCGAGCATACGGAATGGATTAACAGCCCTGTGAGGGCCCATGCCCTCTGCAAGGGAACATTCCATCTGTTGCTTCCATTCTGGGCTCTGCATAGATCAGATAGGGGTGGGGGAGCCCCAGGAAAGCAGCGGGTCCAGCCACATGTGGCCAATTGCTTTTTGCCTGTGGTAAGGTTCACATTTGATTGTTTTCCAGATTATGTAGACCCAGACATATTTTACACGGTCATCCGGATCTTCCTCTCTGGGTAAGTAGAGTTCAGATGGTTTCCCGCCTAAGACCTCCACACAGTTTCCCAAATTTGTATGAGGATAGACAGACAGAAGCTTCCTAAAGTAAGAAACAGAGCAAGTGACCGAATCTGGCAAAGTCACCACCTGGGTCTGTTCTAGGAGGACAGACCCCACACACCATCAGAGGGAAAAGGTCTCTAAGCCTGGGTCCTTAAGTGCAAAGGGGTTGCCACTGGCCATCAGCCTGGATACTCTTAGAAGCCCAACTTGATGTCGGGGGGAGATAGGAGTAGGGAGAGGGGTGTGGAGGGAAGAGGAGGAGGAGAGGGAGGAGAATGGAATCGGGGAGAGGAGAAGAAGGCCAGAAAGAAATAGTCACGGTTTTCCCCTTCGCTCTTTGACCTTATGAGGGCATAGTATCCAGTGACCCATCTGCAAACCAGGGTCCAGGTCTTTACCTGACCAAACCACTGTTGCCTTGCTCTTAGATTGCCTGGCCTTCCGAGTTGTGGGGAATACAGTCTGGTTGCTTTGCTATGTGGTGGTAGCAGGAATAATTGGAGATCCTTGTTAGGTCATTCTTTACTGATTGTGGGCACCCTTGTTATGTCTCACGCCTATACGATTTCCCCCCATATGTCCATCTCTCTCCTTTTCTCTCTCCTGCTCTACACACACACACACACACACACACACACACACACACTCACCACACACACACACACACACACAGACACACACACCATTCTTCTCCTAGTTATCCCTACCTTGACAGATCTTAGTCAGATTATCATATCCAATTCTCCAACTCACCAACTCCCAGAGTCACTTTTGAATGTCTGTGTCTTGTTGACTTTGAGGTACATGGATGCTGTATGCTGTTGAGAGAAAAAAAATCTAAGTAGTGTCTGGACACAGCAAGAGACAGACCAAATGCTAAATCTATAGTGCCATGTCCCATTAAGAGAAAAAGGAATGAATATATATATGCATATATATGTATATATATATATTGCACTTTCTTCAAATTGGAGAGCCGTGGGATACTTTAAGGGGGGCAGGGTCTGGCTTGGGTGGTGAATCCTATTGCAGGGAGTAAGGATTAGACACAAGGAGATTTCCAGAGAGTATCAAGAGAAAATACAGAGGGAAATGGTCTAAAGGGACACACAGTGTGGATTTTAGGCAGCTCCAAAGACTGTGTGCTGAAAGGCTTGGCTGCCAGCCTATGGTACTACCGAGAAGTTATGGATGCATTAGGAGGTAGAGACTCCTGGGAAGAAATCATGCCCCTAAAAGGCTTGTGGGACCCTGGCCCTCCATGTTCCCTCCACCAACCATGATACATCCCCCAGCCACAGCCAAGGTGCTGGGATCAAAGGTCCAAGGATAGGTTGATCCTTTCAGGTGTTTCACCATGGCAACAGTTTTGATCTAAGGGGGTAATGTAGACCTCTTTTTTGTGAGACCCTCCAGCAAGCATGTACTAGACCGGTCAGTGGGTCAGTGAGCTGGACTTCCTTGTACTTTTCCCTGCTCGGAAGCCCCTGTCAGTTCCCTGTGTGGTACAAACCACCACCACAAGATCAGCTGCTTTAAACACCTGGCCGTTTCCTCAGTTCTGTGGACCCAAAGCCCGGGCAAGCTCAGAGACTAGAGTCAAGGTAGTTAGAGGACTGGACTCTCCTTATTATTGGGTTGGTGAGTCAAAAATCTCAGTATGTAGCCTAAGCTGGTCTTGAACTTGTGACTTCTTGTCTCAGCCTCCCTTGCTCAGGGGTTATGGGTATATATACACCAGTGTGCCTGGCCCAGGTGGCTTTAGCTGAGAATGTGAGTGAAACCTTGCTTCCCAACTCAGTGCTAGCAAGTTGAGCTTTTGCTTTGGTGTGTGTATGTGCATATATGCATGCATGTGTGCTTGTTTGCTTGCCTGCATGTGTGGGCATGTAGAAATGATATCTGGACTGCTAGAGGCCTCCTATGTTGACCCCCAATCACCGCAAGTTGTGGCTTCTGATACAGTGGTGGCATTGGAATTTTTCTGGAACTACACACTTTCCTGATGTCTCCTTTGACCACCAGCCAGGGGAAACTTCTCTTAAAAGGGCTCATGTGGTTGGGTTCAGTCCATTTGGATGAGTCATGGAAATTCCCAAATGAAGGCTAAACTGATCAGCAGCCTTAACTGATTCTGAGCAGTCCTTCCGCCTTGTCATATAATGTATCTCAGTGATGGGAACTTCTCATAGTATTAAGTGTCCTAGGAATTCAGTTGGGAATCTTGGGGAGCTAATTTTAGAATTCTACCCACCAGTGTCTTTCAAAAGAATAAATTCTACTTCCTCTTTTGTCAGAGGTGTGATAGGAACCAGAAGGTAGCTTGGTTTTCATCAAAATTACTTCGGGGTGGGGGAAATGGTACTTTTCATCTGGTGTCCTCTGCTTCTAACCCTGAGACTGTTTCCTGTGTGGCTAAGTGGTCATACCAAATCCTAAGTGTAGCTATACTTCCAAAAACATCTGGATTGTTGAGAATTTCCAATAGACTTGTGTTTAAAATGTCAGTTTTCCCGCTCTGCATTTGCCTTGCTTTTGGCCTGTGATTTCTCATTTGCTTCTTAAAATATACTTTTATTTAGAAGATGATTTCATGTGGAAATGAGATGAGTCCCCTTAGTTCCCAGCCCATCAGAGTTCCCAGGAAGGCCAGGAGCTCCTCTGGGGGGAAATTGTCACTTCATTTTTCTTGTCTCCTTCAACTTCCCCTTTCCTTGGGATTGCTAGAAATAACAACAGAAAGGCTAAAAATAACCCACCATAGAGACCGGAAATGAAAAGGGCCCCGTCCCTTCATAAACAGCAGCCCAGCCTGTAGGTGGCTGTGGGAGATGCTGACCTCCTTGGTCTCCTCAGTGTCTCTCACACAGATGGCGAGTCTCACACAGCTGCAGAGTGTGGCCTGTGACAGCAGACCCATCCTTTGTCATCTTCCCTCTGCTGGTGTTTCCGGCATCACCTCCACCATGGCTGGCTGCAGCAAAGCACTTCTGTGTGTGTCCTAAGGGCACTTTCTGATGTGTTCCTGGCCTCTGCCATATCCCATAGGGTAGCTGGGCTTTTTCAAGCACTTGGCTGGAGTCTTCTGGCAGTGTCATACTTGAAGAGGACTCCCTCCTGGACCCTAATTATCCACAAACCACACCCAAATACCTGTTTTCACAGAGATCCTTTACTAAGCAGGGAAGAAAGTTAAAGCAGTTGCTTTCTGACTCAGGCAGAAAACAGCAACGAATGACCCTGCAGGTATCATTTTAAGAGGAGATGAAGTCTGTGTTAGAATGGGCTAGGATGTAGCTCTGGACAAGATAGAGGATGAGGGAGAAGGGGAAGGGAACAAGGGAAAAGGGGCGGGGCATTTGTCCCAGCAGGACAAAGGACTGCCTATGGATAGAGAGGAGACAGACTGGCCAATAGGAAAAGGCGGTTCACAAGGGTAGATGGGGGAAACCCCGTGTTAGGATGAGGTGTTTAATTTTGATTGGATGTGTTAATTAGGTGAGCCAAGGGGGCTTTTGATTGCTGAATTTCAATAATTTGATAGCTGGACCTTGGTAGTCAGCCTCAGGAAGAGGGATTGGCCAAATAAGGGAATGAACCTTAGGGGCTAGCTTTAGGAATGTAATCTGAAGGTTTTTAACAGAGGGAAAGGGAGAGAAAGGTAGGGCCTGCCTGAGCCTGTTCACTATACTCGAGCTGGCCAGAGTCCCTTCAGTACTGACTTGTGGAATGCTCATTTTTCACTCACTCATTCATTCATTCATCAAATAAATACATGGTGAGGGATTACTACGTTCCAGACACTGTTGTACTTGCTGGACACAGCAGTGAAGAAATGCAACCATGTGGCCCTTGTGGAGCTTGTGATTTCAAGATGGAGAGAAGATTCTAGGCAAACAAACCTAATCGAAGCAAACGTCCTACAGTGTATGTTACAAGGAGAGACTGCATGGGGCAATGCCAGGTAGAATGAAGGATACTAGGGAGGGACCACTAGGTGTGGTGGCTCAGGTATCTTGCTTATTGGGATCTAGAAATGTCACATCCCAGGTGATGTGTGGACGGATATGCATGAGCAATGGAGCAGGCCATGTGGATTCCTGTGCAAGCAAAGGGAACAATGGCTATGACCTTGAGGAGGGCGTGGGCTTGGAGAGCAGGGTCAGATGTGCAGGATAAGGAGGAAGATGCCAATCATCGTGAAGGCCAGACAGCATGGGCCATGCTGGCTTCCTTTCTGAGTTAGTTCAAGGCTAACTAGGGACATGCCTGGGGCTTCAGGTTCTTAGTACACCTTCTGAGAGAGGTAGGTTGGTGGAGAACAAGGTTGGAAAGAAGGCGTTCAGGGGTGGACCAAAAGGGAAACAGCTGAGACAGAAATGTCAATCATCTTGAAGATGAGGGAGGAGTTGGAGGCTATGAATCCTGTGGGTTTTCATACAGACCACAGAGAAGTGGGAGCACGTGTGTGCACACGGCCCCTCTTCACACAGATCACAGCACGTGTGTGCGCACGGCCGCTCTTCACACAGATCACAGCACGTGTGTGCACACGGCCCCTCTTCACACAGATCACAGCACGTGTGTGCACACGGCCGCTCTTCACACAGATCACAGCACGGTGCTGGTGTGGACCAGGTTCATTATCCCCACAGCATTCCTTCCTCATAAAATGTCATTTCCAATTTCACTAGCCCTGAACTCTGATTCTTTGGGCTGTTCACAGACCTCTCTGAAGCCCATTCAACTCCAGGAACAGGTTCAGGAAGCAGGTTTCCCTACATGTCAGAAAGGCTTGTCCATTGTGGCCGAGAGATGAGAGCAACAGCAGGCATTCTTATTCCCTGGGGTTTCTAGAACAATAAGTGGCTGGGGTTTACTGGATGTCTAATCAATTCCAGGCAAATACTATTTGAGTTAGTTCTTACAGTGACCAACAAGATAAGTATGAATGTCAATGCAAAACACAGCTCTTAACTCAAAGGAATAAGACTTAGTTTATTCTGTGCCCAAACGTTATAATATCCAGAGACACCGATTCAAGTTGTCCCAAAATAACATGGTCCAATGTGGAAATGAATGGAAGAGATTTTGTAGCAAGGGTAAAAGAGCATTACCAATGAAGGGATTGTGGGAGTATACTGGTAGGGACCTCAGGCAGGCAAGCTATAGCAAAACAAGGAAGACTCTGTACATAGGTCACATGCAGATGGTATTTGATGGCACTTTCAGCTTCGGGGTGGTAGAAACTTGTTGCTAATAATACATTCCAAAGAGTCATATAGATAGTGGGTCAGCAGGACAGAGTTAAAGATAGGCCAGTGTCATTTGCCAGAGTCTTCAACATTCCAACTCTCTATGACCAGTCAGTCGGTTGGCCTTGTAGAATCTTTAACACAGGCATGGCCTCCCTCAGGATCTTCCGTACTTAGACTACTCAGACTAGCTCGCCAAGGCTCTGAGAGGGTAAATGTGATAAGCCGGGTCTAATAACTATCACAGCACAGTTGAGCTTAAATTCTGTGTCTTCCTAGAATAGAGACCCTGTCTCACATCCTGGGGGAGCCCCCTTCTTGTGTATCCTCCCTTTCTGCCCTCTCTGCTGCACCTCCTTCCTGAACGTGGCTGCCCAAGTTGAGAACCATGGACACTCATGAGGCAGTTGACCCCAAACAGCCACCAAATGTGGCAACCTGATTCCTTGCCACATTTGCAACCCTAGAGTAGAGTCTAGAAGAAGGTCCAGGATAAGTACGTACGTGTGTGTGTGTGTGTGTGCGTGCGTGTGTGCGTGCGTGCGTGCGTGCGTGCGTGTGTGTGTGTGTGTGTGTGTGTGTGTGTGTGTGTGAACCCGTGGTTGTTGACTACATGGGGTCCACGTGTCCCTTCTCTGAATACAATGGCTTAGAATGACAGAAACACTGGTACAAATCTGCAACCTACCATGTCACCCAGATGCTTTGTTCATTTGCAAAATAGGAAAACATACTTCTTGGGGAAGGTAGACATCTAGATGATAAAGTTCTCAGGAAAAGAGACTGCAGACTAGTAACTTTGGGATGTATGCAGAGTGTGTCAGATCCTGTTATGCTGGGAGTCTGGGAACTTAACTCAAGTGTTTGCTGTGTTAGGAAAGAAGGTCAAACTTGCCTAGCCTTATCTACTGCCCAAGTGGCCAGGGAGTGAGTGTGTATGTGTTTATCAATTAAAGGCACCAGAGGGGCCAGGGTGATATGCTATGCTTCCTTATGCTTCAGGTACCTGGTCAAGACTAGGAAAAGTCATGGGGGGTAAATAAAAGGGTGAGAGAGAGAGAGATGGAAAGAGAGGGACATGGAGAGGTTGGAGGGGGATGGAGAGGCATGCGAGCAGGGGCTCCAGGCTTTGTCCTTGCAACCGTCTGTGTGCTCTGGTGCACACAACCTTGGTTATATTTCTGCTCTTGTTAGTCATGCTTGCCATCAATGTGGCAAATGCAACTATTTGATAACAGTTCTCACGGAGCAATCAAAGCCTAGCCACCGGTTTAGCGCTATGAACGTTTCAAAGTGCTTCAGGAAATAACAGCCAAGTGTCTGGGTGTTCGTGTGTGTGATTGGGATGCTGTATTTGTGGGGTTGCTACAGAGCTTGAGATTAGCAGAGGAAGTGGGGACTAGTTCAGAGCCTCTTAGTTGTTCTTTGGTGCTGATGCAACAGATGCATGTATATACATATGATGGAGCTGTTTGAATCACTGACCACCGCTGATGCCACACCCACTTCCTCAATGGCTCAGTGTCCAGGGCAGAGAAGACACTGTCCCGTGGGGCATCCCTCTCACTCTTTTTTCCCCTTTGGCTCCTGCCTAGGTGGAAGGACAACCCAGCCATGCCTACGGGGCTGGTCTATGAGGGTGTGGCCACAGAGCCTCTGAGGTACTCAGGAGGGAGTGCAGCCCAGAGCTCTGTGCTTCAGGCCTTTGATGAGTTCCTGGGCATTCGGCATTGCAAGGAGAGTGGTAAGCAATGCTCTGATCTCACCCAGTTCCTCAAGGGGACAATTAGAGAGAATAGGGAGGTGTTTTTACCAACTCATAAAACCAGGTGTAAATGAAATCGTCCTGAAGTTTATACTTGCCTAAATCACCAGGCAGCTGTGTTTGTGTGTTACTCAATATCAGGGCATCAGATCTCCTCAGGGTCTTGGGTTCGTTTCCAAGTCTTAAAAGATAGCCAGTACCTGGTCTGTTCACTGTTGTGTGGGCTTGGGTCTTTAGTCTGTAAATTCAAAGGCTAGGACCTTGTGTGGCCCAGTCTGCAGCAGGCAGTAATGGGCCTGAACTTGTCTGCTGATGCCCTTCCCATGAAACGGCCCAGCCTCCCACTGAATTCATGTTAGCCAGAAGAGGGAGCCCATCACTTCAAAGCCTTTGAAGATAGTTATTGCTTTGCCTGCCAGCGTAGAGCTGTGCCCTTAACTGATACAAAAAGGTATTTCGTGCTACCAAACTTTAACTTGGATCAGAACCAAACTGAGACTCCCTTGTCTTATCTGCACTGTTCTCTGGAACATTCAGGGTTGATCCTGGATTTCAGTAATCAGTGTTAGCCACTGACTCTATACAAAACAAAACAATGAAAAGCAAAAACAAATGAACGAACAAGAAAACCGCATTAATTAAAGGTCCAATCAGTATTTTGGCCTCTCCGGTTTTCTACTAAAATACTCATTTCCCAGTGTCTTCTCTTTGTACTTGGTAACTTCCATTACCCTGGTCCCACCCTCCACCCTCACCCCCTGTAGGAAGCATCTAGCAAACTGAATTCACCAGGGTGTTCCACCAGTCAATGTAAGGTTTGTACGCATGCTTGTAGACATGCCTCATGGCCCTTAGCCGGAAATGTCATGCCATTTACGTTTGGTTTGGGATACGTACACTCTGGCTAGTAGATCCCTGTCCAGCTTTATCATCTGAGAGATGTTTGCTTCTTTTTCTTGTCTGCATCTCCTGTCAACATCCAGAAATGTACATTTGAGTGTTTGACAGCTATAACAAAAGCCCGAGTAGGCTGAGTGAGAAGTCTATCAAGCATTTCTGGTACCCGTGTGTATGACGCAGCAGGCAAAGGTTCCTGAATGTTGGCCTTGAGCTAAGGTGTTATTCTGGGCTATTTCTTTTAGTGGGTTTTCTGCAAAGAATGAGAGACTACATGCCTCCTTCCCATAAGGCCTTCCTGGAGGACCTCCATTCATCTCCTTCACTGAGGAACTATGTACTGACCTCTGGTGCCGGGAGCTGCCTGGTGGCCTATAACCAGTGTGTGGAAGCGCTGGCAGAGCTACGCAGTCACCACATCAACATGGTGGCACGATACATTATATCTGCTGCTGCCAAGGCCAGGAGCAGAATGCTGAGCCATCTCCTACCCCACGCCTTGGAGGACAGGGGCACTGGGGGCACTGCAGTGATGAGCTTCCTGAAGAGCATCAAGGAGAAGACCGTGGAGGCCATCCTGCAGCCTTGTGCTTAGCGGTGCAAGTCCTGCATCCTTGTGTTTAGCGGTGCATGTCCTGCATCCTTGTGCTTCCTGCATCCTTGTGTTTAGCAGTTCACATCCTGCATCCTCGTGCTCAGCAGTTCATGTCCTGCATCCTTGTGCTTAGATGCTGTGGGAGTCAGAGCCAGGATGAGAGCTCCGCCTGAGCCCAAGCATACTTTTGCTCCAAAGAACACCATGTTCTTTGTTCATAAGCTGTGGTTCCCACTCCCACCCCAGCCCCAGACACTGGGTTTGCTAGAAACCTTTCTGCCTTGCCCAATCCCCTTGCCTCACAGCTGAGTGCTAAAACTATGTCTCCATTCAGTGGGCAAGTCAGAGACACCAAAGCTCAATTTAAAAAGAATCAAGTTGCCTTTGGGCATATCACCTCATCTTTCCCTGCACTCACCTCTTTCCTCCTTGTTCCCTCACTCTCTCATCCCCCCATTTTCTCCTTTTCTTGTCCTCCATGTTTACTCCCCTTTCCTCTTCTTCCCTTGCTCCTGCTCCTCATTTCCCCTCCTCTTCTTCCCTCCCTTTTGTCTTTGAAACAGGATTTAACTATGTACCCCAGACAAGTGAAGGCCAGGATATAATTATATCACTAGACCTAAGATAAATGATAAATGGGTGTTTATTGGGGACAATTACACAGAAAAATACAAAGAACCATCAGTGCATTTCCCTACTGGATCCGCTGACCCACCAAAAAGAGTGCACAAGGGAAAGCCATACCTCAAGCTCCTCTCTTTCTGATTCTGTCTGCCTGAAGCCACACCCAAAGGGGTGTGGCTGCCATTTCAGGTCCACAGACCAGATGCCTACAATTCCCCTTTTAGTCTAAAGAAGAAGGTTTGAAGCCTGATGAAAAAACTATATATAATGATAACAAATGTCAAGTATACTCCAGGAAAAGGAAAGGTAAACATACACAAATTAAAACCTACTATCAGCAAGAGCAACATTAAGCAGTAGTTATATACTCCATGCCCAGTATACATGCCCAGGATCAGGGTAAAGGTATAACAGAGGTTACTCTTGTAGCAGTCCTAATCTGAAAAGTCTAAATCTTGTCTGTCTAAGATAAGAGAGTATATTGCTATGACTATCTTGTCTTCAACCTCATCAAAGACCTGAGAAGGAAAATAACAATACTAGGGTAGGCTAGTTCAAGCATGCGACTTCCAAAGCTACAAGCAAAGACAGAAACAGCAGGTTACCTAGACAGTCACTAAGGTCTCACAGCAACATCGGAGCACCAACTTTGGCTAAGGCCTAAAGTATCAGATGGACCATTTCAGAAGCAGGGAAATTGAAAAACTGTCTTACTCTGGCTTGGCAGGGTTCAGCTGTCTTCTTTAAGTTTATCTCCTGCAAGCCCAATTAGGAGAGCATGTTCAAGGTCAGCAGTCGAGGTGGGGTCAGTTCTTTGCCCAAGAGGCTAGTAGTTGAGGAGAGAATGAACTCCAAATGGAGTGTCATCAGCGCCCAACATACTCTCGGGAATAGCTGGGTGCTGTCAGGAGCAATTGTGTCTCAAGTCAACAGAGTACTAATATTAAAACATTTAAATGCCATATTCTGCAGGTCTTAGAAGTGTTTGAAGATCAAATATCTATGTCTGACTAACCTCATAGGTATAAGAAGCATGGATAACTATAATCTGTAATTCTCAGAAACATAGTTGCTCAATGGCTAAAGCTTCCTAAAATAATTTAGCAAGGATAATGACTTCAAAATACACACACACACACACACACACACACGCACACACACACACACACACGTCAATAACAGATATGTAACTGAAATGCCTTGACTAGAGGTAGAATTGTAAAGTGCAATATGATAAAATATCCTAAGTTGTATCAATATACAAAATGTATACATAAAGATAGTTTTATATTTGTGTGAAAAACATTGTAAACAGAAAGAAGACCCTCCTGAGTCAACATACAAGAATCTAACAATTTAAGTTATCTATAGCTAATAGTTGCTAAAATTAGTTCACAAGAAGATATGTTAATCTACCTATATCCCATCCTAAACACACTCTTTCCATCCATATCCCTAAACTTCTATAAGAGATACCCGAGTCTAACAATCACCTTCCACACCCAACCCTACAACTTAAAACCAACACTAAGAAGGTGATAATTAGCCCTTTTTCAGTGATGAGAGAAAAAAAAACCAAAATACTCTATACCAATTGTAGAGAAAGGGGGCGTTGTTTTTCTTAGAGTTACTTCCTGCTGAAATGGGGCAATGGTGATTCTATGGGATACTGTAGGAAAAAAATAAGGCAAAGGAAAATCTCCAAAGGACTAGTAACATTTGTAACTAGTGTCTGAGTGGCAGAAGATGCTTGACTGAAGTTTTTATCTGAAGCTCTGGCCAGAGGGTTATAAGAAGGTGCACCATTTCAGCTAGCTAGTCAGGAATTGTATGTAGCAGTATTAGTCCTAAACTGGTCTTAGAGTGGTGTTTATCACAAGTTGAATCAAGTTGAATCAATGAAGTGGAGCCCCATCTTCTTTCCAGAGACTTCAATGATAGCTGCTAGGAAATGTTATTGTTCATTGTGGAGGACTTAAACATAATGTCAACAGAGAAAGTTCAACTTTTATAGGTATGCATACTGGGAAAGGTAACAATGACAATGAGAATAAGTATGAGGGAAATTAGGATTTTAGAGAGATTAGAATTTTGATAAATAATAGTCCCTAGATTTTGTTTTCTTCTGTCTTACACCAATTGGCTTCTTGATATAAGACAGAAACCCCGAATTTTACTTTAACAACATGCTTGAATTTAGAGAAGGAAAGTAAAATCTAACTCCAAAGCCAGCATTGGGTTTACATGAATTAGGACAGGCAGAGTACTAGGAAGTAAGAAGATGAAGAATGTATAGAAAGCTTTCAACAAAAACAGATATTGACACGATAAGCCAGATTCTTCTTTGTTTGATGGTTCTTTCCGAATAGCTATCCTTTCTTCTTTAGGCATCTACACATCCAAAGTTTTTGTCTTCTTGAAGCTGGGTGTTTTCTGTTTTCCTGTAATAACAAGAACAGAACACTCCCCCTACCTTTGTGAGGTCTCCATACAACTCTAGGGATATACCTTGGTAGATGACCTATCATCTCTCTTCATCAAGAGTTTTTTCCTGTTCAAATCAGATCTTGATCAACTTTGATGGTATTCAAAGATTTTCTTCTCCTGCAGAAACAAAGGCAAAACCCTTACCCCAACGTAACACATATCCTGGTTTCCATACTGAGGTCAATACATCCTTGAAATACACTGGCTGATTTAGCTTAGAAATTTTTTCTATTGTCCAATGTCGTTCTGCTGCTGTTTTTCCTTTTTCATTAGAATTAAGAAAGTTTAAGGTTAGTAAAATTTTACATATTCTGTTTTTTGGGGTCTTGGTTCCCCCTGCCTGCTTATAGAGCATTTCCTTTAAAGTGCGATTAGATCTATCAACAACTGCTTGTCCTGTAGGATTGTGGTGGTATACCAGTAACATGCTTTATGGTATAAACTGTTTAATTTACTGGAGACATATGCTGGAGCATTGTCAGTTTTTATTTGTGCTGGTATACCCATAATAGCCATTACCTCTAATAGGTGTGTAATAAGAGAATCAGCCCTTTTAGAGCTCAGAGCAGTTGCCCATTTGAAATCCTGAAAATGTGTCTATTGTGTTGTGTACATATTTTAATTTCCTGAACTCTGCAAAGTGAAACAAATCCATTTGCCAAATTTCATTTCTATGTATATCTTTAGGGTTACTACCTGCTGGTATAGGAGTTTGGTTATAGAAGAAACAAGTAGGATTTTTTTTTTACTATTTCCTTAGCTTGTTGCCAAATGATAGAAAAATCTTTTTTTTAAACTTTTGCTATTCACATAGTGTTTTTTTAAATGAAATTCTGAGGCCTCCAGCATACTTCCTATTAATAAATGATCAATTTGATCATTGCCTTTTGCTAAAGGACCTGGCAGATCTGTATGGGATCTGATGTGATATATATATATATATATATATATATATATATATATATATATGAGTCCTACTCCTGATTATTTCTTGTAATTGTATAAAATTACAGAAGTTAATTCTGTATCATCATAAGGAATAAATTCAGCAGTTTCGATGTGTAAGACAACTCTCTCTGCATATTGAGAATTGGTAACTATATTGAGGGGGTTCTGTAAAATTCATAAGTTATCATAAGGATAGCATATGATTCTGCCTTTTGCACAGAGTTATAAGGGCTTTGAACCAGTTTACTTATTTCTCCTGATTGTATCCTGCCTTACCTGATTTGTTTGCATCAGTGTAGAATGTAGGGACTCCAGAGATTGGTGTTTTCCTTACAATGTGTGGAAGGATCCAAATGGTTTTCTTTGAGTTATTCCTATAAGAAGCATTATTCCTAGGAATACCTAATCTACAATTGCTTCTCAAATGTTCTGTTCTACCACAATTAAAGCATTTGGTATTTTAATGTTTTGTCATACCTTTGGAGATAGCTTCTCCTACTCAAGCCTCTGTGTCGTAATCATTAGACTCAATATTGGCTGTGTACAGGATCCATTCATCCAATGGTGCTGATCTGAGCTTTAAGGCTCAAAGCACCTTTTTGCATTGTGAATTAGCATTCTCATAAGCTAGAGATTCTGTGAGTATTCACCTAGCTTCTGAATCTGCTACCCTAGTCAATCTTTGCAAAAATGCACTAGCATGTTCCTTTGGGTCTTATAACACTTTAGTATAAGACTCAATTCTTCCCCTGGCTCTTGAATCTTATCCTAACCATTTAGAGTGCTCTATGGCACAGGGACAAGATGTGTTCATCATATGCAGCTTGAGTCTCTGCATCAGCATAAAGACCATCACCAAGAATTTTATTTTGGGGAGACTTATAACCTTTATTTTGGCCTTGAAGTTCAAGTACTTTGGTCTCTTCCCTCCATAAAGCCTGCCATTCAATTTGAGATGCAGGTTCAAAGACAGCTGAGATTAATTGGCCCCAATCCTTAGGGGTCACCCTATTTTTGTTGCCCATGACTCTAATAATTGCCTCACATATGGCGAATGCATGCCATAAGAGGCTACTGCTTCCTTTACACCTTTTAAATCTTTCATACATATTGGCTCCCAATGACATTCAACAAATCCTTTTGGGTGTTTTTTAGCTGTTGTATTTTCAGTGACCATAATGGGGTAAACCATAGGGGATGATGTAACGACCTTTGGAAGGTCATCGCTGACTCCAAAAGATACTGGTAATGTTAAATCATTTTCATTCTCTATGGTTTGTACCTCTGCTTCTGGTATTCTATGGCCTGTAATCTATTCACCATTGTTTCTCTGAGTGTTTGAATTTCCTGGCCTGTATAAATTTCTAGGGACCTCATTAAACCAGTCAGTTTCTTGTTCTCTTCATTCATATATGATTCTAAAGACTTAATATTCTCATCCTTAGAGATTATCTGAATGGCATGTAAATTGCCTTCCAAAAACAATGTTCTGTCATTAGTATCAGACATGAAACACATTTTTTTCTGTTAGCATTCCATTTTTTTTGCATTGTTTGTTGAATCATCTGACATGAACAAATTTTTTTCTGTTAGCTGGTCAGTTTTATGTTCCATATTTTGCATTCTGTTTGTTAAATCACCATTACAATTTTCAAATATTCTGATCCTTTTTTCTAATCTCTCATTATTAGTTTGTAAAGTTTGTATGGTTTTTGTAAGCTCCTCATTCTTAGCTCTATTGTCAAACAATTTCTTTAAGGATATGATATGGGTTATGAAGCTAATTACTACCATGAATAATATATAATATATACATATATATATATATATATATGTATGAGTGTGTGTCTGTGTGTAAGGGGTAAACTAAACTCAAGGGCTTCACTTCTAATAATTTAGAAATAAAGGGACCAGACCCTTCCTCAGCCCCCTACTTTAGCAGCCATAACAGGCTACAAAAAAGACATGTAGGCCTCTGACACAAGGAAACTCCAGATCCTGTGGCCTCCCAGAGCCTAGGGCCAAAACTGAACACAAAGAAACTCCAGACACTTCCCCCATCCCAGCCTCCTAGATGCTTGGTTCCTGGGAACTGTTTGGCCACAAAAGAAACTCCAGGGGGGGACCAAAACCTCTCCTGTAGTCTCCAGGATATAGTTCTGAAACTATTGGTGTCTATGAACAACAGGCCACCTGCAAGTAACAAGACAATGCCATAGAAACCACAGAATGTTCCCTCTCAGCACTGACCAATGAAAATAATTGGTACACAGGTATTTCATTCCAAAATATGACTTTGAGAAATGCTTCTAATTGCACCCAAATGCCAACCAATCAGAAACCTACCCATACCTACTGATGTAATCCTATAACTTTTGTCTTTGAAACCTAGCAGTAGACAGGGAACTTCACTCCCTCTGGAGGCTACTGCGTCAGCTTGCTAGACGGGGTCCCTGTTATGACTGGACGAACAATCATTAAGCCTTGGTTTTGCAGTTTAGTGGGTCTGTCTTCCTGGTAGTCTCTGGGGACTTTGCAACTTGGATACAACGTGTGTGTGTGTGTGTGTGTGTGTGTGTGTGTGTGTATGTGTGTGTGTATTCCAGGTAGGTTGTAAGCCTTTTCTAAAATCCCATCCATATAAGAAACCAAAAGGGTTTTCACTTCCTGTTTTGTAACATTATCTGCCACTGCTTATGGGTAGTCAATTTACCTTAAGTAAATTCCTGAAACATGGAGATCTGTGTGATTGTTGGCTCGTAGGGAACCTTGCAGCTAGGCAGACAAATAGAGCAGAGGAAAAACCGCTGAGACTCAGAGTTTTGGGCTACTTTCCACAGGCGTGTGTCTGCAAATTCAAGGCACTCAAAAGGCACAGTGAAGTACAGGCTTTTCCCCGATAGGCCTCAGAAACTGTGCAGCCAACTCAGCAGCCAGAGCAAAATGCAAAAGCCACAAGCTGCACAGCCAGCCACAAGGTGGCGGAGACCTACCCAAGCAAATGTTGGGCACCAATTGAAGAAGAGCATGTAATTATATCACTAGACCCAAGATAAATGATAAATGTGTGTTTACTGGTGACAATTACACAGAAAAATAGTAAGAACCGCCGGGGCATTCCCCTGCTGTTCCGACCAGATCCGCTGACCCACCAGAAAGAGCTTGCAAAGGAAAACCACCCTTCAAGCTCCCCTCTTTCCACTTTAGTCTGCCTGAAGCCACACCCAAAGGGGTATGGCTACCATTTCAGACACAGACCAGATGCCTACAGACTGGCTTCCAGCTAGAACCTGTGATCCTCCTGCCTCAACCTTCTGAGGTCATACATATGTGCCAACTGCCATGAGCTTTGTCTGTTTCTTTTCTTTTGCCCTACTGGAGATTACAACTAAGGTTTGCATATCCCAGGCAGATGTTTCACTACTCAGCTACAGTCCAGGCTCTCTGTGTTTCTGATTTTGTCTTATGAGTGCCTTGAGCTAGTATTGAGCTGTTTAGCCCAGGCTAGCCTTAGTCTTTGAACAGCTGGGATGTATAGGAATGAGTCACTGAATCATGCTGCTGCTAACCATGATGATGATGACAGTGGTGACAGCAATGACAATGATGGTTGCCTCCCCTCTTCCTCTTTGTTTATTTTCAGTTTTTGTTTTGAGACAGGGTCTTACTGTGTTTTAGCTCAGGCTGCCTTTGACTCAAGGCGATCCTCCCCTCTCAGCCTCCCCAATGCTGGGACTGCGCAGAAGCCACCACAGCTGGCTGTAGATTTGCTTAATTCTCCAAGTCCCTACTGTGCTCTAATACAGAGGCTTGGGAGGGACCTTCTGCGACCTGGGAGAACCTTCTCCTCCCTGTCCATGCTGAACTCAACACCAGGGGGTTACATGCTCCCATGGAGTTGTGTGGGGTGAGGGAGCTGATTGAGCAAACCTAAAAGTCACCAGCATGGGGGACTCTCAGCTACTGATTTGGAACTGATGTGTCTTCCCCACATGGTGCAGTCATTTGCAAATTCTATTTTAACTCCCTGTTCTATTTTTAGGACAATGTTTTTCTTTTTCCTAGTGACACTGGAATTTGTATTTGAAAAATGCTTTAATTGACCCTTTGAAAGCAAGCATGCCAAATAGGAATAAATAGTAAGTCCACATGTTTGGGATAAAAATAAATGTAGCTTTTATTTTCAAAGTTACAGCTCAAAGTCTTCTTCTACCTGGCTGCAGAAAATTTGGACTGCACCCATTTAAAGTCAATTGCATTGACTAGGGTTCCCCCACTTTTCAAAGGCGCACACACACACACACACACACACACACACACACACACACACACCTGCGCATCAACCAGACTTTTGTTCCATGGTTCCATGTAGGAGAGAACATCATCGAGGACCATCTGTTCATTGCCCAGCCTCTTCCAAATGTTGGTTCCCTGTATGGGTCTGGGTCAGGTGGACTTAGTGACCCAGTTCATCCTATCTAAAAAGCCTTTCGGCCCCTGTAGTTCTGTCGTTCCATAGTCCCCAAGACCATAAGGACACATGCGACTGGCTTGGGGTCTCTACCTTCCAGTATCTGGGGGAGAGAGAAGCAAGCTCCAAAGAGGGCTCAAACCAGGTCCTACACCGAGACGCTGGGGCTCCTCCTGTCTCATATCCTCTGGCTCCATCTGGCAGAGATTGGGAAGTACCCATGGCCAGGCTAAGGGCTTCTCAGAGATTCAGCATACACTCCTCTGTCACTGCTGTCGCTGCTCCTGTTTCTGGGATGGGGCTCAGCGGGCCCCTCATCTCTTGTTCCCTTCAGAGTCTCAGGCCCAGATTATGGTGACTCAAAAAAAAAAAAAAAAAAGAGCCATTCCTCTCCACCCAGCATCCTTGTTTCCTGCTGAAGTCTCTCGAAGTTCCGCGTCAGGGCACAGATGTGCTGATTTACCTCGAGTTTTCTCTGGGATGAACTGTGTGTGCTGTGGGTCCAGAAGGAGGATAGTTACCTCCATGCCTAAGCTCCTTGCTGTTCTCAAAGAGTAGGGGCTTCCAGATGAGCCCCGGCTTCCAAGTCTATGGTTCTCAGTTTTTGAAACAGTGTGGTCTTCAATCAGTCCCACAAAGAAACTAATTCCCGATTTCTTCTTATTATTATTTTTTATGAAATGAAGCTATCAAGTCTCAGGGTAGACATGAAGGAAGGGATAGAGTCTGGGACGAAGTGTTGCGAAGTGGGGGCGGGGCTTGGGCGCGTTTCTCAGGTGTGGTCTTTCGGGAGTGATGGGGGTAGAAAATGGTAAGGGCATGGTTTGATGTGGCCAAAAAGTCTGGATCCCCTTCAGCCTGTGCCATTCTCTGTTCTGGTAGACACACTGTTTGTGTGTTGTCGTTGCCTGTGTCTGCTTGTCTGTATGTGAGCCATGTTAGTGCAGGTGACCACAGAGGCCAAGAGAGGACATCAGATCCCCTGGAACTGGAGTTCCAGGTGTTGTGAGCCACTTGACGCGGGTGTTGGGAGCCAAATTGGGTTCTGTGCAAAAGCAGCTAGCGCTCTCAATTTCAGAGTCATCTCTCTACCCACCCCTCTTTTGTTTATTATTAAAATAACTCTTGCAGTTGTGTGGTCAACACTAGGGCAGTGTGCATCCTAGCAAATGCTGAGCTGCATCCCAGCGCTGGGCACAGAGTCTCTTAGCAAATGTCTAAACTTCGTGTTCTGAGGATGCTGGTAAAGGGTGAACCCTCACCTGTGGAGAGAGGGCTAGTCTTTGAAGGTCACAGCTGTGTGCCCAAAATCCTCTTAGCCCAGGTACCCGTGCGGGGCACAGGAAGACCCTGGTTCCTTAGTAGGTTGTGTCCCAGGCACAGCTGGTCAGCTTAGGTTATTTTTAAATAGAAGAGGACTAAAGACCCAATGCGATTTTAATAGCCAGACAACAAAACCATGGAAGCAATAAACCTAGGTAGTGAGATGGTGCTTACAGCTCTAGTCTGTATTGAATTGCGAGCCAGCGCTGAGTTGTTCTTCAAGAGGGACCCTGCTCTCTCAGCTTTCAAAGTGCAAAGTCAAGGCAGCAAGTCCAAGTCCCATGGACCCCAGTCTTCTCTGGCTCATTTGAAAGTTAGCATCCATTGTTTCCAAGTAAGTGTTAAAGTAAAGCCCAGCTAGAAAGAAAAACGGGAAAGGAGGAGAGAAAAGTGTTAAGAGAAGCTTTTTCCTTGCTAGCCGCTTTGGTTTATCCCCCGCCAGTGGCCTGGGCTCTGCCGCGCCAGCCTGTTTCGAGATCCGCATGAGTCCCAAATAAACACACAGGAGGCTATATTCATTATGAAGCTGTTGGCCTTGCTTGTTTGTTACTGGCTAGCTCTGACTTAAGTAATTACCCCATAATTGTTAATCTGAGTATGTTTCTTACCGGTGAATAGTTCCCGGCTTCCTACCCCATGCGGTTACATCTCGAACTCCTCGTGTCACTCCTAACCAGAGTCCTCCTGGACTCCTAGCCCCACCTATCTAGATTCCTATCGGCCAGACAGTGCTTTATTAGCATAAGACTTCCCCAACATCTCCTCTTTTCTGTTTAAACAAAAAGAAAGGTCTTAACTTTAACACAGTCAAATTGTATATAACAGAACAGTTATCAAATAAGAACATAGTTACAATATTTTAGCAAGATTTAAAGAAAATATCATCCATCCCATCCTTGTGAGTCCAAAGTCCTATATGTAGCTTATCTTTTATCATAACTAAGGAAAACTATAATTATAACTATCTGTCTTCAACTCCATCAAAGACCACAGAAGGATAATATATAAACACTAGGATTGACAGAGGTATCTTACTGCCTGGACAGTCACCCGAAGTTCCTCTGTAACGTTGGGGCATCCATCTTCAGCCCATAGGCCACAATGTGTCTGGAACACTTCTCAGCAAAGCAGGAAATTTCAAACTGTCCATCTGTGTTGGCAGTCTGTCAGTCATTTTTCTTTGTCCTGCAGCAAGTCTCGTAGACTCTTCATCAAGCAGGAACCCTGTAAGACTGAGTTCAGTAGTCACTTTCCTGTGGGTCCTGCATGTCCAGATGATACAACAACAGTCAAACAATCTAGGCAAGAGCTGTTTCTTGCCCAAATGGCTAATCTTGCCATGTTGAAAGCAAACTTTATAACGAGTTTCTTCGATGCCCATCTTCCTCTCAGACGTAATTGGTGCTGCCAGGAGCAGACATTTCTCATTTTCAAGACAAACCCTAAACCATTTTAAATGCCATGTTCTGAAGGTCTTTGAGAGGTTTGAAGACTGTCCATCTCAAATATATTTCTGTATATCTAGAAACCTAACTTATGTAACTAGAAATTCTATTATAAGTAACTATCTATAGACTGTATTTAATTATGTATTATGTTGTAAAAGATCAGTATAAGCACAATACTTAATCAAGAGGAGAAATATAAGCATCACAAAATTGACCTTGATTTTGTCTCAATAAATGAAAAACAATACCCATACCATAATTCCCCTTTTTACCATTAAAAAAGATTGGCTGTGATCACTAGCCAATTATAAACAATCCCATTTAAATGAAAACAAAGATTTATAAACAAGATGGGAATTGGGACGTCGCTCATTCGAAACTGCTTCCTGCTGGAAGGGGGCGCTGTTTATACCATGGGGATCATGACAAAACTCAGAAACCTGTATAAGTCCATATTTTCAGGGTCTGTAAGACTGCATCATCTTCGCTGTTTCGATTGTTGGAACACCTGGTCCACTGCTTCCGGGGGTCTTGGTTCGTCAAACCACAAAAGCCTGGAAGGAATTCTCAGCTTTTCATTTTCTGTAGAAACATAAATAAAAACTCCTTTTCCGAGTAACATATCCTTATGCTTAAATTTTGAAGTCAAGGCATTTTTAAAAGATAGAAGTTGGATTAATTCAGCAGCATTTATAATCAAGTGTACTTTAGCAGCAGTTCCTTCCTGAGCAAGCAAAAAACTGAAAAACACAATAGTGTACAGTATCCAGACTCTCTGTGTATTTTCCATCTTTCTGTGGCTTATTTATTTATCTATTATTACTTTATTTCTTTCACTTTTATTTATTTTTCTCTGAGACAGGGTTTCTCTTTGGAAATCCGCCTGCCTCTGCCTCTGGAGTAAATCTTACCGGCGTGCGCCACCACAATGCCGGCTTTTGTACTTATTTACCACTTTGTCGTTTCATTTTCTCTCTCAATCTCACATATATTTTTAAACACACTGTAAACCTTTAGAGGTTTGTTCATCCAAGTCTGACTTTACTGTAAATCTTTATGTTTTTCTGGCCACGTGTCTTATCTGTAAAACCGCGGCTGTTTTAAACTGCCGGTTTTTTTTTTTCAAGATGGCGGGCGTAAGCGTGACTCCAGCTTACCGCCTCAGTCCATGCTCACATCCAGCAAAAACTGCCACTTCCAGCTGTACGTACACGCTTTTCAATCGTTAGCAGAGTCTCTTAAAACAATCTTGCTGTTGTTTTTTTTTTTTTTTTTATGCCGAGTCAGGAAGACTCCCGTAAGCGAGCCACGTGAATCTCGGCTTGTCGTTAGCAAAACAGAGCACACCTGAGAAAAATGCTGCTACCAAAATCTGTGCTTCTCTCTGTTCTTCTGTTTTTAAAATTCCTTTAAAGCTTTTGTTATTTTGCGTGGAAATTCATGATCCCACTCCTGATCACCATTATGTTAAGAGAAGCTTTTTCCTTGCTAGCCGCTTTGGTTTATCCCCCGCCAGTGGCCTGGGCTCTGCCGCGCCAGCCTGTTTCGAGATCCGCATGAGTCCCAAATAAACACACAGGAGGCTATATTCATTATGAAGCTGTTGGCCTTGCTTGTTTGTTACTGGCTAGCTCTGACTTAAGTAATTACCCCATAATTGTTAATCTGAGTATGTTTCTTACCGGTGAATAGTTCCCGGCTTCCTACCCCATGCGGTTACATCTCGAACTCCTCGTGTCACTCCTAACCAGAGTCCTCCTGGACTCCTAGCCCCACCTATCTAGATTCCTATTGGCCAGACAGTGCTTTATTAGCATAAGACTTCCCCAACAGAAAAGAATCAAAGCTAACTCTAGTTGTGCATAGACACAACCTTCTAAGGAGCCAGGGTCTTCCTGTGTCCTGCATTGGTGCAGGGGCATGGAGTTAAGGGGGTCTTGTGCACACAGTTTTGACCTTTGAGGACTAACCCTGTCTCCACAGATGAGGGTTCATCCCTCGCCAGCATCCTCAGAAAGGAGGGGAAGAGGGAAGGAAGGAGAAAGGAAGAGGGAAGGGAAAAGGGGGATGTCAAGGTTATATTCCAGATGTGACTCAATTTTTAGATCGGGGATAAAACGTTCTGTACCTGCCAGTCAGCCATCGCTTCCAGAACAATGAACCCGTGCTGAATGCAGTCCTGCCCGTTCTCTCACGCAGATGTTGTGTTTGCTTTGCTAATGGAGGAGACGCTTGTCTTCCCCTGCTCATTTAACAGTAAACTTAATAAAGAAGTCGGATTTTACTGCTTTCTGAGATGCAATTGCTAGTTAGTTGCTGCAGTTTAGCATCTGCTTCCTACAAACATTACAAACTGATTTCTTGAGTGTGAGCATCATCAAAAAATAAATGAATTTTTCTGCAAAGCCATTTGCTTTATAAACTCACAAATCTTTGGGGCCATGTGTCTCTGCAGAGCTGGTACACCAGCCCCATTGCACGCTTACCTTTAATCCCCCAATGACTTTGTTCTCTCAGAGAACAATGCACGGTCCACTGCCAGCACCAGTGCCCAGGTGGGGAAGGCCATGCAGGTGGATCATGTATGCCAGGTCCCATGGTCACTTCTAGCCCTCAACTGGGGACCATAGACTCTTTCTTTAATCCTTTGCTTCAAAAACTTAGGGCATTAGTATGTTGACTAAGTGAAACCTCCTTTGCTCAAACCAAGACAGATGCAACAAACCAGCTGAGACACCTGAATCATCTGCAGAGACCATATTCCCCCACTTCCACCAGCTTCTAGTTTGTGCTCTGGAGTGTGTAAGATCACAGTTCTTAGGAGGATGGTCTCAGGACAGCCGCTGGAGCTGATAGTCTACTTCCTGGCATTCTTCCCTGCAATTGGTATTGATCCCGTGAGTGTGGCAGGAGACGCTGTTTCCAAGAGAGAAGATGGAGTTTAGCCAATGATGGAAGATGCCCATGTGGTCAATGAGGCAGTCCCTGCATGCATTCGATAGAACAGAGCTGTGTGACGGTGGGAGCTGAGCCAGACAGACTGTACCTGCATCTCCTGCTCTGCATCAAGTCCTGGGAAGTCTGAGAAATGCAATGCAGCGCAAGAGGTGAGTGTTCTGCCACTGAACCACACAGCTGTGTCCAGAGAATGTCTTTCATCTTATTCCTTTCCTGCCATTTTTGTATTGGTGAAGATCAAGAAAGCAGAGAGAGATGGCTCAGTGGGTAAAAAGCATGAGGACCTGGGTTCAAGTCTCAAGCACTCAGAGAAATGCTGGCCATGGCTGTGTGTGTGCGTGTGTGCGTGCGTGCATGCGTGTGTGTGTGCATGCGTGTGTGTGTGTGTGTGTGTGTGTGTGTGTGTGTGTGTGTGTGTGTGATCCCAGAATGGCAGGGTAGAGATGTGAGGGTCCCCAGAACTCACTGGTCAGTGACACTCTGGTCACTAGCAATAGGGCAGAGAGTGACAGAGGAGGCACAGTCCTCCCATGTCCTTTTCAAGGGCACACATGGACATATGCACCACTTCTCTCACACAAGCCTTAACAAAGACAAACTCAGAACCTCAAGCATTTAGGCAGGAACTCCATGACTGAGCTCAACTCCCAGCGTGTGGTCTCTAAATTTTATTTTCAATGTGGACTTTTGGGCCACCGTGAAAGTAATTTGAACTACTGAGTAATTTGCTACACTGCTTTGTAACTGTGAAGTGTATGTAGAATTTATATGCAAACATCCCTTTGCACTCTGACCCCCAGCCTAACCAATTTAGAGACCGGAATGGCTGTTGAGTGTTTACTTTTTGCTTGCAGATCTGGCTGTTTACCACAAGAGGGCAGTAGCAACCTGTAAATCTTTATGGCACTCTCAAGGGCTCTAGATTCTGGGCTTGTCACAGGCAAAATACTCATATTTTTAGAAGTCTTTTCTTCCCTCCACAGGAGCACTGGGAAGACCTTGAGAAGTTATTTCACCCCAGGTGCTGCCTTCAGCCAGAAACGCATTAAATCAGCACAGATGGCTCTCTCTGGGCTCCGAAGCCAGCGATAGTCTATTTGTAAAAGCTAAACTTAATAATTATAATGACATACAATAGATACGATAAAGGAAAACAGCAACAGATTTATTTTAACTGGAAAGGAGTCTCCCATCTCCACAATCAGTGTTATATGAGTGCCCAAAAAGTGTTAATGAAGACAAATTAGGAAGGTATCAGTAAAAATACCAAGCATTGGAGAAAAATCCGCCACACAGGGAAAGTCTCGTGGAAGCCTGGCTTAGGGGGCAATTAGTTGGGGTTTTGTCTACAAAACAATAAATACATTTTTAATAAGGCAGATAGTTTCATGGAAATAAAGTCTTCCTCCTTGCTCTCCCCTCAGTGATCCACGTGGACCACCTACTGTGTAAAATGTACAAGGCCAGAGTATGCCAAGCCTTCCCCCTCAACTGTCTCCAGCTCAGGATGGGCCCAAGGCACTAACAGACCGAGACAGTGAGTTGGCTATCCTGACTGTTCATGAGCACAAGGCCCGTGCTTCTTCTAAAGTAGCAAATAAGCAAATAAAGAACACAGACTCTCTCTCTCCCTGTGTGTGTGTGTGTGTGTGTGAGTGTGTGTGTGTGTGTGTGTGTGTGTGTGTGAGTGTGTGAGTGGTAAGCCCATGCTACGTCTTTTGTCAATTCATACCCAGTGATTAATAAGGACAGTGGTCAGGAATTTGAAAATTCTCCTATAAAATAGGAGACTCTGCCCAGCTGGTGGTCACGTGGCCACGGTACGAAAGCCAACTTGAGATTCATGTCTACAGGTAACGGCGTAAAGCCCACATGAACCACATGAAAGCTTTCCTTTCGGTGTCACTTACTGTAGTGAGAGTCCTAGTTTCTGCACAGGACACAGTTGGGGCGCTCTGAGGGTCAACTTCAGGGTAATCGCCATGGAGACACAGCAGGATACCCCGTCTGTGAGTGACCTCTGTCATTAACTCATGTCAGACTATGTGTGAGAATGCTGGGTAACCGCCGTGGAGACAGAGCAGGATACCCCGTCTGTGAGTGACATCTGTCATTAACTCATATCAGACTATGTGTGAGAATGCTGTGTAACCGGTTGCTGTGTTGTGATGGTTTCTAGGGGTTCTTAGACTCACTGTTGAGGGCCTGGAAGGGCAGCTCACGTTTTACACTTAATGTGCCAAGTGTGGAGGTGCCCCCTGTGTTTCCACCCTCCACCCCCGGCTGTCAGGAGGAAAGGCTGCAGTCTGTGAAATCTGTGGTCTAGGAGACAAGAGCTGCTTTCCCTGATGCTTTCTCACTTGTAGGGAAGTCTCCTGAAACTGATTACCGTCCTGCCACCATGGAAGGACACCTTCCATGTGTCAAATTCCAGATTATATAAATTATCTGTGTGTGTGTGTGTGTGTGTGTGTATGTGCGCGTGTGTGCATGCAGGTGTCGTGGAGGTCAGAGGACAACCTGAGACTTCACTCCTGAAGATCACCATCTTCTTCCTTTAGACAGGGGCTCACCCAGGGCTCACCAATTAGACTAGACTGGCTGGCCAGTGATTTCCACTGTTCCCTGCCTCTCCAGCACCAGTGTGTGCCACCATGCCCAGCTGTTGGTTCGTTTTTTCACATGTGTTTTGTGGTGTGTTTGGTATGTGGACTTGTTCATGTGAGTGTGTGCACATTCACGTGTGTGAAGGCTAGGTGGTCATGGGGTGTTTCCCTCAGCCACTCCCCACCGTAATTTTTGGGACAGGGTCTCTTATCAAATATGGTTCTGCTAGGCTTGCCTACCAATGGACTCTGGGGCTCCACGTCTATGCTCTTACCTCCTGCCTCCTCCCCTTTCCCCTCACCTTGGGTTGGGGTGATAGCCAGGTGTATAGTTACTCATGGCTTTTCATGTGGGTGTCGGACTCTGAACTCCGGTTCTCATACTGTGAGGCAGACACATTCTAGACTGAGCCATCTCTCTACCCCAAACTATCTACTTCTAAAAACTAACCCAAATCATCTAGTTTGGGGAAGTATGGTATTATTTGAAAGAACTGTAGCTACTGGGGTGTGGCTCAGCCCTAGAGCCCTTGCTGCCTGTGAGTGGGTCCTGCTCTACTTTTCCGTTGGCAAAATGCACAACGAAACAGCAGCAACACTTCCGGTACCACAGACCCTGACAACCAGACTAGGGTTCCACTGATGCAGGAGCTACCTTTCTGGGTGAGGACGTAGAGCATCTTGGTGTCCATTAGGGCCAGCTAAACCGTGCAGTAGGAGAAGTCTAACATCTCATTTCTCCCTCCTGGTCCTGGTGCTTCCGGTCTCCCAGGCTGGTGACCTCTCTTCTGTAGAACAGTGTCTGTTTTTGTAGAATGAAAACAATCCCAAGAATAGCAGCCTGTTCCTCTCTCCTACTCAAAACTACTCAGGGATGTCATTAGCAACCCATGGTGTCATTAACCCAGTTTAGGAGGACTCTTCTGTCTCGTGGCTCAAAGTACTTTCCATCCCTCTGCAGGAGGAAAATTGGGAGCGGGGAGACCATCATCTCTGTTTTTGGAGACTTCCAAGAAGTCCTCTTTTTTTTAACCTTTGTTTTGCTTTGCTATCTCTTACCCTTGTGGACTTGGTGGTAACAAGGGAGACTTCTAAGCATGATCATTTGAAAGAACTATGCACTAGGCAAAATGGTATGACTTTAAAAATATGTGCATATGTTTGTGTGTATGAATATTGAGTGACAAATTCTAATAATTGTAACTTTTTGAGTTTTTATATTAAATTATAGATGCTGGGGGAGGTATTTCACACTGTTGTCCGGGTTACCAAATTCCTCTGGATCTGGAGTCACAGGCAGTTGTGGTCTGCCAGAAGTAGGTGCTGGGAACCGAACCCCCATCCTCTGGGAGCAGGACTCATTCTCATTCCTGGAGCCATCACTCCAGCCCTCCATTTAATCCATCTTCCCGTCTTCTTTGTCCTTCTCTTCCTCCTCCTCCTTTTTTATAAAACAGGGTGTCAATATGTTGCTTAGGCCAGTCTCAAGCTCACACTCCTCCAGCCTTGGCCTCATGAGAGCTTGACTTACAAGCACACGTCGCTATGTCTTGCTCTACACAGTTCCTATGTAGTGCAGTTTTCTCAGTACCCTTCATATTCTTCAATGCCTTTCCTCAGATGGAAAGCACAATGTGTTACATAAGAGACTGGCAACGGATAAAGGCATTAACATTAGCTCCTGAATTTTCATTTTGATCGATTGAAAACTAAGGGTAGTCGTTACACTCTGCTAACAGAGTTTCAAGGCTGTACTTGGCCTTGCAAAGTCCATTTCTGGCCAGTGCACACTCAGGGTTGTGAGCCAGCCTCCAGCCTGCAGCTGTGCCTATGCTGAACCCTGTCCTACAGAATGGCTGCTGTCAGAATGGACAGGTGCCTGCCACGCCTCACAGTTCTTTAAGGGATTTTGTTAGTTGGCTTTTGCCTTACACTGCCAACATTCTGACAGAGACACAGGGAAACTATTTTAGCTCATAGTTTGGGAGGGTCATAGCCTATGGGGGTAGAGAAGGCTCAGCAGAGCTCATGGCAGCTTGTGGCATTGGCAGAGGGTTGAACACAGTGGTAGATGAGAGAACCCAGAACCTGAGTCAGGCTGGCCCTCCAGAGGCTAATCCTTAGTGGTGGACTTTTACCAACCAGGCCCCACCTCTTAAAGGTTCCGCAGGCCTCATGCCAGCATCCCAGATGGGGGACATGAAAAGCCTGAGCCTGTGGGGACAGCTCAGACTCATCTGCCACGGACAAGCAGTCCCATGTGCAGCCGGTCCTCAGACTTTGACCCCACAGGAAGACGTAGGGTACTGTGGCTCCCTGAAGGTTCCCGATGCAGTGAGCTCCAAGTTCATCTTGAAGACCGCTTTTCCATTTAGTTCCCATGTAAATGTTGCAATCTGGGAAACTGTGGCAGATGGGGCTCTTTTGTTTCGCTTGTTAGCTGGAACACCATGGACCAACTCCTAGGATTCCCGTCACATTTAGCAAGCAGGTTTTGCTTTCTGAAGGGGATGACTTCAGTCATGTGTTATCGTGGAAATCCCAGGCATTGGTTGTTTAATGGCTCTTTGTCTGAAAATGCATAGAAATGCTTATGCAAATAAGGAGAAGGTCGGAGGTCAACCCTGACCACCAGTCTTCAAGTACCATCCACTTTGATTTGGAAACAGGGTCTCTCACTTGGCCTGGAAACTGTCATTTTAGACTGGCCTGGCTGGCCAGGGAACACTAGGGACCTGTTAGTCTCTGCGTACAAGTGAGTGCCTTCCATGCCTGGCTCTTTGCACATGGGTTCTAGTATAGAGCTCAGGTCCTAGTGTCTGTGTGATAGGCACTTTAGCCACTGAGCTGGCCCACAATCCTTGACTTTGACACTATAGTTAAGACATAGAAAAACCCATGAGCTGGGGTTGTTGCTCAATGCTAATTTATCGAGCACGAAAAATGTTCTAGGATCTCCAACACTGAAGAAAAAAAAAAGATAGCCCTTTCAGTTTTAGAATAAAAGGCAATGCTATTGGTAAGTGAAGAACATTGTAAAAATTCAAGAAATTAAAGAAGGAGCCAAAAGACACAGGAAGTGATGGTTTTCTCCAAATGGGAATGTCTACAGCAGTGTTTCTCAGCCTGTGGGTCACAACCCCTTTGGGGGATCAAATAACCCTTTCACAGGGGCCACTTAAGACCATCCTTCATATCAGATTCATAATAGCAGCTAAATTACAGTTATAAAGTAGCAGTGAAAATAGTGCTTGGCAGGTCACTACAACATTAGGTACTGTGTTAAAGAGTCCCAGCATTAGCAAGATTGAGGACCACTGGTCTAAATTCAAAGCTGACTCTATTGATGAGAGACTTTCCGCTGTATCAATTGGTTTGGTGTACCCAACCAGCAATATCTTTCAAATATCAAAAGTTAACGGAAAAAGACAAACTTGGATGTGTTTCAGAAAAAGTAGGACTCTCCTGCAAGTAAGTAGAATTTGTACAATGGAATTTCCATGTTGCCACTTTGCCTATCCAGGAGGCACTCTGATGCAAGCCTTGTCTTCTTTATCTGTGGGGTGACATTCCAACTAAGGCCAGCCTTAACCCCAGGTATTCGCTGGCTCATGAATGAGTGTGCCATGGGGCATTCAGAGGTTAACATCAACATGGGATCATTGTAAGTCTGACTAGTCTTGACCATGCAGACTGGCCTTTGCCTATTTGTATTAGACACAGGCAACAGCCGTGACAAATAGAATAATAAAGGCTAGAGTAATTAGTCATGCTATAATGAGGACAGTTAGCACAAAGAATGCCCTCCTCCCAAAAACCCTATAACCCACATCTTCCGAACAAGGGCTTCTGACCAAGCCATCGCTGAGCCGGCCTCCCTCTTTCCCAGAGGATTTGGGGACAGCCTCCCAGTTCAGGAACCCAGGTGGGATGAGCCCAGGGTACCCCTGCTCTGTCCCACCTCTTTCTGATGGACTTCCACAGATACCGGGACTTAATGCCACCCCACTCTACCCCTGCCTGTGTTGTCTCCCAGATGCACTTTCCCCTCCTGCTCCCCTCATCTCCCAGGTACCTGTCTATCTGTGCCTCCTCCCGCTCCCCCATCTCCCAGGTCTATCGTGCCTCCTCCTGGGCTGGGAGTCCCATGATGTCACTGCAGATTGCAGGGGCAGCTTCCTGTTTTTGGAGTGAGTAAGCGGAGAGGTGCTTGGGGATTGGGACGACCTGTCTAGAAGTCTAGTCAGAACTAAGTACAACTCAGACTTCTGACATAAGGATAGGGTGGCAGGCACCACTTACAAAGAAAAACAAAAAACAAGAACCTGCTTGTTTACAGTAACCTACAGAGTCTCTAGCAAACTGCCAGGAGGGACAAAGGACTTCCCGAGTCTGTGTTCCAACTCGGTTTCCTACCTGGAACATCCTATTTAAATTTATGCCAAGCGAGCTTTGAACCCTGAAACCTGAGGCTGAGCGAGCATCCTGTCCAGCTGAGAGAGGGTCAGGGCAGGACCTGCAGGTGTGAAGAACTGACAAGATGCTTTCATACATTAGTTACCTCCACAAACCTGCTAGGCAAACACCATTCTTATCTCCGTTTAACCCAGGAAAAACTCGGAGGAGATAGGTGACCTGCCTGTGTTCAGCAGCACAGAGAGGCGAGAACCCAAATCATCCTGGATTGCTAAGTCTGATGCAGTGTTCTCTGATGTTCCAGGAGAGATGTGCCCTGTTTATGGAAAATTCCATAGGACGAGGAGAGAGGAAGAGTGTCACAAGCCAGCTTGAGTTGGTTTCTCATCAGTGGGGGGTCTACAGTCCTGCAGTACCGCTGCCCACTTTTCTGTCTCTGAGCCTCTGTGCCACGCTGGCAGCAGAGACCCAAGACACAGGAAGCCAAGGCAGACCTTAATTGGTCACTACAACAATGGCTTAGGTTAGAGATTTCCTTGGGTGAATCATCCTCAGGTGGCCAGTGAGTCAGGCTGCTTAGCTTTAATTCGGTTCTCACTCATAAACAGTTCCCTTTACTTCAGAAGTCTTTAATTTAAGTCACGACAGTAGGAGCAGCCGTTTCAGAAGTTCCCTCACAGTGGGAGAGGAGCCAGTGTCCTCCTCACACTCAACAGAACTCATAAGTGTCCTGCCAACACCTGTGAGGTGACCAGAAGGGCTCCCCCATGGTGGAAAAGGAGGAATTGCAAAGGACATTTGTCCTGCTCAGAGACCCAGAGGTGGGGTCGCAGGGCACCTTCCTGCTGCAATGACAGAGGAGCGGAATTTTTTTAAAAAATTTTTGTTCATTTTATATACCAACCACAGTTCCTCCCCTTCCCTCCTTCCCCTTCCCCCTCCTCCCCCAACCTACCCCCATTCACTTCTCAGAGAGGGTAAGGCTTCCCATGGGAAGTCAACTAAGCCTGGCATATGGAGTTGAGGCAGGGCCAAGCCCCTCCTCTCTGCATCAGGGTTGAGCAAGGCATCCTACCATAAGGAAAGGGCTCCAAAAAAACTGGTTCATGTACTCATTGTTTACATACATGCATATGCCTGTGTGGGTGGATGCCAAGTGTGTGTGGTGCTGGAAGGTAGAGGTGGACTCCCTGGAGCAGAGGTTACAGGTGACTGTGAGCTCACAATATGGGTGTTGGGGACCGAACTCAGGACCTCTGGAAGAGCAGCAAGCGCTCTTAACTACTGCGCTACCTCTCCAGCCCCAGAGGAAGTGAGTTTGAAGGTTTCTCCTCGGCTTTCAGAAGGGTCTCTGTGGTTGAGAAAGCACATAGGAATTTGGTTTGTAGTTTCTTTAGGGCCCACTCCTAAGGACCTAACAAAGTCAGACGCCACTGAGCCACACACCTGGGTTATTCCTCTGTTCAAAGGGGAAGGAAGGACTTGACTTACTGATTACTCAAGACGTCAAGGAGTAGATCCTAAACTGAAATTGTTCACAAGGCTGGAAAGAGATGCCTAATGTGGGTGCTGCCTAGACTCAGTAGCTGAGCCAAAGTCAGCATCTAATCCTTTCTACGCACCTGCATAGTGTAAGAATTTAATGGTTTTCACAAAGGGGTGAAAACAACACAGGCAGGATTCTGTGATTCCTGACCACAGACATACTTACAACTCCTAGAACATTCATCTCTAGACCCTCAGGTAATCTTTGGAGCAGGCTTATAGTTATACACACGTGTGTGTGTGTGTGTGTGTGTGTGTGTGTGTGTATATAGCTATACAACAATGTGTGTGTATAGCTATACAACAATGTGTGTGTATAGCTATACAACAATGTGTGTGTGTGTGTGAGAGAGAGAGAGAGCATCTTCCTAAACCAGAAGTACATTCACACTTGAATTTTCTGCAAGTTAAAAAATTTCAAAAATCTCACATAAATAAAAATAAAATTTAAAAGTTCCAAAATGACATTCACTATCATATAGGTCAGGTTCCTGGACTGGTCCTGTTGTATATCAGTCTTGGTTTTAGGGGTAGCCACAAGCCCTTCCATTGCTGAGAGTTCACCCTTGGGTTTATGTATACCAGCACAACTCACATGTTAAATAATACTGCAATCGTGTTAAATAGACTGCTATTTATTTTCTAAAGGTTTTGTTTATTTAATTTTGTGTATGGAGATGTCTATTATGCATGCATGTCTGTGTGCCATATGCAGGCCTGGCCCTCAGGGTGCATCAGCTCCCCCGAGACTGGAGTTACACGTGGTTGTGAGTCCCCACGTGGGTGCTGGGAACTGAACCTGGGTTCTCTGGAAGAGCAGCCAGTGCTCCTAACCACTGAGCCATCTCTCCAGTCTGCGTTCTATTTTTAAACAGAAGGAAAAATCTCAGACTACGAACCCCTCCATCTATCAGTACAAACTTAGCCATTTTTCCAAGAGGGGCAATGTGATGAGTGTGCTCAGTCACCTGTTACATCTCCTTCCTGTTTTACTGGTGGCCAGTGGGTTGGAAAAGACAGCCCAGCTTTCATCATCACTGCCCCGAAGAAAGAACACATGCTGGATTACTTGGCAAACATGATTCTTGCTACTTCAATAGTAGAAGGGTGAATTCATGCATCATCACAAGAAAAAAAAAACAACCAAAACTGTCACAAAGTTGAAATTAGAAAAAATAGGTTGTGTCTTATTTCTTGTGTCCTTTTCACCTTCCTCTCAGCTGTCTCCATCTCTTGCCTCCTCTTAAACTTTCTAGTGTTTACCTGCAGTTGTGCTGTGGCGTGAATACATGCACATGTTATAAGCGCACACATGTGTACATTTTAAGATATTTGTTACATTCTGGATACGAGCTCCTGGCTTGAGGCATACCTGGTAAAGATTTCCTCCCCTTCCATGGACGGTCTGTTTGCTTTGCTAATAGTTTCTTGTGCTGTGTAGAAACTCTAATTTCACGTAGTCACATCTGTTGATTGTTGGACTATGCCTCTGGAGTTCTGTTCAGGAAGTTCTTGCCTGCTCCAGGTGTCTTGAACAGTGAATTTCCCTCCAGCATTTCAGCATCTCGGGGTTTATATTAAGATCTTTGGTCCACTTTGAATTGATTTTTGTCCAGTGTGGAAGATATGGATCTATTTCGTTCTTCTGCAGGTGGCCACTCAGTTTTGTCAGTACCAATTTTTGAACAGGCTGACTTTGGTCCACTGCATGTTTGAGCCACTTTGCCAAAACTCCAGTGGCCATAGCTGTGTTGGTTCCTCTCTGATCCTCTATCCCGTGCCTTTGGTCTGTCTATTTTTATGCCAGTACAGAACCGTCTTTATTAATGCACTGGGCTCAGGTATCGGTACCTCCATCTGCGTTCTTTCTCCAGAGTGCACCAAGCTGAATGTCTACTTTGTGTTAGTCACATTTCTTGTGCAGAGTGGCAAGTTCCAATATGATATTTCTTTGCATGTGAATACCATGCACTTTTCTGGCATCCTTTACTCTGTTACAAATAGGTTTTCCCATATTCCTTCACTGTTCCCTTTTCTCTTTCCAATATTCTTCAAGCCATACATGTATGGGTGTGATTATACATACATACACATATATGTATATATTCATTTACATATACAAATCAAGATTTTGCAGAGGAAAGAAAACTTGTAATATTTATATTTCTGAATCTGGGTTACCCCATGATCTCTGGTTCTATCCAAAAGAAAGGATTTTGTCTTTGCGGGTGAGTAAGACTCCGCTCGTATATTTACCACGGCCTTTGTCCATTTGTCTCTTGCTGGACATCTCTGATGGGTTCGCTTCCTGGATGTTGTGAGTAGTGCAGCTAGAAACAAGGATGCCCACGTGTCTCTGGTGTGCTGTCTCAGAGTCTTCGGTGAATCTGCCCAGGAGTGCTTTTGCTGCGGCATAGGGTAATTCTAGTTTTCAGGGGGTTTGTTTATTTTTATTTATTTTGTTATTGCTCTTGTTTTGGTTTTTAGAGACAGGGTTTCTTTTTGTATCTTTGGCTGTCCTGGAACTCACTAGAAAAGGCTGCCCTCAAACTCAGAGATCTGCCTGTCTCTGTCTCCTGAGTGCTGGGATTAAAGGCATGTGCGGAACCTCCACACTAATTTCCATGGAGGCTTCAGCAGTTTACATTCCCAGTAGCAATGAACACAGCTGGTTCCCCGCTCACACCCTTCCCAGCATCTGTTGTTGAGGGAGGCAGTGGTCCAGATGGTCTCCATCCTGACCTTCTCTTCCTGGGCAGTAGAACGTCTCACTCCTAGTGTGCAAACTCTCAGGGTAACTGTGAATGGTGGAGACCTCACAGTGCCCAGTGTAGTCCTCCGGAAATGCAGCCTTCCCATTTCACTCTTGACCACCTGTGCCGCTATGTGAATTTCTCTCCAGCTGTTTCTTTGTGCCTGGTTCTACCTTTGCTGCAGGGTGCTCGCCCACCACACCAGCATTTCAGAGTCGGTCTGAGGATGGATTTGCCTGCTTCATATTTCAGGTATGGGGACAATCCAGTTCTCCTGAGTGTTTCTGTGGCCCTATTACTTGGTCCCATTTGAATAGAGTACTCCATTTGAACCCATACCACAGTGAGCATCACAGAGTTAGGTATAGGTAACTTCCTAACTCAGGACATTTGGTGCCTGAAACTTCAGGATGACGAGGGTATGAACTCATTTAGAAAAGGAGCATGTCTGAGAACAAAGCCGAGAGACAGGGAAACTGAGTCAACAGAGTGTCAGATTGGATCGGGGAGAGACAGCGAGAGACAAAGACAGCTTAGAGGTCGCTTTCCAAATCATCGTTCCCAAAATCAACTCTGTCTCTGGATTCACCAGTTACACAAGCCAGTAGGTCACATTTTATTTACCAAGAAAGCCTAGACACAGTGGACTGTTATCTGCAGTTGTCCCAACTGCGTGCCCACTTAACTGACCAATGCGACCTTGGAGTTATTAAGTCTTCCATGCTCACAGTTTCCTGGATTTTATAACTCCCCGTGGCAAAGTGTGTTTCTCATGCTAGTCACACCCCTGGCTCTCTTTTTGCATGATTAATGGGCTTGAGAATCTTGATTCTGATTGGTCATCGAGGTGTTCCAGCCCAACACCTTACTCATTCTCTGTTCCACTCCCACTTGGTTTCAAAGCTCAGGGCAGTTCTTTGGGGGTATGCCGCGGAGACTGGACACCCGGGCCACACGTAAGTGGCTCTTGAAATTCTTCATTGCAGGCTGGGCCACTTGGGCCTTTGACCATCATTATATACAGAACCTCTGGTGTGCTGGCTGAAGAGGAGTGAAGACTGGGTTTCACACAGTCTGGCAGCTCAGGGCCCTTGAAGCCTTCTTGGTGTTCTTAAAGTAAAGCTGTATTTATGGCTTCTTCAGTTTCAGCTCTGCTAGGATTTCTAAGGAAACCGGCTCTCTGTTGCCCTCACTGTATGTCATGGTTCATGCTGCCTGACTCAATTCTCTTAGGCTATGAGGTCACCCAGAGGCAAGGGCACTAGAGGATGACAAAGCCATTTAAGTAAACTTTTAAAGTAAAAAAAAGTGCGATGATCCACAGGAAGTTTATTTTCTAAATGAGACTTGGTCTGAAAAAGATAAAATGTTCCCAGGGGTTTACCCAGTTAAATGACGCTCTGCTCTTAGAAACCAACGCAGTTCAACCACACAGCCTGTGACTGTAGGAGATTGGCATTTGCACTCAGCATAATGCCTTGAAGATGCCACAGCCTCGCTGACGTATCAATGGTTTACTCTTTTGGACTCGTGTTCTGTGCGACTGGGGAGGCAGTTGGCTTTAATCATCCACCTGCTGTGGGTATGTCAATCATTCCCATCTCAGGCTGTTACAAATGGAACTGCTAGAGAAAACTGCTGTATGGATTTCTGTGAGAACAGGATTTTCGACTCTCTGGGATAATGCCCAGGAGCACGGTGGGTAGGGAAGGCAAATGTGTGTTTACTCTTTGAAGAAGCTGCAGCGGTCACCTTCCATAATGATTGTACCACACTGCTTATACAACAGTGATAGATAAGATGTTTAGGCTAGTTTTGCAGCTGTTCTGGCCAGCATTTGGTATTGAAAAAGAATTTAATTTTAACCATTGTGACAGGCTTGCCCTGCTGGTCCATTGTGGCTTGAGGTTACTAATATTTGGTGGCATTGAATACATTTTTGTGTGATTTGCCACCTGCATATCCTCTGTGGCAAAACTCTCTTCATGTCTCATTAAACTGTTTCACTTCTACTGCTGAGATTGGAGAGCTTGTTGTATGTCCAACATGAACACATTCTTGGTATGCTATACAAATTATTTTTAGCCTTTTTGTAGCTTCACTCTTCATGTCACGATTTTTCATAGAACAGAGGCTTTTTTTTTAATCTTGATGAGAATCAATTTATTGAACTTTTTCTCTTATGGGTCATCTTTTGGTTTCATGTATAAGAATATCCAGCCCTGGTTTCAAAATCTTGACATGTATTTTTAATAGATTATAATTTCTGAAAAGAAATTTTGCCTAGCACATGTATTCTCAGTGTACCTTGGGGAGTCAGTGGACCACTAGAAATTCTACCAGAGTTGCAGGGAAAAGCCACCATGTTCTTGTCCTGCCATCTTCAGCTGCTTGGATCCCACCCATTTCATCCAGAAATACAGACCAACACGTAAGGGAGATGTTCGCAGTAGCATGCAGAGTGCCATTAACTGGGTAGGCTTTATGGAGCTAGATTAATGATCTTTCTTGACTAGATTATCCAATCATGGAGACTATGATGGCTCTTTTTACATGAAAATCATAAAACCTTCAAGAAGACGATAATTTCTGGATTTCACATGTAAATTGATCATCCATTTTCAGTGAACTTTGCATGAAGTATAAGGTTTGGATGGAAGTTATTTCTCTTGTTTACTTTTATAACCCCTTCCCCTATGCCCCCGCTTACTTCCTGTGTTGGACAGCATGAGAGTGGCCCCTATAGACTCATATGTTTGAATGCTTATACTAGGGAGTAGAAACATTTGGGAAGGATTAAGAAGTGTGGTCTTGCTGGAGGAGTTGTGAAATTGGAGGTGGTATTTGAAGTTTCAAAAATCCATGACAGGCCCAGTCTCTCTCTCTCTCTCTCTCTCTCTCTCTCTCTCTCTCTCTCTCTCTCTCTCTCTCTCTCTCTCTCTCTCTCTCTCTCTCTCCTCTCTCTTTGCCTGCTGCCTGTTGATCATGATGCAAATCTCTCAGCTACTTCCCTAGCACCATCCTATCTGGTTCCTGCCATGATGACCACGAACTAACCCCCTAAAATTGTAAACAAGCCCCCAATTAAATTCTTTATTTGTTTATTTGGTCATAGTGTCTCTTCACAGTGGTAGAACAGGAACTAAGGCATAAGTTGGTACTAGGGACTAAGGTATTGCTGTGACAGTCTGACTCGGCTGCTGTTTTGAGGAATATAGAAGACTTTGGGAGTATGGCCTAGAAGAACAGTTGAATTCTTATCCAGGGCTTAATGAACCATCCTAGTATGGAAATCAGTAGTGCGGAGGGTGATGTGTACTGTAGGGGCCAGCTCAGGAGGTTTTGGAGGGAAAGAATATTATCAGCTGGCTTAAAGGCCATTGTTGGAATATTTTAGTAAGGAATGGCTGCTTTTTGCCCTTGTCCTCAAAATCTGTCCGAGGCTACATTGGAGAGATTTGAATGAATGGGGTTGGCAGATGAGACTTCAAGACAGCCTAGTATTAATTGTGTCATATGGTTGTTAGTGATTAATCTCATGCAGGATAAGTAGAAATACAAGATGTACAGTTTGAGGAGAAAAAGAGCCCCAGAAAAGTTAATGTTGAGAAATTCAAAGAGAAGCCTGATGCTACATGGAATAAATGGAGTGGTCACCTTAGGTCAAGATCCTACCCAGGAATCCTGCAACCTGTGAAAGGAGAAAGCCTGAGAGATGTCCTAGGCCTAAACACCAGTGGAAAGCTTATGCAAATGCAATTAAAGGAAGGGCCAGGTTCCAGATCCAGCAGGCAGAACAACATGGTACCTTTGACCATATGGTCTGAATTTAGTGTCAAGAAGGATACAGGAAAGGGGTTATGGACTCCTCCTCCATGGTTAAAGAAATCTTCTGTGTCCAGGCATGAGACAGAGAAGTCCCTATATGAAGACCCAGAGAGGCCATTGCATGAAGCTCTGAACTCAAAATCTGGGTTGCACTGGAGACCCCAAGATGTTGGGGATGCCAGAGCCATGGGACACCTGCCAAGGAGAGCTACTAAAAGAAATTCAACCAGCACAAATCACTGACAGACATGTGCTGTAGTCAACAAAGTTGGAAGAGAAAAGTCATCTAATAGACTCTTTAAAATCTGACATAGAATCCCAGAGTTTCAAGTTTGCCCCACTGAGTTTCATTCTTGCCTTGGCCCAGCATTCCCACACCGTCTCCCATAGTCTGTGCCATTGTGTGTTGGTAGTATGTGGTTTACTTTTTGTGGATTTACAGTTAAGAGAGTACCATGAGTCTCAAAAGAGACTCTGGACTTTGGAGTTAAACAAAGTTGAGTCCTCAAAAGACTATGGGGACTTTTGAGCTTGGCATGAATGCATTTTTGCAGTCTGAACTAGCTACAAGCCTATGGGGACCAGGACTGGAATGTGGTGGTTTGAATGAAAACGGTCCCTATAGGCTAATACTTTTGAATGGTTAGGGCTTTTGTTGGTTGGTTGGCTTTTCAAGATAGGGTTTCTCTGTGTAACCCTGGATGTCCTGGCACTCTCTCTGTAGACCAGGCTGGCCCCAAACTCACAGAGATCCACCTGCCTCTACATCCTGAGTCTTGGGATTAAAGCACTGTGCCACCACTTCCTGGCTAAATTTTTATGTTTTATAAGAGTTGCCTTGGTCATGGGGTTTCTTCAGAGCAATAGGACAACAGCTAGGACACTTCCTGTCTGTCTTCCTTCCCGGCACCTCACTGCTCTGGCATCATATGTTAGAAGGACGACCCTTCCTCCACTGCATTGTTTACACAGCTTTGTGAAGGTCAGCTGGACCTCCAGGTGTGAGGCTACTTCTAGGTTCGACTCTATTCTATTACTCTCTCCCATTGAGCTGATCTATGAAATGACCTCTGAAGAAAACATTTCATTTTTGGGTGTGATGCATGTATACATCCTTGTTTTGGTGTGTTTGAGTGCATGTGTGTGTGTGTGTGTGTGTGTGTGTGTGTGCAGGCACATGTGTGTGTGTGTGTGTGTGGGAGAGAGATACACACAGAGAGTGAAACAGAGACAGAGACACAGAGATGAGAGAGAGAGAGAGAAAGAAAGAGAGAGAGAGAGAGAGAGAGAGAGAGAGAGAGAGAGAGAGAGAGAGAGAGAGAGAGAATATTCCTACTGTAGCCTAGGTTGCCTGTGTATTCACTATGCTGTACAGGTGAGCTTTAAACTCATGATTCTCAGCCTCCCAAATGTTGGGTTTATAAGTATGCATCTTCATTCCTGGATCCCACTCTATGCTTTTCTAGAAAATTGTTTTAAAATTATTTTGTTTCACATAAAATTTTAGAATATACTTATTTGTACATACAAAGAAAATGTTGCTCCGGTTTTCATAAATATTTTGCTAAATTTCTGTATTACATTGGAAAGAGATGACAGCTTTACTAAATTGAGTCTTTGAACACGTGAAGGTAGTATATTTCCATTCATGCATATATTTTCGTATATCTTTCATCAGTGAGTAGGTGGGCAAGAAAATTATTTTAGTCCCCTCGGTTGTTTCTCTTTCTTATTGTACAGTAGTGAAAATACCACTTCATCTCAGTCCAACAGCAGTAAGAAAGTTTACAAAAGCAGAAAGCAGGAATACCATTAATTTATTCTTATCTCAGTTTCAGGTCACTAGAATCTCTCAGACATTCCAGTATAAACGTCAGCAGTGCTTAAGGGATGCCTGCTATCATGTTAAATTCCTTTAGCTGTTACAGAGGAGCTATGTATAAATTACACAGGTCTGAGTTCTCTGGGGAAACTCACTAATTGACTGGGAAAGAGCAGATGGTACTACAGTGCTATCAGGTTGGGGTTTGCTGTTACATCACCACAGTTATATAAATTCCCTCTTTTGACTATTCCTTTTTCTTTTGTTTTAGAGTGTAACTGGTCAGTATTCTATCATGCATTTGGGACCACAGGGGATCAGAGAGTTGTTTCAGTTCCAATTGTAACTTACATTCAAGAACAAAACAGAACAGAACAACCTTATGTCTTACTTGCATGTTCTCTTGTAGAGGTTCCTTTGGAGTAAGTTGTCCCCCTGTAAGGTGTGACGGGATCCATTTCATAAGACCCAGGAACATTTCAACTCAAAACTGGTTCCCTAATTGTGAGCTGCCTTCTAGCATCCTCATCATTTGACAAGTCACAGACTCTGTGGTTAAGGGATAGGTTCATCTCAAAGTGTTTCTCTACACAGTGTTAATGGGATATCCATTTCACAGTTCAGTCCACCAAGGAACTGACTCTGCCCACGGTGCTTTCGAGTTCTACGTGGGAGTAGCTGTGTGGGGATGTGGGAATTGAGAAAAGGCCTCTGTGGCGGGATTTGAAGTAGGTGAGGAAGGAGGTTACTGTATCCCAAGCACATCCTGCATGCCCACAACAGTTTTCCATGATGGAAGCTGCTGACCAGTGTATCAACTGTCAAGTTTAGGTCAGGGGTACACATCTTATCCACCTGAGTTGATCAATTGGAAATGTGGTCTTTATTCTCTTTTGCAATCGGAAATGGTGTCTTTTATTATCTTTAGCTAAAGATGGAAACATAGATCCATGATTCCAACGACTCTATAAACCCTCCCATATGTAAATGTTACTAAGCTATTTCAAGAAGGGAGAGCAGGGCTGTACAAAGTGAGAGAATGTCAGCCATAGTTTGGTCTTTTCTATCCTATTAGACTCTATGTCGAGTGCCGTGTGTGCAGTGATAAAGTGTGAGCCCCATACTACCTACTGCTTGCAGATCATCTGTGGCAAGTTACATGGTCCTAAAGAACTCATTCTTTCACTTCTACAAGGAGAAAGCAGAACATGCCTTATTAGATACACAGCCTTAATATTAAATGAGATAATTGGTATGATATACATAACCCAGCACCTAATGGTAGCTGTTACCACACCAATTCTCTTTTTAAAATTATTGTCCTAATTTTAGCACTCTGATCAGTGTTCCTAATGAAATAATTAACAATGAAGAATTTTCATCAAACAGACTCAAATGTGAAACTCTGTTATGTTACAATAGGTCAAAAGGCATTGATTACATTATTTATCTTTTTAATCTATTTCCTCATATATAAATTGAAGCTAATGATGTGTACTTTAAAATTTAGTCTTATATACAAAAACTACGTGGATAAGGAATTTAGTATAGTCTATCATGTACTGAATGCCTAAATATAATTAATTGCTATAAAAATTATTATCATTATTAAATATAATAAATATTTGCCTAAGATATATTATTTCTGTAACATCCCTAAAATACTCCATGCAATATAAGAACACTGAAATGTCTCTATTCTATAATATCATCATAAATTGAAGAACTTTGTAATAGACAACCTCCTCTGTACCTACTTTACTGGATGAAGATAATGAATGACTGTGCCTACTACCTTATTATTCATGGCCATATAGAATGAACCCCATGCACACAGTGCACTGTAAATAACACACAGACACTTCTGCAGGTACTGGCTGCCTGAACTTCAGATTAGAGAAAGACTTCACTCAAATAACTGTCTTCCTGATATCAGTTACAGCCCTAGTTTTCCACTATCTCACCTCAGAGATGCCTCAAAACTAATACAAAACAGGGTGTGTGGAGAACATGAAGAATACACCTGTGGTGTTAATCTGACAATCTTATCAATGCTGATGTCGTAGTTCACTTCTGACCAGTCCCAGCAGTGCTGACATCATAGCTCACTTCTGCCTGATCTCAGCACTGCTGATGTTGTTAGCATTCAGGCATCTGTACTGGTAAGGGCACCACCTGTGCACATTCACTATGTTCCCTTTTAAAAGGGCCCTGTCCACCTCCATCACTCTCTCTGTGTCTCTCTTTCTGCTTCTCTGCCTGTCTCCCCCCACCACTCCACGCACTTTTCTTTTCTGTTGCCCCATGTCCCCAGAGGCCAGTCTCCCCTCTCCTCTCCCCCTATTCCCATTCACTTTCCCCTAATAAAAACTCCTCCACTCAAGTTCTGTCATATGGAGTCTTTCTCTTGTGCAATGCATTTTTAAATTACAACATTGGTTGTGAGCCTAGCCTTCAACAGTCGAGCCATCCCTCGGGAAGCAGAGGCAGGTGGATTTCTGTGACTTCGAAGCCAGCCTGGTCTACAGAGCGAGTTCCAGGACAGCCAGGACTACATAGAGAAACCCTGTCTCAAAAAACCAAAAACCAAAAAACAATCAAACAAAAAAACAACAACAACATTAGTTCCCTGACTTGACCACTAGGTCACCAGGGATCCTGGTTTTTAAATGACAACGTTGTAATTTTAAAATGCAGCACATGAGAAAAAGATGCTGTAAGACAGAGTTTGAGTGGAGGGGTTTCATTGGGGGAAAGTGAATGGGAGAAAGAGGAGAGGAGGACAGGAACAGCAGAAAAGAAATGAGAGGCAGAGAGAGAGAGAGGTAGAAAGAGAAAGAGAGAGAGAGAGAGAGAGAGAGAGAGAGAGAGAGAGAAAGAGAGAGGTGAGATAGACATGCAGAGAAGCAGAGAGAGAAAGGGGGGATAGGAGGTAAGTGGGCAGGGCCCTTTTAAAAGGGAACATAGTGGAGTCTTGGACTCCCCTCTGCCCTCTGCCCACTACTTGAGGTGTGGGCTCTGCTCAGGGGTCCAACTCCCGCCATCCCCCCTCACCCCGATCTTCCTAGGCCTTCTCAACTCATAGAGTGGACTGGCCCTGGCAGGACAGAGCACCCTGGGTCTGGCCACACCTCAGTCTTGGCCTCCCCCTCAACTCTCTGCCCTCTGCTTGAGTCTTGCCCCTCCCCCCACACACTCCACTTGAGTGAGGAGAACACCAGGAGAAGCCGGGCCATCCAGAGTTGCAAACACAGAAGTCTTGGCCAACCTGCACCACCAGGAGACTAGAGGAGAGGGAGAGACCCCACCTGCACAAACTCGAAGAAGGGATGGGAAGACCACAGTATAAGAACACACTCAACAACAAAAAGACCAATGTGACACCACCAAAATCTAGGGACTCTTCACCAGCAAGACCTGAACACCCCAATGCAGATGAAGCAGAAGAAAAGGACCTTAAAAACAACTTTATGAAGATATTAGATACCCTCAAAGAGGAAACAAAAAAATCTTAAAGAAATGTAAGAGAAAAAAAAAAACCTCAACTTCAAGGACAGACTTTACCTCAGAGTAAAGGGTTGGGAAAAGATTTTCCAATCAAATGGACCCAAGAAACAAGCTTATGTAGCAATCCTAATACTTAGCAAATTAGATTTCAAACTAAAATCAATCAAAAGAGATGAAGAAGGTAATTTCATATTCATCACAGGAAAAGACCACCAAGATGAAGTCTCAACTCTGAACATCTACACCCCAGATATGAAGACACCCAATTTCATAAAAGAAACACTACTAAGGCTCAAATCACATGTAAAACCTCACACACATATAGTGGGAGAATAAAACACCCGACTTTCATCATTAGACAGGACCACAAGACAGAAACTTAACAAAGAAACCAAGGAAATAACAGAAGTTATTACCCAATTGGGATTAACAGACATCTATAGAACATTCCACCCAAACACAAAAGAATATACTTTCTTCTCAGCACCACATGGAACCTTCTCTAAAATCGACCAAATGGCAACATAGCAAACCTCAACAGGTACAAAAAAAATAGAATTCACCCCCTGTATCCTATCAGATAACCATTGTTTAAAGTTATAATTCAATAATAACACAAATTGCAGAAACCCTACAAACTCATGGAAATTGAACAGTGCATATTTTCTCCTTTCCTGGGTCAAGTAAGAAATAAAAAAAGAAATTAAAGACTTCCTAGAATTCAATGAGAATGAAGATACAACTTATGGGACACTTTGAAAGCAGTGCTAAAAGTTCATAACATTAGGTGTCCACATGAAGAAACTGGAGAATAGTCACACTAGAGAATTAACAGCACAACTGATAGCTCTAGAACAAAAATAAGCAAACTCACCCCAGAGGAGTAGATCCCAGGAAATAATCAAAGTGAGCACTGAAATCAATAAAGTAGAAACAAAGAAAACAATACAAAGAATCAATGAAACAAAGAGTTGGTTCTTTGAGAAAATCAACAACACAGAGAAAGCTTTATCCAAATTAACCAAAAGGCAGAGAGATAGAGCATGCTAATTAACAAAATCAGAAATTAAATGTGGACATAACAACGGACACTAAGGAAATCCAGAGAATCATCAGGTCATACTTTGAAAATCTGTATTCCACAAAATTCAAATTCAAAGAAGAGCTAATACCAGTACTCCTTAAATTGTTCCACACAGTAGAAGGAGAAGGGTCATTGCCAAACTCTTTTTACGAGGCTACAATTACCTTGATACCCAAGCTACACAAAGACACAACTAAGAAAGAGAACTATAGACCAATTTCCCTCATGAACATCGATGCAAAAATACTCAATAAAATACTAGCAAACCGGATCCAAGAACACATCAGAAAAATCATCCACCATGATCAAGTAGGCTTCATCCCAGGAATGCAGGGATGGTTCAACATTAGAAAATCTATCAATGTAATCCACCATATAAACAAACTGTGAAAGAAAAACCACATGATCATCTCAGTAGATGCTGAAAAAGCCTTTGACAAAATCCAGCACCCCTTCATGATAAAGGTCCTAGAGAGATCAGGGATAACAGGAACATACCTGAATATAATAAAAGCAATATACAGTAAACCAACAGCCAACATCAAATGCAATTCCTCTAAAATCAGGAACAAGACAAGGCTGTCTACTCTCTCCATATCTCTTCAATATTGTACTTGAAGTTCTAGCTAGAGCAATAAGACAGCAAACGGAGATCAAGGGGATTCAAACTGGAAAGGAGAAGTCAAACTTTCACTATTTGCAGATGATATGATAGTTTACATACGTGACTCAAAAAATTCTTCCAGAGAACTCCTACAGGAGGATACAAGGTTAACTCAAAAAAATCAGTAGCCCTACAATATATAGACAATAAGCAGGCTAAAATAGAAATCAGAGAAACATCACCCTTTACAATAGCCACAAACAACATAAAATATCTTGGGGTAATGCTAACCAAACAAATGAATACCTGTATAACAAGAACTTTGAGTCCTTAATAAAATAAATTAAAAAAGATACCAGAAAATGGAAAGATTTCCCATGCTCTTTGATAGGTAAGATCAACATGTAAAAATGGCAATCTTGCCAAAAGCAATCAACAGATTCAATCCAATCCCTATTAAAATCCCAGCACAATTCTTTGCAGACCTTGAAAGAACAATTGTCAACTTTTATGGAAAAACAAAAGATCCAGGGTAGCCAAAACAACCCTGTTCACCAAAGCTATGTCTGGAGGCATCACCATCCCTGACTTCAAGCTCTATTATAGAGCTATCATCCTGAAAATAGCTTGGTACTGGCACAAAAGTAGACAGGTAGACCAATAGAATCAAATTGAAAACCCTGATATTAACCCCCACACTTATGAACACCTGAATTTGACCAAGAAGCTGAAATTATACAATGATAAAAACAGAAAGCATCTTCAGCAAATGATGCTGGCATAACTGGATGCTGACATGTAGAAGATTGCAGATAGATCCATATCTATTGCCATGCACAAAACTTAAGTCCAAATGGATCAAAGACCTCAACATAAATCCAGCCCTACTTAACCTCTTAGAAGAGAAAGCGGGAGGTACCCTTGACTGCTTCCTGAGCATAACACCAGTAGCACAGACCCTGAAATCGACAACCAATAAATGGGACCTCCTGAAACTGAGAAGCTTCTGTAAGACAAAGGACACTGTCAACAAGACAAAAAGGCAGCCCACAGAATGGGAAAAAAATTCACCAACCCCACAAAGGGCTGATTTCCAAAATATACAATGAACCCAAGAAGCTAGTCACCAAAATACCAAACAATCCAATTAAAAAGTGGGGTACAGAACTAAATAGAGAATTCTCAATAGTGGAATCGAAAATGGCTTTAAGACACTTAAGAATGTGCTCAACATCCTTAGTTATCAGGGAAATGCAACTCAAAACAACTTTGAGATTCTATCTTACATGGTCCAGAGTGGCTAAAATAAAAAAACACCAGTGACATTCTATGCTGAAGAGGATATAGAGAAAGAGGAACACTCTTCCATTGCTGGTGGAAGTGCAAAGTTGTTTGACCACTTTCACAGTCAGTATGGCGGTTCCTCAGGAAAATGGGAATCAGTCTACCTCAAGATCCAGCAATTCCACTCTTGGGCATATACCCATAGAATGCACCCTCATACAACAAGGCCGTATATTCAACTATGTTCATAACTGCATTGTTTATAATAGCCAGAACCTAGAAGCAACATAGATGCCCCCAACTGAAGAATTGATGGAGAAAATATTGTACATTTACACAATTGAATATTACTCAGCAGAAAAAAATCAATGAAATCTTGAAATTCTCAGACAAATGGATGGAACTGGAAGAAAACTCCTGAGTGAGGTATCCCAGTCACAGAAAGACAAGCAGGGTATGTACTCACTCATATATGGCTATTAGACATAGAGCAAAGGACTACTAACATACAATCCACACCACCGGAGAACCTAGGGGACAAGGAGGACTCTAAGAGGAGAACACATGGTCCCCCGAAGAAGGGGAGGTGGACAAGAATTCCTGTGCAAACTGGGAGCATAGCGGGGAGAGAGGAGGGAGGTGGTAAGTGGACAGGAGGAGGAAGGGGTAGAGAACAGGAGGTATCAGGAGGATAGAGACTGTGGAGGAATAGAGGAGGGCATGAAAGGAGATGCCTTGATAGAGGGAGCAGGAGCCAGTATAGGTTTGGAGAGAGGTCTGCCACTAGAGAAATGTTCGAGGATCCACATGGATGACCCCAACTAAGAATTTAGGCAGTGGTGGAGAGGATGCCTTTGATGCCCTTCTTCTATAATGAGATTGATGACTACCTTGGCTGCCATTTCTAGAGCCTTCATCCAGTAGCTGATTGAAGCAGAAGCTGGCACCCACAGCTAAACACTGAGCCGCACTCCAGGAATCCAGTTGTAAACATCGAGGAGGGATGAACAAAGAAGCCAAGATCATGCTGGAGAAACCCCCAGAAATAGTTGACTTGACCTAGGGAGAGCACGGAGACCCTAGTTGTAGAGCTGGGGAACCACCATTGGACCAAACCAAGTCCTATAAATGTTGATGCCAGCTGGGAGGCCTGGGCAATCTATGGGACCTCTAACAGTGGAGCCAGTGTTTACTTCTAGTGCACAAATGGACTTTTGGAGCCCATTCCCTATGGAGGATTACTCTTGCAGCCCAGATACATAGAAGAGGGCCTAGGCTCTCCCCCCAAATGTTGGACGTTCATGGTTCCCCGTGGAGGGCCTCACTATCCTTGAGGAGTGGGTGGGGGTGGGTTCAGGGGGTCAGTGGGAAGCATGGGAGGATGGGAGGCCGAGGGAATGGGAGGATTGATATGTGAAATAAGATTGTTTCTAAAATTTAAAAAAAATGAGGACTGGAAAAAATACTACAAAGAAGGGAACATAGTGAATATGCATAGGTGGTGTTCTTGGTGGCTGCAGCTGAGGGGGGTGGGTATCTTGTCAGAGCACCCAAGGCCATGCCAGTACAGATGCCTGAATGCATTTCTGCCTGATCTTGGCATTGCTGATGTCACAGTTCCCATCTACTGGATCTCAGCAGTGCTGACATCATAGTTCGTTTCTGCTCAATCTCAGTGATGTTGAAGTCACAGTTCACCTCACTTTTGCTGGATCTCAGCAGGACTGGCAGTCACAGCCCATAACCACAGCAGTACAGGCACAATTCTACCATGGAGCAGACTCTTCCATAGGTCTTTCATCACGGCTCATCCATGGCAAACTCTGCAGGCTCACTGTCAGTCGAGATGTTCTCATTTAGTGAGCACCCACTATGCACAGAGCTAATGAATCAGAGGACATGTGCACAGTACAAACCTAAACCCACCAAACTGTACAGATTTTGCATGTATTCATTAATACATTTTCTATCCAAGGGCTCAAAACAAATATTTAATTCACACGTGATAAGCGACAGGCACTGAGCTGAAGGATAGGATGTGAATGTGTATATAAGGCAAAAGTCACAGAGATGCCTTGGCCAATCTGTCACTCATGAATTTGACTCTCCGTACCCACAATTCTTCCTAGACGCTGGTGATGTGGTGTCATCATCCTCGAGCTACAGCAGTGGGTGGGGGAAAAAGAAGCTAAGTTAGTGGCTAGGTGGTGATAACAAGGTGGAAGCCCTGGTCACCAGGGAGTGGTCAAAGGAGGACACAAGTCAGAAATGCACCTTTCACGGAGGAGGTGGCACTGGCATAGAAATCAAGGACAGTGACCTTTGGATTTTGAGAACTGCCTCTTGTATAAACAAATTTTTCTACAAGGCTGGAGAAACTGGTTTCAGAAAGTTCTTTGGCAATAGTTAACAAAGGTTGTTTGGGGCCAGTTCTCACCTGCATTTTGCTGTATGGGTGTGTTTTCTCCCATGCTTGCCACATCCAAACTAAATGTGTATGTCTGGAAGTTAATGCTCCCTGGTGCTGCGGGCTCCGCTGGCCTCAGCTAAGGGACTGTAGACAACCACGATTGTTTGTAACTTCTGCCTTCTCTCAGGCATGCTAGTCAGTTATTTCGGCCAGTTCCAAAAAACGGAGAGCAGAGAGAACTGCCTTATGGGTTGGAAGTTGCTCTAGGTGTAGTTTCAGTGGCTACCCTGCCATGGGTTATGGCCCTGAGGAAGCAAGCAAGCCAGTGCAGCCACAGGAAGGCTACATGGCAAAGGGGAATTACTTCAAAGCCTGATGTTTGGTGAGCAAACAGATTTGTGACCTATCTGGAAAGATCCGGGGGTTGCGGGGAGGGGCAAGTGGCATGATGGGGCATTTTGCAGCAATATTTAATAGAAGAAAGATAGCCCTGTTCTTTGTTTTCATCCTTCTAACTCGTTGTGGGGTTGCCAGTCTTTGATTGGTTATCCTTGAAGAGAAGACCTTGAGAAAAAGAATGGATGAAGATGATTTTTATGTGATGTAATCTTTGGAAGCATAGACAAAAGTGTCGCCACGGTGTTCTAGGAGAAAAGCCACGAAAGGGTGTGTGTGTGTTCCTTGCATGAACTAACAGGCAGGTGGAGAGAGCTCAATCCCTATAGTGCGCTTGCTGGAACACTCCCTTGAAACACCCCATCCGAGCCTGGGCTGTTTACCCAGGGACAGACATCCTCATTGTGGGTGGGGTGGGGGAGGGCTGCTTCCCAGAGCAGTGTATCCGTCAGGCTTCTACACAGCTTTGATGCAACTCTCATGGAAAACAACTGAAAAGAAGAATGGTGGGTTTCAGCTCAAGCTTTCAGAGGCTTACTCCACTATGGTGGGGAGAGGGGGCGTTCATGTTATGACATCCAGGAAGCAAAAAATGGGGGATGCAGGAAGGATCTTGAGGTAATGCTGCCCAGAGCCAGAAGGACACACACTCCTCCTACTTCTCAGCACCTCCCAGTGATGACTTCAGATGAATAGATTCATTAAAGGACCAAGGGCCCCTCCCCAGGATTAATCAGGTGGCAACCAAGCCCCTAAGGTTATAGGCAGCATTTCACAGTCAAAGTACACAGACATGAATCACACCTCACATACACATGCTCACTTCTAGGCTCTATCAGTACGTGTGTTCCTGAAGAAGAATTTACGCAAAGGGACAAAGTAAAGGTGATGTTTGGGGATGGGAAGCTTCAGCCATCTGTCAGCTGCCATGTCCATGAGGAGGACTGCCATGATGTGGGTCTGGGAGACCTCTGTGACAGCCATCAGAAGGAAGCTGGGCCACGGACACACAATTAGCATCTGGAGAGAGAAAAATGAAGGGCATTGATGGAGGCACAGGGTGTCTGAGGGTGTCTGTGTATTAGGAAGCCAAGGCAGGCGATTCTGCAGTAGGAGCACAGACAATGACAGTAGATGACTTCGATTCAGACCCATGCAACTCCGCATGGTCATCTTGATGCTTGTAGGCTTGAACTCTCCCAGCTGTGAAAGCCTTAAGGGCTGCCTAGTCTCCCTCACAGAGGTTTTAGGAGACTGAATAAGAAGACGTAGATATTTCCACAAGACCACATATTGTTCAGAACTGATTTATTTATCCAGTCAATGGCATTAAATGCCTTAGGTAAGTCAGGCACTGTGCCAAGCCACACAGAAGAGCAGGCGTACCTCCTTCTTACCGAGCAGGGACTCTTCAGGGAAATAGAAGCAAACAACAGCAAAGCAGGCCAGGTTAATGACGTATACCGAGTGCTGTACGGGAGGGGAGGGGCTGTAGAGAAACACGAGCAGGGGCTGCTACTCAGACACGGGACAAGGAAAGCTACCTGGAGGGGGTAGTGATGAAGTGGAGTCTTAAAGGACTTTGGAGAACTGTAGAAACAAACGCCATGAGCTGGATTCTCTCTCTCTCTCTCTCTCTCTCTCTCTCTCTCTCTCTCTCTCTCTCTCTCTCTCTCTCTCTCTCTCTCTCTCCCTCCCTCTCTCTCTCAACACACCAACCACACCTCCCCCCACCTCCCTTCCAACCTCCACTCCCTGTCCTATCCCCTCCTCTCCATCTCCATTCAGAAGGGGCAGGGCTCCCATGGGAGTCAGCAAAGCCTGGCATATCAAATGGAGGCAGGGCCAAGCTCCTCCCCTTGTATCAAGGCTGTGCAAGGCATCCCACCATAGGGAATAGGTTCCAAAGAGTCAGCCCATTCATCAGGGACAGGGACAGCTCCTGATCCCACTGCTGGGGGCCCCACAAAAGACCAAGCTACACAACTGTCATCCACATGCAGAGGGCCTAGGTCAGTCCCATGCTGAACTGTGTTATCTTAAGCATCCACTGTGTGGGTTGCTGTGGCATGAAGACTCACACTCCCAGGCAGACAAAAAAAGAACGTATGTTATATGTACACAGTGGAGTTTTACTAGGCTTCGAAGATGAAATCTTGTCCCAAAATGGATGGGAACAGAGGACAGCTTGTTAAGAAAAACTAGCCAGTTACAGAGAGACAAATACCATGTGTTCTCTCTTGTATCGGGAGTTAAAAAAACAAAAACAAAAACAAAACCTCAACCTAAATGTAGAATAGTGAGTAATAGAGGCTGGGGAAGTAGAAAATTGGGTTAGATGACTAAAGGGAGGTTGGATTTAGTGCACACTGTGTACATGCATGGGAATGTCACACTGCATCATGTAAATATGAACAGTAGTGTGTGTTAATTAAAATGCGGAGTAGATTGCCGGGTGTGGTGGAGAACAACTATACTCTCAGCACTAGGGAGACCGTGACAGAAGGCGAAAGAGCGATGAGGTCAAATCCAGACTGGGCTACATAACAAAACCCTGCATACAGCAACAGTAAAGTAAAACCTCCATAAGACGAACAAAATGAAAACAATTAAAAATAAAACACACTCAAATTTAAGCCCTGCGGAAAATTATCATTTTTCTAGACAGTCACTGTGCTCTTTAGAAATACTTGACCCTGCAAGGGAATAGAGTTTCAGTGACCACAGGCCACTGCTGACTCTTTGACCAGAGGGCCATGGCCTTATCTCAGGGTTGCACAGCTCAGCAAATTGCCTCATCAGCTGCTTCAGCCTCTGAGGATGCAGAGAGGGGAACCACTGAGCTGTGAGACCATTCTCCATGCTTGCATTTGTCGCTGCACTGTTTGTGTTTGGCTCAGGCTTTTTTCAACAAGGGCTCCCTGCTCCCCATCCCCCTGCAATCTCCATTCTATATCCTAAGTAAAATATAACTATGCATGCTGCCTCATGTTTAATGCAGGATGAGGTGCAATACAAGCTGGTACTTGCCATCCATCTAGGCAGGCAAAACCTAAACTGTATTATTTCACAAGAGTCAGGCACCCTTCAGCCAGTACTGTTGCACACATGGTTGAGGTAATTCCTCTCCATCTCTGAGGGAAGAAGCCAGGTGAGGGGACACTGAATCACACAGAAAACTCACCCTACAAAGCAGAGACATTTGGCTACTTAGATACTCAGATTTCGACATTAGGAAAAAAAATCAAAGTCATAGCTTCTATGTCTGGCTGGCTGGCACCATAAGAGAGTGTACAGGCTGTTAGGGAGTGGTCGGCCTCTCCTGTCTATGCAGAGGGCTCCCATGCCTCTGCTGTGGGTCCACCAGATGCCGACACATGTGTCTACCAGATGCATGTGGGGAGTGCCCATGAGTGACTCAGCCCCGCGATTCCACACCAGTGCAATTTTTACTTCAGGAGAGGTGATTTCTGTGACATGGTTTCTGAAAAGCCCTATAACCGTGGCTCCTGGACACAAGCAGAGACACACGTAGGAAGAGGTGATACATATCATGTGTCCTCCGCAGTAGTTCCAAGTGGACAAAGGTGCTCTAGCAGGAGTCCAAAATGTGCTGTAATCCTTCCGGGGGTGAAACTGCAGGCAGGAGATTTCCTGGGAATCATAGATTCAGACGCAGACCAAGGCAAGGAGGAGAACAGCAAAGGGCACTCGACATGTAATCTGTTAGCCTAAAACTCAGTCATCTTTGGAGGGTGGGACTGAAACTCTTCCACTCATTTCTCAGACATGGAGTGTTCAGATTAATGAATGGATTACACACAAACTGCTTAACATTTAAAAGGGTTTAACAATAAGACATTATTATTATCAGAAGTGTAAGTGATGGCAACAGCACAACACAAAGAGATCTTGGCCTGAAGAAACATTTCAGAGTTGCTGTGTTTCCTACTCTGTGGGAGACAGAGCCTCAGCATCAGGAAGCAGTAGCCCTTTCCAGGGCTTGTCTCAAGGATACACTATGGCAGGGGAATGGCAAGGATGACAGCTACCTCCAGTTCGCACAGCTCAGAGGATCATCAAGGACCGTGCTGGCAGACACAAAATGGCATGGCGCATCTGCAATGTAATAGTGAGAATAGCTGGATTATAAGGAAGATAAGTAGCTGACCGGGAGGGACACCCATAAGCTGGAGAGAGTTTGTGGTGGAGGAGGAGGTGACAAGGGCTAGGATGCCAGCATGGATTTTGAAGTATATAACAGGTCCTTGTGACACTCAGGGAGGCTGGGTGGCCAGCATGGGCTTTGAAATGCTGACAGGTCCCGCAGGTAGCCATTTGTCCTTCTGCCATACAGAAGAGAAATGACTCCTCTGACAGAGGGAAACCAGCTTCACAAGCTCCTAAGGAATGCTGGCTTTTATCTAACTGCCAGAAATCCTCCCAGACCCAGTTTTAGGTCTTTCTGGATATTTGAACAGCCTGAGACCCAACGCCCTTGTAGAACCTGAAGAGAAGCTCCTTCATTTCTTTCCTTGTGAGGACAGGAGATAAGATGGGGGAGTCTTTCCCTGAGAACCAACCCAGTAGCTGACTCCAACAGTTCCAACAGGGATGTTTCTGGGCCCAAGTGTAGGATGCCAAGAGATAGGCAGCCATTCCTGTCATTGCTACTGCCATGGTTCTCTGGACTTCTGTGTGTGTATGTATGTGATATTTTTGACATACATAGTTTGAAAAGTATTTTACAAATGCTAGTACATATGCGTATATAATATGTTACATATAAGTATGATAATATATAATCAATATACTATGATTTAGATTAATATAAATTATTAATATTTAACATGAATACAATAGAATCAACATTATTAATATACAATATTGATGTACTGTGCATAGTATATATAGCATATTTATAAGAAATATTATATTTTCACCCTTTGACATGTACTTCACAAAACATAAAAGTGCTGTGTGCAGCACTATTATTCTAGCAAAATAATATTAGCAGTAAATTTGAAAAACATCCAAATGCAGATCAACACTGAAATGGGTCACTAGAAGTAAATGGCTATACCCATCTGGGTGACATCCTCTCAAGAGTCAACAAGCCATGGCCTCTTGAGCCAAACAAGTTCACCATTACCTATATTTATATGACCAATGGTAAATTAATGAGTTTGTTCTAAATATGTTTCGTATATTTGGGTGATAGAATTCAAGCCAAATTGCCTCTACATGTAGTAAACTGCAACTTTGCTTGACACATATTACAACTCAAGAGTATTTTCTTGTAACCTGGCAACTGAACCTCAGCCAACTGCAAGCTGACAGCTGGCCCTTTAGCCCCAAATAGAAAATAAGCAATTGCTCCAACCGGTAATTATTTCAATCACCCATGTTTCAAAAATCATGGAAAAATAAAAGTTGTTTCATAATTAATATAAGTGGTAAAGCTATCACATAAAATAGGAAAATGCAATTATGAACTCAGATGGTAATTATGGCTAGGTCAGAGGGGAATGTTAGGATTGAGTGAGGCATGTGGGACTGAAAAGTGACACAGACAGAGAGAAATAGACACAGACACACTTACTCACTGACACATACACACAGACACACTCATACACAAATACACACACCAGACACACACACACACAACAGACACACAGATATACACACACAGACACACACACACAGACATCGACACAGACACACTCACCAGCAAACACACTCACACACGGAGACACTCATACACACAACAGATACACTCATACACAAACACACACATACACACAACAGACACACAGACATACACACTCACACACACAGATGCACACACAGAGATAAACACACACAGACACACACACAACAGATACACTCATATACAAACACAGCTACACACAACACGCGCACACACATTTAGTTCATAGGCACTGCAATTAAAACATCTTTGATTCCTACCAGAAAAACTGAGCTATGCAGCTCCCTTTCTGCAGTAAGCTCATAGAAAAATTTATTATGGAAGCAGAGATATTTTAATGCACATTTAATCTAAAATAGAGACCCAGGAGAGCTCCAACTGGCTAGAATCGCCGGGAGACCTTAACTCCAGAAGAAAGGCTGTGGTGCCGCCTTTGCTACAGGAGATGCTGGATCCAACGAGAGTTCCAGCTGTTAGCGAAGGAGAGCAGATGTCTAAGAAGGGGCAGGGCCATTGCTCACTGTAGAAGGAACTAGGCCGTGACTGAAACATTACACAACACTAACTGCAAGACATAGAAATGCTGTTTCCCTGGACTGTTCTTAGCTAAAACTTTCAACACAGGTATGAGTTCCAACACTGCATTAACAAGAGGAAAGCAATGTCATTTGATTTAGTAGTGCACGGAAGGAGTAGAAAAGAAATCTAATCATGCAACCAAAGAATGAGAAAGGCAAAGAGGAGAAAAAAGAATGAATAGAACAAACAATAAAAACTAGTTTCCAAGTAATTTGAAATTGATAAACATTGATTACTCACTAGTTAAAAGACAAAGGTCCTCTAATGGTAACAAAACAGTGAAGTTAGATGTCACTTATAGGTACAGGGACAACACTCTTACTTATTTTTATTGGTATATATTCAGTGTATACAGATATACTGGGTTTCAAAAGTACATTTTCACATAAATACACAGTGAACTTTGACCCCCCACTTCCCCTCCTCCCACCAGTCCCTCCAGTCCCTTTAATGCCTTTCCTGCTTTTCGGTCAGATGCACATACATGCTTTTATGTCGATATAAAAACGAGACTCCACAAAGAGGAGAAAACACACAATATCTGTCTTTCTGATTCCAACTCAATTCCATTACTATGGTTATCTCCAGTTGTATTTTTTTCTGGAAGTGACATAACTTTGTTCTTTGTGGCTGAATAAGATTCCACTTCATGTGTGTATCAACTTTTCCTTCTTAATTCTGTTTATAGGCAGTATCGGCTATTTCGAGCAATGCTGCAATAGTCACCCATGTGCAGATATCTCTCTGTGGCATGCCAACTTGTTCCAGGGGTGGTACAGCTGGACCTCACGGTAGTTCTACCCTTACATTTTTGAGGAACCTCCACACTGATGTCCACAGTCAGGGGGATTAATCTATAAACCCTCAGTAGCAGTACACAACGTTTTCCTTCTCTCCACATCCTTGCCAGTGTTTGCTGCTGTTTGCTTTCTTGATGACTGCTGTTCTGATGAGGGGGAAGTGGAATGAATCTCTCTGCAACTTAGTTTGCATTCCTCTGATGGCAGTGATATTGAACATTTTCATTTGTTGACTAGCTATTTAGATTCGGTTTTTTTGAGAATTATCTGTTCATTTCATTAGCCTGTTTATCAACTGGGTTGCTTGGTTTCTTTGTATTTGTTTTTTTTTTAATTCTTTGTATAATCTATTTGTTAATCCTCTGACAGATTTGTAATTAGCACAGGTTTCTCTCCCACTACGGGGGCTGTTCTTTCTCTCTACTTATTATTTACTTTGCTAGACAGAGGCTTTTTAACTTTACACAATCCTGTTTACCAATTTTCAGCATTATTACTGGACAATTAGAAACTGTCTGAGGAAGCTCATGCCCTTGACAATATCTTTAAGCATTTTCCCTGAGATGATTTCAGAGTTTCAGGTCTCATGTTAAAGATCTTTGATATGTTTGGCTTTGTTTTTTGCACAAGGTGATAGAAAGGAATATAGCTTTGCATATAAATATCAAGTTTCCCCAGCACCATTTCCTTTTCTCCAGTGTATGTTTGGGGCATCTTTGTTAAAAGTCAGGTGGTTGTCATTGCTTGTGTCAGTTTCTAGGTCCTCTTGTCTAGTCCACGGATGTAGGCATCTGTTTTGGTGCCAGTTACTGTGACCCTGTAGGATAGGTTGGAATCTATTATGGTGACACCTCTAGCATTGTTCTTTTTTGCTCAGAATTGTTTTGAATGCATGGAGTCTATTGTGCTTCCAAGCTAATTTTAGGGTTTTAAGAGAATTTTTCTGTGAAGAATATCATTAAGGTGTTGATGGGGATTGCACGGATTTGAAGTTTACTTTTGAGGGTTGAGTAATATGCATTATATAAACTTTCTCACCTGTGAACTTGGAAGGTCTTTCCATTTTCTAGTGTCTTCTTAGATTTCTTCTCTCTCTCTGTCTGTCTCTGTCTCTGTCTGTGTCTTTGTCTCTGTGTCTCTGTCTGTCTCTCTGTGTCTCTGTCTCTTTCTTTCTTTCTCTCTCTCTTTCTTTCTTCCAATCAAAGCCTTTCTATTATGCTGCCCTGGCTATCCTGGAGCTTGCTATGTGGCTATCCTGGAGCTTGCTATGTAGCCCAAGCTGGCCTTGAGCTTACAGAGATCTGCCTGTCTCTGCCTCCTGAATGCTGGGATTAAAGGCATATGCTACCATGACCTGTTTTCAATTTATTTTTTCAGTGTTTGAAATTTGTATTGGTAGAGTTCACTCACTTCCCTAGTTAGATTTACTCCAAGGTATTTTTGAAGATGTTTTCAATGGGATTTTTTTTCTGGTTTCTTTCTCAGCCTGCTTGCTAATAGTATAAAGGAAGGCGACTGAGTTTTGTATGTTGAGTTCACATCTTGCTACTTGACTTAAAATGTTCACAGTGTTTTAGAGTTTTATGGTAGAGTCTTTATGGAAAGGATCACAATGCTTTTAAATAAAGATGATTATACTTCTTCCTTGCTTGAATCTTTCGTGTTTCCTTTTCTTATCACATTGCTATAGCTGAGGCATCCAGCATTACACTGAATACAAGTGGAGAAAATGGATACCCTTATCTTATACCTTAAAGTTTTCCCACTTTGCCATGATGTTGATTATGGATTTTGCAACATGTCTTATTAAACTGAAGTATATTCCTTTCAATACTAGTTTCTTCTGAGATTTTTATCGTAAGGGATGTTGGAGTTTATCAAAAGGCTTTTCTACATCTGTTAAATGATAGTCTGCTTTCTGCACTTGATTCCATGTATGTGGTATCCACTTATGGATGTGCTTATGTTGAACTATTCTTTTATATCTGCATTGAAGTCACTTGATGATTATGGATAACATTTTCTGGTGTCTTTATAAACTGAGCTTGCAAATATTCTATTTAGAATTTTTGCAGCTATGCCCATCAGGAAGGTGGGCCTAACTTTTCCATTTTTGTTATGTGTGCAACCAGTCACGTCAGGATAATATTGGCTTCGTAAAAAATGTTGACATTTCCTTTATATCATATTAAATTATTTTGTTTATCTTTGAGATTATGGTTTTAATTACATTCCTTCTTTCCCTTTCCATCCTTGAAGCCTTCCCATATGCCCGTCCCCACTCTCTGCCCAGACATGAGCTGGTGAATGAGGACACTAATGAACATGCTGAACTGCATGGGGAGAAGCCCACAGGGCCTCAACCCTTCACATAAAATAGTTTTAAGAGCACTGGTGTCAATCTTTCCTTGCAGGTCTGGAAGAATCTACCAGGTAACGCGTGTGTGTCTCAGCTTTTTCTGCTGAGCTTTCCTTCTACATCAGTCTCCTTAATTCCTTTCTGTTGTTGTTGTTGCTGTTTTTCTAGACAGGGTTTCTCTGTGTAGCTTTGGAGCCTGTCCTGGAACTAGCTCTTGTAGACCAGGCTGGTCTCGAACTCACAGACATTTGCCTGCCTCTGCCTCCTGAGCGCTGGAATGAAAGCATGTGCCACCATGGCCTGGCTCAGTTTCCTTGATTCTTAGAGACCACTGAGTGATGTTTTGTCCTCTTGCTCCATTTATGCCTAGACTCCTACCCATTTGTTTTGGATTTTCCAGTGTTTTGGAGCCTAGGTTTTGAAGCCAAGTCCTGATGATTCTGGATTTTGTTTTGGTCTGTTGCTGATTTGATGTTTCCTTTTTAATCTGTGTTACGTTGGGGGTTCTTCCTCCTTCCTCGTTGTTAGTTTTCTATATTTTTTTGATTATTTCAAAGAATCAATTCTTTGTTTCATTGACTCTTTGTATTGCTTTTGTTTTCAAGGCCTGAAGAACATTTTTAATTTGGAGAAACAAAATGAACATGATTCCAAGATTTCTATGAACACCTTCATAGAAGGAAGAGTATGTGAAATGTAAGAATTAACAGATACCTCAACAAAACAATATGCTTTGTGAAGCTATAAAATTTTTAAATGTGCCAGAAAATATTTTCCACGATAGTAAGAATGCATAGGAATGCATTTTGCAGAAGTAAGGAGTAAATGGCATGGAAAAGTTATTAAAAAAACTTTTTATGAAGGTATTCTAAAACTAACCAAAGTAATTTAGGATAAAAGTCAATTCACTGCCTTGTTTATTTTTCAAGAAAGGGTTTCTCTGTGTAATAGCCCTGGCTGTCCTGGAACTCATTCTGTACACCAGGCTGGCTTCAAACTAACTGAGACACCCTGCCTCTGCCTCATGAATACTAGGATTAAAGACATAGGCCACTGCTGCTCGATATTTTTAAAGGAATTTTACTAATGGATACTAAAATTAAAATGAAAATAGAGGGCCAAAAATAGATAGAACTACTGTTTAAAAAAAGAAAAGCAAATAGCAGACCAGGCCAGCCCTGCCAGACAGTATAGAAGCTATGCTATATGGCTACTAACTACAGCATTGCAGTGGAGAAGCAGGGGAACACAACAGAGCTAGGAACAGTGGAGACAGAAGAGAACCCGGGTACAATCTGAAGCTTGTCCTTTAAGATGGTTTTGTAAATCAGACATGAAACAAAAAGGACTATATCCCAGGCATGCTTAGAGTAATTCTCCATTTACAATTAAGTCATTTAAATGTCAGTCTTGCTTCATAATCATAAACATAGTTACTAGCACCAATTGAGTGCTACTCCCACCGCAGGCAGGGACTGGCCTAGAGATGTTCTCTATGTCTGCTTACCTCCCTCTCAGTTCACTCTCTATGTAGAATGTGCTCGGTCACACTGTAAATGAATATCAGAGCTTTCTTGTTGCCAGGACAACTGGTAAACCCTTGCCCTGAGAAGTGCTCAGTGTAGCATCCTGGCAAAGAGAAAGACATGAAGATCCCACTGTTGTTAACAAACCCAAGGCTCCAGAGGTTGTGCCGAGGATAGGACAGCCCTGGATTTGATCCCTGACACTGCAAAAACACAGGACAGAGCAAAGAACAACAACCAAACAACCCTAACAAGCATCTCAGGACTTTGATGTTGTCGTATCAATACGAATGTGAATGTCACATGCCAACTAGGAAAATCGTGGTTACAGGACTGGGCCTGGGAGGGTTTTTATGGTTTTCTGTGCTGTTTTGTCATGACAAATGTGGACAAAAGGTGCCTGATTCAATTCGATTGGCAAATACACGAGTGACTCTTTTTTCCGTATCTTTAACGTTGTGGAAGTGTCTGCATTTTCCAAAACGAATGCAGAAGACGTCATATTAAAGAGTTAGATGGAGATAAAGGAGTGTGGCACTCCCGTGGCTCCCTCAGGCATGCTTTCATGAGGCAGCAGGTGCATGAGAACCAGACTTGCATTTTTCTAATTTTCCCCTTCCTGGTAAACCTGGACACCAACAAAACTGTCCTCAATGGTCTAGTCTCAGACATTGCCATCAGATCCCATTTATCTGTCATCTGAGGCATCCATTGCCTTGTGCATGGAAAGTCTCAGTAAACAGTGTTGACCGGGCCATTTGTAAAGCAGCATTAAACCATTATAAACCAAATTAAACCATGTTCATTTAAAATGCCCAACAGGTGATGGCTGAGCATAAGAATGATTTCTTGGATGCAGCTTTAGAAGATGTCTCTCGGCCGGCCCTTCTTCCCTTTGAGTAGCCAGTAAAACAGATGACAATACTTGTGCTGACCGAGCTTTAAAAGCTTCCCTGGGCTTTGTTTGCTCTGCAAGGCATCTGCTCTTGCCCTGCTAATACCTCTCCTGGCTGCCTTTGGCTGACCTTGGGCTTTCTCTGTTTATCCTAGGAGCCCTGCTCTCAAGCTCCTTGCATTTTTCTCCAGATGGTGTTTGCCTTGCCTACACTCCAAAGCCCTTGGATGGGGCTGGACCTCGAGAATCCCTGAGTGGTCACCACAGGCTGTCCCAATTCTAGGCTTCTTTTGCTTAGAAATTCACAGTTTGAACCGGATCTAAATGGAAACAGGTAGCTTCAAAACACCTCGCATTTTCTGTACTTTCGCCAGATGTGTCAAGTGGGTAATCAATCTCTCTCCAACTCTCTCTCCCTGAGGAGACTATTGGTTCCTTGGGGTCCATGACTTGGGGTCCCTTTTGCCTGGTCATCTCACTCAGGAAGCTGCCACACACACCTTTTGTGGAGACTGTAGCTAATGCTAGTCATGGTTTGAGGGTCCCCTTGCTCTGATGTCTAAGGGGTCTCTTGGAGTACCAGATAGGTCACAGTTGCTTCTGAGTTTGTCTTTGTGATTTGTGTAGGTGACTCGAGGAGATGGCTTCTCTAATACCAGAGGAGAGTCACCAAGAACTAGAAAGGGGGACAGTAGCTATCTAGGGAAATGCTGGATTAATCTTCTGGCACCAGTGTAGAATGGAATGACCAGGGAAACAAAGGGAAAGTTATAGCTTCCCACATTTGGGGATGGGTGAAGCCTAAGGCTAGAAGTACATTAAACAGCTAGCTTGGATTGTCCTCCTCCTCCCCCTATTGGTTCTGTGGCTTTCCACCAATTTTACTTGCAGTTTTCTGTGAACAAGAAGCACCATCTCTCTGGGAGCCTGACTACATTTTTTCTATCTACATTCTTCTGACTCCAACTTCAGAGGTGGCTCATCTATGTTCTCAAATTTGGGAAGAAACGAGTGAGAATAAAAATGCCCTTGTGTCCATTATGGGACATGTGGATTAACTAGTGAAGCAAGTTCTAAAGCAATGTGCCTCTTTGTTTTTAGCTGTTAAGCAAAATCATGTGTCAGTATGTGTAATGAACACATAGAACACAAAGAGGGAGGCTCCCAGCTCAAGGTCTTGATATCAGAACGTGCTGACAGCAGGAGCAGGGACCAAAATGTCTGTGAGGACAACACAATCCATGTAGGACCCTAAGAATTCAGGCTCTAGGCAACTCAGTCAACAATGGTCTTCAACTTACCTTAGCACACATAAGCTATCTATAATAGCAACAAGGGACCCTTCTAGTGACCACATCTCCCACAAGAACCTCTTGCCTCTGGCCCTGGCTCTGACCTTGGTGACCTTTGACTGTCCTAGACTAGGCCAAAGATAGCTGAGTCTGTGACCAGCTCGCCTCCATTGCTCTCAAGGGACATCTGCTACAGAGCTAGCACACCCTCATTGTCCTTCCTACATCAGTGGATGTGAACATGGTGGCCTGCCATTGGACTATGACATGCTTGTGCCACCTCTGCCTGCTGTCTGTGAGTGGACTCTACCTCTGGATATTGATGGCATTTCTTAGAACTAGATGTGGTTAGGTTATTAGATTTGGTTGTGATGATTTGTTTCCCTTTCTCTGATGTGTGAACGATAAACTGTGTAAACCGTGCATTAGAAAAAGATACCTGGCTGTCTGCCTCTCTGTGATGCATATGTTGTGTTTGAGGCAGTGTGTGTGTGTGTGTGTGTGTGTGTGTGTGTGTGTGGTGAGTGCAGGCACATGTATACTTGTTACACATGTGGAAGCCAGAGGACAACTTTTGGGAGTAGGTTCTCCTTCACTTTGGGTTCCAGGGGTAGAGCTCAGAGGCTTGGCGTATACAGTAAGTGCTTTTATCTGCTGAGCCATCTCACTGGCCCAGCTATTACCTTTTCAACTGATTTACACTTTTTGAAAGGGTCTCACTATGTAGCTTTAGCTGCCCTGGAACTCACTGTGTTACGCAGGCTGGTTTCCAACTTGAAGCAGTCCTCCTGCCAAGTGCTTGGATCACAGGTGCATGCCATTACATCCATTTTAGCTTTTTTGACAACTGCATGAAATTCTAGAATAATTCCTGGAGAGTAGGTGCTAAGGGTAGAGAATCTGGGTTACTGTCAGAAATGAGAATGCTTGGACCAATAGTGTAGAGCTGAGTCATGGTAGGCTTGCCTTTTGAGTGGCCCTATTCCTCACTTCTGCAATGTGCAGATCTTTAATAAATGGCAGAGGAAATAGTCCAACAATTCTAAAGTCTGCCCTTTTCTTTTTAAGGCAATAGCTGCACCATCTAAATCTTCTTTCAACAATCCTTTGCTCGTCGTTCCTCCTCGCCCTTTCATTATAGCTGCACTAGCATTTGATGGGAGAGCCCTACATTTTAGTCTCTTTTCCATTTGGCTTCTCCCACTTCATTAAAGCCCTTACTGGCTGCCACACCTTTGCAGGAAACTCGATTTTAATGCAACTCCATCCATCCCAGCATTCTATTGCTATGGGAAATGAATTTGAAATATTTGCATTGAAATATTCACATTCATTTGTACAATAAAATTTGTATCTACTGATCTCTCTCTCTCTCTCCCCCCCTAAAATAATATTTTCATTCTGAATTGTTTCCTCCTGTACGATTTATCCTAGAGATATATACAAGATAACTATTCATAAGATTTGGTAGTAAATACCATGTGGATGATGTTTTACAATATTTCTTTAGGTCAAATAAGTCTTCAGTTTACAACATTGCATGCACTGCTCTGAGCATTGCATGTGACTCTCCAGAGCAGCGATTGCAAGCACAGTTGCTGAGATGCATGGTTTTCCTTTTAATGAGTACCAGTACATTTCAAATGAAAATGATTATGCCCATTTACCTTCTGCCTATGATAACCAAAGCCATGTTTGTCAGTGTTGTCCATGAAACTTGTCATTCAGCACCTATCTGTTGAGCGAGGAGAATTCATTTTCATTTTGGCCTGCATTTTCCTTGATCGCTGGACACTAAGCACCCCTTTCTCCTATAATTTTAATGATGGCTTACATTTCTTCTTTCTCATTTTGTTCTTTATATCCATTGATGGTTTATCTGAGAATTGTTTGAACACTGTTTACTCTTTGCATAGTGTTATAGGTTAAAAAATTTGTTTCATTATTATATCCCTCTTTAATGACTTGAAGTTTTGTTTTTATATTCTGTGTTTTGTCTTATAAACTTACCAAATGTGTAGGCAGCTTTCCCAGTACCATTTAGTGTGAAGTTGGAAGCAGATAAGAATCTCTCTAGTGCATATGTGTTCTGCTGTTGAACACGGGTCTGTTCTATGGCCCTGTTGGTATTCCTTTGCTTTTCTTCCCCTGCTTTGATATTTTAAAGTTCAAAACATGTCTTGACATTTAGTAGGATAATCATTCTCTGGTTTTTCAAAGTTGTCTTGGCTATTTTTAACATTTCTTTTACTTGAAATTTTAAAATAATTCATCAAGTTCCATGGAACTATTTCCTCTTTTGCTTGTGATAAATGCTTCTGCGTGAGAAACCCTTCTTCACCAGGGATGCCAAAATATATTCAGATTACCAACCTTAAAAATTGAAGCTTTGTCTGGCTATAGAATTTTAAACCAATTAAATCTCTCAATAGATAGGTGTTTTCTATAGTTAAATTTAACTGATTTTCTTTTTTGATTTGATATGTTGAAATGTTTCTAAATGTACATGAGATGGGATTTTTTTATTGCTTACTTCTACACTCGACAAACAGCTTCTTCTTGAGTGCTCAAGTCTTGGATTAGAAGTGAGAGTATATGTGCAAAGCCAAATAAATACAGAATCCCTTGTGTATACATTTGTGCACACAGAGGTTTTCCTTGACTCCCCCCACTGACAACTTCTTGGGACATTGATACCATCACAATAGGAGCATATCCACTCTATTTTCAGATCTTCAAGGTAGGGAGGCATAGTAGTTCACCTCATGCTGGGGAGAGGTCAAGGGCAAAAGACTCTGTGTGTGTATGTGTCAGAGAGAGAGAGAGAGAGAGAGAGAGAGAGAGAGAGAGAGAGAGAGAGAGAGAGAGAGAGAGAAAGTCTAAGTTAAGGAAGAATATCCTTCAAAGGCAAGGAAGGGCCTAGTGACCCATTTTCTTCAGATGCTCCCTACCTAAGAGTTCACACAACTATATACTCATGAGTGGACTAATTCATTAATTCATTGATTAAAGCTAGTGTCCTCATAACCTGTCCACAGACTTTTCAATGGTACAGCCAGCTGGGAATCAAGGTGTTAACACACAAGCCTTTTGGGGGTCCACTTCATATCCAAATCATAACATTTCCCAAAGAAAAGGAATTCACAAAGAATAATGGATATGTCAAAATGACATAGAAACCACCTTGAAAAGGTCCCTTCCACTAGTCAAATCAAAGGTAATTTGAGTATCTAAATAAATGGTTATTTTTTTAACCCACAAATAGGAACTGTAAGAACTGATAAAGACTACACATCTACACTGAAAATGAAGATTAAAAATGAATTAGTTAGGAAAGTCCTTCTTGGTAGAAGAAGGGCAATATTACATACAAATATGGTATGTTCAGAAGGCTGCCATTTGATCCTACTATAATAATTGCTTTAGTCAAGAATCAACAATGGTAACGGTCTGATGATGTTCCTTAAAACAGGTGAGCAAGGTCAGCATGACCATTCATGAAACAGACATCGTGACATAGTGTGGAGAACATGACAGTGTTGTGTCTGAGATGCGTAGCCCAAACACCCTTTATGAATCCAATCACAAAGCGGTTGCAGGAGGGTCCAGGCTGAGTATGGTGTTCAATAACGATGGCCACTGCTCTTCAAAAGCATAAGGTTCAAGATGAAAAGAGATTCAGGAGCCCTTTTTACTAATGGAGTATGAGGACCAAAGGCAGAATGCAATCTAGATTGGATCCTCGATGGAGGAATATTGAAAGCATGACCTACATAAGAAATTAGAACAAGGTAGAACTCTTACTTAGAGTGTGTGAGGCCCTCTGTTCAATCCAGAACTACCAAACTAAATAAACAGAGCCATCACAACTTCCTGATACTAGACATTGTACTTCTGTTTTTATTAGGAAACATTATTGTTCTGTTTTGTTTTTTGAGACACAGTTTTACTGTGTAGCCCTAGTTGTAGACAAAGCTGGTCTTGAAATCACAGAGATCCACCTGCTTCTGCCTTTGCCTCCACAGTGCTGGAATTAATGTGCCACCACCATCTGGCTAAGGAGCATTCTTAATTTGAGGAAATGTAACATTAACTAAAAGGAGTATCATCTTGGCAACTTTCTCTCCGAGTTCAGAAAGTTGTGTGGTGGCATACCCCTATGATTCTGGCATACAGGAGGATGAGGTGGGAAGGTCATGAGTTCAAGGACAGCCTTGGCCACCTTTGAGATACTGTCTCAAAATGGTTGGGATGTAGCTAAATGTTAGTCTCTTGCTTCTGGTTCATATGTGCAAAGCCCTGAATTTGATACAAGAAAAAAAATGTGCTCATTGCTTTTATACCTGGGTGATGGGAGGAGTCTGTGATGAACATGGTGTAAGCATAAGATTATTTCCAAGTGAGCAGTTAAGACAGACTCTTAAAATGTGCATCGTTGGCAAGTGTCCTCAGTCTTGGCACAGTGAGCCAAAGTATGCAGGTGATAAAATTCCTGTCACAGCTGATGACCAGAGGCGGAATTACACGCTGTCCCCTACCACTGAAGGATGGAGTAGCTTAACAAAGGCCAGCTTTCAGTGATAAGATCACCACAAAGTGTTGGCAGAACAAGGATATGGTTTGAACAAAGGCGTAGTTCTGGCATTTGCCCCCGAAGACAGGCAAACAAATGCCTTATAATCCTGTCTCAGTTCATAACAATAAAGATCTCAAGAAAGGTCTCAGGTCAGGCAAGCCTGCTTCAGAAAGCTGAACCATCAAGGTCACAGTCACCGACTCAAGCCCCATGTCCAAATTTAACTAAGACTTATCCAGATGCCTGGCCATGCAACAAAGTCAATCTAATGAAACCGTTCCTTGCCGGGTTTCAGGGCACCAAGGAAGCATGACTTTGCAAAGTCAAGTCGTTGGGGACAGTCACATTCGTGGGTCCCACTTGAAGCAAACACAAATATTGGTTGGCTACCCTTAGGGGAAGCCAGCAAGATAGATATTTTTTTTTCTTTTTTGTATCCACTGACAGAGTTTTACATAAACAGGAAATGGAGTCGTTGAAATTTTCTCATTACTGGAAATATGGACATGATTGAAGAAAGATGTTCACGGATTGTTTTTTTTTTCCCTTGGGCTCTAAGAAAGGAAAATTATTTTCGGCTTGTGTCCTATGACTTTTTATTGTCCATAAAGGGCTGCTAATGGGGTTTCCATGTTTATGAAGGCCGTCGATTTTGCCAAGTCCTCTTTCACTTTCTTTGCCTTGACTCTGTCAAAACAACAGAGCTCACCCTCTGAAGAAGCCACGGGCTCTGTAGGAACCAGCACCATCTGACCCCATAAAAGTGTCCTGACCCAATACATTGTTCTGTTGCACCTCTCTTTCTACCTCATGGTCCCTGTCCTCAGGTCATCGTTCATTTGCTGTGTCCAGGCATCCGTTTAATGGCTCATTTACATTTAGCAGGAAAGCATTTCAGAGCACCTACAACTGGCCATTACTGCTAGGGAGTCATTGAAGAGAAGAAGGAAACAGATTCAGTGCTGGGCTTCCTCATACTCTTACACAAGAGGAGAGGAGGGTAATTCCCTGTTTGTTTATTGCTCATTAAGTTTCCTAGTTTTATAAAGCTGAACAGGTGACAGCATTCAGGTGGGTGTCTTTCCTAAAATAGGCTTCTCCCTAAATGAAAGGAAGAGATGGAGAGGGGGGTAGTTGGGTCTAGCATGGAGGAGGGCCGTCCACCTCGACCTTGACAACTGAGTGAGGTTTGGAGAATCAGACAAGAAAGGCATAGCCCAGGTGAGGAGGACTGGACAGAGACAGTGACCCAAGGATGTGTTGGACTGCCCTAGGACAGGGCAAGCTGACAATAAATTCAAAACTTTGGTTTGTAATCTTCACATGGGGCTCCATGTTGGCATTATCAAAAGATTCACAGAAAGTACTGGCCTCTCATTTCTCCACGACCCTTTTCCTCCTGACAGGTCACAGACAGTAGATATGACAGTGTGGTATTATTCAAGGTTTTATATCATTATTCTGTAATCTGGGAATTTAGATTATATAAACGAGGTGCCATGTTACTCCAGATCACTGGTATCCCCCTTTGCTGTCCATTACCAGTTCCTCTATGATTTGATAGCTGTGTGATCATGGTGCATTCCTAAAATGTCTCTAGTAAGAAGTTGTACAGAAGTTGATTTTCTTTTCTGGAAGTAAGAACAACTCTCTCTTCTGCTTCTGTGTCCCCCCTTGCTTCTCTTTAGATAGACTGAACTGTTGACAGTCAACCTGGGAGCTCTGTCAGCACACACAATAAACAAACACAGAAAAGTCTGAGCTCAGATCCTGTACAAGGTCCTTACAATTTATATCTCAGCTAATTTCTTAGGTATTTAGCAAAGCCCAGAACAGTTAAGGTTGGCTTCATAAAAGAGAGGGAGAGTATGTTATAATCAAAACAAAGGCAGATTTGTTGCCAAGGTTACTTTTCTACTATTGGAAATACTTGAAAATATTACATCATTTAAAAAATATCTCCCTGGGATTCATGATTGAGGCCCTGGGTTCAATCCCTAACACTAAATTTTAAAAAATTGTCAAATGATTGAGATGTTGCAAGATTTTGTTTTCTCTGCACCCCTTTCAGTTGATTTTTTCTTCTTTACCCCATTTTCTCAGTTTGTGTGTGTGGGGCAATGCATCTGTGTATACATGTGGATGCACATGTGTGTGCATGTGGCTTTCCCACCTTATTCATTGAGGCAGGGTCTCTCCGTCAAACCCAGAGCTTGTCAATACAGATAGCTTTACTAACCAGCTTACTCTGGGAATCTCGTCTACCCCTCCAAGGCTGGAATTGCAGGTGGGCCCTTCTGGCGTCTACATGGGTTCGTGGGGATTTGGATTCTGGCTCTCACACCTGTGCAGCAGCAAACAGTCTAACCACTGCTCCCCACCCCCCAATCACAGCGCTTGTATCTCTATCCTCACGCCCCGGCCCTCGCCATTTTCTGTGTGTGTAGACAGCCTGCCCTTTCCTGCTTTCTAGTGTCTATTTTTGCGGATTTGAATGAACTCTGACAGTGCTTTAGACTGTGTGCCTGCTGTTCTTCCCAGGGCTTTCTGCACTCATGTGATACAGGGACTGACACCATAGGCCACAGCCCATTTCATGCCAGTCCTTACAATAAAGTCCAAGTACTTTCATTAAACTAAACAGTCTGGGGCAGAGGCAGATATGGGCCCAGGGCTGCTAACTGAACATCTTTTCCATGTTAGAAAACAGCCCTACACTCCCTGTGTTCAGTTGCTAAGTCCTTATTTGTCGTTTTCTGTCCTCTGGGATAGACACGTAGTCTCAGAGTTACAGAGGTCATTGTCAAAGTTCCCTCAGGAAGGCTTGCAGGGACTTCCTTTTTTAGCCCCATAAATCACAAACTTTTTAGGCGTTTGTTTGAAAGATTTCAAGTGAAAACTACACCCTTGCAGGTTCATTCACTAGGCTCGGGGTGTGTTTTAATTTGTTTTGAAGTTGTGTTTTCCATAGTTTCCCAAAGTTTAAGGCGCTATTAACCTTTAGTGCCCACAGAATGCTGAACATTGTATCTCCACAGCAGCTCTCTCGGGCCCAATAAATGGGAAGGGATGGGGGTCACCAAATGTAATATTTGATCTGAGACCACCCCAACAATGGAAAGCCGCCACCCCCTCCCCGTACTTACATCTCTCCTTTGTTTCTGAGAAGCGTGGGCCCTAGAGCTCTTGGAATCCCGTTTCCTTGGAACAAGCGGCTATTGTTTTTGAACTTTCACTATGCTGGAATCCATAGTCCATAAATTAAACATAACAGAGAGCGAGGAGAGAGTGGGCAGATGACTGGAACCATTTTCTCAATCCTTGGAACAGCCCTACTGTGGCAGAATCCTGACTATTAATCCTCAGAGTTGGCAAGAAGTCTGTGGCTCCCTGTATAAAATGTCCCATGCATAGGTGAAATGCCTTTGTCTAGCTTCTCCTTGGAGGAGAAGCGTCCACACAGCAGCTGGGAACACAGTGAACTCCCTGTGCCTCCAGAGGCACACGAGGTCATATTTTGCTGTTGTTTTGTTTTAAACAGGCTATTTCAGAACAGCGACAAACTTACAGACTACTTTAAGGTAATCCAGACAATCATGTTCGACCCAGCTCCCCTCATTATAGAGGTTCTGTTATTAGCATGGTGTGTTTATCACAATTCATGAGCGGCATGTGTATTTAAACTATCTAGCTTTATATGCATCGGGCAGATTAAAGGGCCCATTGAGTAGCTTTTTTATATGTGCCAACATTGTGTTTAATCATGTCCACCCACCCATCCTGCACCTAGGGACTTCTCTTCCTACAGCACCTTTCCCTGTCCCCCCGGACTGCCCCTTTCAATTCTCGTGGGTCCCTTCCCCCTCCCACCACAATTGACTGCATTCCCACAGTCTGACTTGCGCTTAGCCTGCATGAGTTAGAACATGACCAACTTATGTAGGGAGAGATCTCACGTACCCGCAACACTGACCAAGCCCGTTTGGGAATGATTGCAGGTACATGGGGGTAGGAGAGAGAAAGAGGAGGTAAGGGCACTGGGTCTCTCATGGGGCTGCGATGGAGGTCGGAGACAAGCAGAGTGCTTACCTCAGTTCCCGGCTTCTCATGTAAGTGACTTCTCTCTCTCTAATGAAGTTTCATATGACTCCCCTGCCCAGTATCCTTGGTGTGGCTCATTTACCATCTTCAAGTTTGTCTTTCCACCTTTCAAGAGTTTCACTCAACATCTGATTCACATGGACACCTATGACAGTGTTTCATCATTCCAGTGGCTAAGGAGTCTTTCATAGTGAAATGATGCCTTTTATTTATCCATTCAGTCACCAAAGGGCACCTGGATCATTTTGGTGTTTGGGCTACAGCACAGAGTGCTGCAAGTATCACAGGATGGGAGTGACACCCTGGTGGAAAGATTTCCTCCCTTTTGAATAGACACCCAGGCGAAGTTGGCAGATCACGTGGTACTCTGCTTTTGGAGGACTGAGAAATCTCCACACTGCTTGCGATATGCATACATCATCATTAAGTGAAAGTCAGCATTTAATCGAGATTCCTTCAATTCCCACTAAATCTCTTCTCCTCTCAGACTCTTGGATGTATGAAACACTTGGTCCTTGTGTCTCTTCAGGCTCTTTTTGCTTGTGGCCATTTCTAGAAATTTCTTTTCTTTGACTTTTTTTTAGCAGACTATAGGTAGCTGAATCACAAGTTGCTGTTTCCAATAACATTGATTGACAGTATGTATTTCAGGACAAAAGACCACAGAGGTAAGAGAGTCCACAGTGTACTTTCCTCATCAGACCCTATGAAGGGAGGACACTGTCGCATTACTGTGACCTGTACCTTAACCTTGACCACCTAGGTTGAGTATTTCTCTGTGGTAACAGTCCAGCCAACTGCCTCCTTCCACCCACTACACTGCACCCTCTGGACAGAGTCATTATGTGTCCCCAACAATACAAGTGTGAAGAAACAGGGGACACCTGTCTAAGGGTGGGCTATCTTGAAGGCTTAATGAGAGTTTTTCTGCATAGAGAATTTACTATTATCTCTTGTTTATTCAAGCATTTATCACATACATGTGAATTTGTTTTTATTTTTTGACTTTCATCCAATACCACTCTTAATTTATTTTCTCAAATGGCTGCAGCCCAGTGACTCTCAGCCTGTGGCTTGCAACCTCTTTGGGGTTGAACAATCCTTTCCCAAAGATTGCCTAAGACCATTGCAAATATCCGATATTTACATTATGATTCATAACAGCAGCAAAATTAAAGTTATGAAGTAACAATAAAATGATTTTATGGTTGTGAGGGTCAACACAACACGAGGAACCATAGGGTTAGGGATAGGATATGTTAAAGAGTCTCAGCATTAGGAAGGTTGAGAACCACTAGCATAGTACTTGTATAACCAATATGAACTTTTTTGTTCTTTTTAGACATTTTCCACATTATAGCACTACAAAGTAATCCAGGTTCATCTTGTGTGTTTTCTACCTCAGTCTCAAATCTACCATTTCTTTAAGGATCGCTATTTCCTTTGGAAAAATGACATTAAAGACTGAGGTTTGGGTGGTAGGTGTGTCCACCCATTCACTGGTTTGATGGCATTTGTGTGTCACCTGGAACTTCTGAGTCACTTTATTAAAATGGAAAATTGTTCATTAATCACTCTCCAGAATCTGCCAGCTCTGGGATTTCATACAACACAAGAACTGCATTATCATCTGTTCTGGGATTCTTGAAATAGTGGGGGTGAAATCCAACCCAGTTTCTGGCAGTGAGTTGAGAATAGGGAGTTCACAAGGGTATTATAAGAACAATGGAGTACTACTTAGCAGGGAAAAAAACAATGGAATCTTGAAATTTGCAGGCAAATGGACAGCACTAGAAGAAACTATCCTGAGTGAGGTAACCCAGTCACAAAAAGACAAACATGGCATGTACTCACTCATATATGGATTTTAGACATGTTTCAGGGGAGTGTCAGCCTACAATGCCAAGGCCAGTGAGTCTGGGAAACAGGGAGGTTCCCAAGAGATATGCCAGAGAAGTGGAATGAGGCAAGATGTCCTGAGGAGATTGGGAACATGGGGGGGAGAGGGAACCAAGAAAAAGAGATGGGGATAAGAGGATGGTAGAAGATATGGGGAACAGGAAGGTTGAGTCGGGGTAAGAATAGAGGAAACCAGGATGAGAGATACCATAATAGAGTCATTATAGCTTTGAGGAGAGAGCTGACACTAGTGAGATTTCCAGAGATCTACAAGGGTAACACCAACTGGAAAACTAAGTATTAGCGGGGAGATGGCATTAATAGCCCCTGCCTGATGATAAGGTTGATGACTACCTTATATGCCATCCTAGAACCTTCATCCAGTGACTGATGGAAGTAGAGACCAATAGCCACAGGTAAACACTGAATTGACCCCCTGGAACCCAGTGAAAGAGATGGAGGAGTGATGAGCAAAGGGGTCAAGACCGTGCTGGTGAAATGCACCAAGGCAGCTGACAGGATAAGGGGGAGGTCTTGAATCCCAGACTGATGACTAAGAGGCCAATAGGGGACTGATCCAGACTCCATGAATGTAGTGTCAGTGAGGAGGCCTCAGAAATCTCTGGGGCCTTGGGTTAGTTTAGTTTTCACCATGTAGTACAAATGAACTTTGGGAGCCCATTCCACATGGAGGGATGCTCTCTCAGCCTGGACACAGGGGGAAGGGCCTAGGTCCTGCCCTGGATGAATTGACAGATTCTGGAGATTACCCCCAAGGAGGGCCTCACCCTCCCTGGGGAATGATGTGGGGATTGGGTTGGGGGGGCTGGTGGAGGGACAAGGGAGGAGGAGTGGGAGAGGGAGCTGGGATTGACATTTGAAGCATGCATGTTTCTAATTTAAATAAAAACATAAAAAAGAAACAGAAATTTCTGCAGATTTGCTTGTTGATTGATTCTATCTACCTATCTACCTATCTACCTATCTATCTATCTATCTATCTATCTATCTATCTATCTATCTATGATCTATCATGTATCTATGCATCTGTCATCCATCCACCTGCCCATCCATCCATCCATCCATCCATCCATCCATCCATCCATCCATCCATCCATATATTTAGTCTCAACCTGTGCCAAGCTAACTTCAAACTTCTGACACCTTCTCCTGACACCATCTCTCAGATGCAGGTATTATAGGCATGTGCCACTCTGCCAAGCCTTATTTTGTTGTTATTGGTGGTGGTTTTTAAATCTCTCTCTCTCTCTCTCTCTCTCTCTCTCTCTCTCTCACACACACACACACACACTCTCTCTCTCTCTCTCTCTCTCTCTGTTGTGTGTGTGTGTGTGTGTGTGTGTGTGTGTGTGTGTGTGTTTAAGACAATGTAGTATTATAGTTCCTGGCTCAGCCTCCTTCCTGCTAGGATTATAGGAGCTTGCTACCTAACTGAAACTACTGTTTTGTCAACATTCAGCAAGCATATTTCCTCAACTGCAATTTTAAAATGTCCTTTTCATAAAAGACAGGAAAAGTGAAATTGCTTCATATAATGAATGCTTTCTTTGCCATTTCTTCATTGTAGGATAGGTCTGGGAGTAAATAAGACATTCTTTGGTATCTGATCACTCCCTTCTCTCATCCAGACTCTCCGATATTTATTCATTTGCCTCATAAGTAGTAGTTAAGTATGGACAAATCAAAATAGGCTTTATGTATCTTTATGTATTCAGAAACCCTAGCTGTATAAATGCCAGTCATTAATTCCTCTCACTATATTGGGAATCAGGAATATAGAAAAGCTCAGTGTAGGCCAGGAGGCTACATGAATTCATAGGCTGGAACCAACACCCTGTTGTTGCTTGGGAAATAGGAGGGGCTGGAAAACATGAAGGACCATTTCCTTCCTCCTCCATCCTTTGTTTTATACCATCACCAGAGCTCCTAGTTTAGATGATAATCAGAGGTGAGTGAATTGGGAAGACCTCTACCCTCGGACCACCAGACAGCAGTGGATGAGCTTGTCGGTGAGCAAAGAAGGCAAATGCTGCCACAGTAACGTTCACGAGCAGCCAAACTTGTACCATACCCATTTTCAATAGATATACAAGTCTGGACCCTCCTTCACAGAGGATTTCTCTTAATGTCCTGGGTCACTTGTGCATTTTGTTTACTTTTCTGTTATAAGACATTTCCTAAGGCTAGTTGTACTGTATGAAAGTCCGTACCCCTCCCTCAACATTCAATATTCATTTTTAAGATATAACTGATTTATCTCCTTCTCTTTCTTCTTTCCAGTTGGTTCAAGAACTTTCTATTATTGCCAAAAGCAAGACCTGACTATTTCTGTATTCTTCTTTCTATATTTTAAGGTTCAGTGAATACATTTGAAAACTAATTTAAGATAGCATGAAACAGCTATAAATGTTCTTGAATAAATTCCTGAAGGCATTGTCTGCAATTCGTGGGACTCAATCACTTTTTGGCCAGTCTTTCACAGTCCTTAGATGTGTTTCTAAGTTTGGTATTTAAGCTTTGGGACAGTTGCGTTTTCATTTGAAGTAGTGCTCATGTATAAAAGGTTTTCAGTATGCTGTTTTTCTTTCTATATCATTAAAATGTATTTTATTTGTGTATGTGTGGATGGCATACAGGTGCACATGTGTCCTCCCATGTCTGTGGAGTTCCGGGTACAACTCTCAAGTCATTGTATCCTGTTGGAGCTTGGTATCAAACCCAGGCCCTTGGGCCAGCGTGCGAGCACATTTGGCTGCTGCTGTGCTGTCCTGCCAGCTCCATCCTTCTGTTTCATTTCAGAAACAAACTTAGGTTTTCACTTTTCAAAGAAGCACAATTGTAGCGCGTTGCTGCACTGAGACCGTTGGGGACTGACATGACACGGAGAGCAGTAGGGGAGTCATAGTGGCAAGCAATGCAAGGGCGTGCAGCTGTACCTCCTACCAAGTTGAGTACTGAATTTAGTAACTGCAAACTCCATCCAGCAGCAGACAGCACTTTCAGCCCAGCTGTCTCATTCCTCAGCCTGTCCCATACTACCTGCTAGTAAAACAGCAAGCCAGACACCACTGCGGAAACGGCTGACTAAGCAAATGCTGTGTGCTCACCGTTGCATGGTCCAGTCTTGCTCTAGGCATTAAGTGTAGAGTGACATTGAAAGGGACCCTGCCTTCAGAGTTCTCAGTCTGACCACGCGAACCACAAGGTCACAGTGTATGTAAAATAAAAATAGCACTGAAGACACAAGAATAAGTGACCATAGCTAGCAGAATGTATTCAACAACAGCCACCGTGGCGTGAGCCGAGCTTTGAGAGACTGACTCCATGGAGGGGCTGGACAGGAGTGCTGGAGGGCTGTGGAGCAACCCAGCCAGAGCAAGACAAGCTTTCCTCTCTGACAGTATGTTAAGGGGAAGGCTTATTCATACCCTAAACAGTTTCCCACATCTTCCGACCCACATCTTCAGAGACCTATGCCTGCTCACAGCACCAACTTGAGTAGGGCAGTGCTGTCTTGTTTCCGGAGACAGAGCATGGCTGCAGAATGTTTTCCTCCTCCTCTACAGTAAATCTATATAGCTGTCACTTTACTGTTACAGTGTCAGTACCATGAGTGCCGTGACCGAGCATAGATTCCAGGGGCAATGGCATAGAGGTTACTAGTGTGATTCCTTGTGGGCCCAACCCACAGGTATTGGCATGGAAAGAAGGTGAACTGAAGAGAGAGCAACTCCCCTTGCCTTCACAGTGGTGAGCAGACATCTTCTCCTCACTGGAGAAAGCAGTGTCCCAATTGTCCTAGCAAACTGAGGATGATAATCACAAAGAGACATCACCCCGCAGGCAGGAGTGTCACCAACTCCAATGGCACCCAAGTCTTTGCTTGGGTCTCTCATCCTAGACCACAGTTAGTTCAGGGTGGGGGGGATACAGTTTGGGAGCAGGTCCAGAGCTGTAGTGAACACAGAATGCAAAATAATGTGAGATCGTGCTGACAGCAGAAGGGAGCACCCGAGTGTCACCCACAAAGCCCTGGGAGCCCAAGGACCCCACCAATCAGAAGCAGGGGCCAAAATGTCTTCAAGGACAAGACAAGCCTTTGGAGGGTCATAAAATCCCAGGTAGCTCAGCAGACCCTGGTCTCCATTGTACCTCAACACATGCAAGTCCTCTATAGTAGCAACAAGGAACCCTTCTAGTGACCACATCTCCTACAAGGATCTCCTGCCTCTGGTCTGGCTCTGACCTTGGTGACCTTTGACTGTCATAGACCCTGGCCAAGCACGGCTGAGGCTGTGACCAGCTAGCCTCCATTGCTCTCAAGGGACATCTGCTGCAGAACCAGCACCCACTCATTGTCCTTCCCCCACCAATGGATGTGAACATGGTGGCCTACCATTGGACTGTGACATGCTTGTGCCACCTCTGCCTGCTGTCTGCGAGTGGACTGTACCTCTGGATATTGATAGCATCTCTTAGAGCTAGTTTGTTAGGTTGTTAGATTTGGTTGCTGTGAATCATTTTTCTGCCCCTGGTGTGTGAACTGTGCATTAGGAAAAGACACCTGGCTGTCTGCCTCTCTGTGACAGACAAGTTATGTTTAAGACAATAACCCTGTTTGGAATCCCTGCAATGACTTAGCTTTAATCTGTTACTTGGGGAAACACACAGTTACCCAAAATATTATTTGATGCTGTCTATGTTCCTTTATTTATTGTTCCATTTGGACCAAGTTGTTATGTCTTACACTGTATTTCTCATGGTTCCCTGTTCACTCTAAATTTGTCAAGCAGCTTGCTGGGTTCCTTTTCCAGGCTGTCCTCTCACATTTCCAGTTGTTTACAGGATATGCATTGGGATACCATTTGTTAGGGGTTGACTTGTGTTACCCCCTGCCGCCCTCTTCAGTTCATACCACCATCTAACCTTTATGACCTTAGAATAGTACTGTTTGGGAGACAGGGCTTCTAGAGAGGGCATTGGAGTGAAAGGAGTGGATTTGGATAGGCCATGATCCCTTGAGTCTGATGCCTAAGTTACACAGGAGGAATTTTTCATTTTATTCTTTGACATCAATGGCCTTACTTGTGAATGACCCCATCAGCAATCTCCTTTTTTGTCTTCAGACAGTTTTCATCCTGCTGGCCAAGGTAACCAAGAAGTATTTCACCTGTGAGCTAGTAAATACTTCAACTGTATGTTACTCCTGCAAACATATCTCTTCTGAACCAAGTTGCATCTGGATTCTAGAAATCGTTTAAACTAGTAGCCAGTTTTGGTGCCACACACCAGAAGTCCCAGGAGTTGGGATGTGGCAGCAGCAAGGCAGTGAATGTCCAAGTAGCCTGGGCTACAAAGCAAAACCCCATTTCAGAGAAAAAAAAACTCCAAACCAATCAAAACAAAACAAGCCAATGAATAATGTAAACCAGTAATGAGATGAGTGTTATTGTTTGCTGCAGCAGAGGGCTATGAAACAGGAACCACAAAGCTCAACAAAACCCATGTGGAGTTTATTAGGGGAAAGGAACAAAGGGAGGCTTAGGTGTTGGTCAACCGGGAACAAGGATGGAAGAAGAAGGGGTAGGGGAAGGGGAAAAAAGGGGCAAACAGGTGAGACGCACTCTCTTAAAAGGGAAAGGTTGCACATGCATACAGAGTCCTTACACAGTCAGGTAACATGTGACGTAGCCTCACAAATCAGGGCCTTTTGAGCTGTCTATGTATCTGCCTGAATGCCAGTGTGCGTTCAGGCTAGTTGTCAGGGGCCGTGGTCGGCATAATGCCGGGATATCAACAAGGGTCTTTAATTTTCTTTCTCTTTTTTTCCCTTGAGATGTGGTCTTGTTATGTAAACCCAGGTATTCAGGTCGGCCTTAAACTCCAGTCCTCCTGCCTCAGCTCCCCAAATGCTAAGAGCACAGTTATGCAGCACCACCCACAGTTCACTGCATTCTAAAATATTAATTACTTCTTAATTCATCTTAAATTCAAAGTAAACATCTGCTCTGAGAGACACAATGGGCTAGCAGTCTGGGGCACAGTCTGGCTGTGGGCCTTTTCTGTTCAAGTACTGGAATAGGGGCATATTGAGGTGGCTTCCTTGAGTCGTGGTCCTTCTGATGCCCAGCTTTTGGCTATCATGACACCTGTGATGCAGAGTTGCTCTGAGGAATAAATGAGTTAATAAATACAAGGAGTTTATGTCAGCGGTCACAGTAACAAACACCTATACTGTCATTCTAAAGTGAATGAGGCGTGAATAAAGACACCCTCCCACTTTACCCTTCCCTAACTTTGTGCACTAATGGCCCCGCGTCTCATATCCTTTCTCTACCATCTACATACCCTTTCACGCTTACACTCAAATTGACCTCACGCTAGACAAAGAAGGCTTGCACACCTGAACAGAGCTGTTCAGTAGCGCTGAAGAGCAGCAGAGAAGACAGTGAAGAGCCTCCAGTAGGTGGCTGTGGCTTTCACTGTTTTGTGTGTGAACCAGTAGAACTCCCCGAATCAACCCATGCTGAGAACGAAGGCCAGATTAATGACTGGTGAGAGGAAAGAGGCCAAAGACTGTTCCTCCTGCTTCAGGAAGTGCTAACCCTTCAGGTCAACACAGGAGCCACTCTAGGGGGAATGAGTGGATCTCTCCATCGGAAAGAACTCCGTATTTCTGATGTAATCTATGTATCACAGGCTACAAAGATAGCCAGTTATAATCTCTCTCTCTCCTTCTCCTTCCTTCTTCTCCCTCCCTTGCTCCCTCTCTGTTTTACCAGGGCTTCATGTAAATCAAATATGTATAAAAAACTAAAAGGAGAAGGATCCAGTGGTGGAAAAGACACAGTCTGTCTTCTCTCTTTCCTTCTCTCATTTATTAATCCAAGTTGCAGGGAAATGTCTCACAGTAGAGATTGAGATATGACTTTTTTTATTGTCAGTGAGTTCTCAAAGTAGGAGTCCCCAATCAAGAAACCATTGAACATACTTCAAGAAGTGAATCGGGTAGCAGTCAAGGATGCTACAGGCATGGAAATGAAGCAGAGGCTACAGACAAAGCAAAACTCTTACCTCTTCTTGGAGGGTCTCTTTTCCTATGCTTATCTTAACATCTCCGAGACCTCAATCTGGGGACATTGGGGCTATTGCTGTCATCGCTAAACATGGACAGTCCTTGTCTCTTCAAAGCAGGAACACACATGTTGTTTTCCCTTTACCATTCCCTTCTAATATGCTGAATATAATTCAGAGACCAACAGAAGCTGACAGAATCACCTACCAGGAAAAGATGTATCTTGTTCCTTATTTTGAGAACCTTATTTATTAAAACATCAAAGCTGTATTTGAGAAAATGTTGATCTTTAGAAGCCATTGATACTGAGGCACAGAACATAGCATCATGTCTTTCCTGGGTGAACAGCTTCTCTTGAAGTCACTAAATAAAGCAGTGTTCACATTGTTGCATCTCCCATGCTTGTGATGGACCCGTGCATAGTCCCATATCCCATGTTTCCGCATTTATAACAAGAGATCAATACAACACCAGAATGCACAGATTTCTCTCTACAACTACTTCTTAGTCCCTCCCATAATTCTCAATCTAGAAAATTCTTACTGACCATCATTCTAGATGCCCATTAGCGAAGGGGTAGAGGAGGTGGGTCCCATTTCACATCCACAATATTTGAATGTGAAACTTGTAAATAGAAATTAGAAGAAAACTCATTTTAGAAGGAGACATGAGAGGTGTCATGGCACCAAATACCTTCCTGATTACCTATCAAATTTTGGTTTTCAAAGTTCCCTTTCTGGGATGGCGGGGGATGACTTGGGACTTTTGTGGTGAAGTTAAAGAGCAAAGCAATATTAGCTCCATGCTGGAATCTTGGGAACTAATGTCAAAATGAAACAGAAGAGGTCAACCTGTTCATAATTTTCCCAGGACTAAAGGACTGGTGATTGCTAAAAATTACTCACCAGCTTCTGCAGAAACACGATCAAATGTTAGGAATGCCCTGCCCAATGCAGAAATTCCTTCTATAATTACACCACAAAATGGATTTGTTTTAATAACTACTGCATTAGCTGCCAACTTCAACAAGTTTTTATCATCTACATTATTTAGTATAGTATGTTAGTTGATTGGGGGTCTATCTCTTTGGATAGCTTATTTCTTGACTCAGGGTCTGTCTCTATATAACTCCCATCCATTGGTTGCAGTGTTTGCCACAGTATATAAAATGGGAAGTCCTTCAGATGTTCAAAGCTTTCCCTGAGGATCCATTGCACTGGTCTGGACCAGGTGTAAGAAGCACTGAGCAGGGGAGGGGGTTGCTGACCTACTGACAAAGCATTCAAAAAAAGAGAAAAGATGAAAGCGGGGTATGCATAAAGTTACTGCTTGAAGCTTGAGTGAAAAGCAAGAAATTGTCATATTGTACATGGCAGCTGCATGAAAATTAGTGTGTGCGTATCAAGCCATACCTGATACAGATATGTGAGAAGGTGATGACATATAAAGTTAAAATTTTCTAATATGAATGCATGCATATTATTTTGAAGAAAAATCTTTCTATATACATTAGGCTGGTTGGTTTTTGTCAATTTGACACAAACTCGGACATATCCGGGAAGAGGGAATCTCAGCTGAGGAAATACCCCAGAGCACTGGCCTATATGTAAGTGTGTGGGGCATTTTTTGATTAATGATTGATATGGGAGGGTCCAGCTCAGTTGTAGGCCATTACACACCTGGGAAGGTGGTCCTGAGTTCTATGAGAAAGCAGGCTGAGAAAGCCATGGTAAACAAACCAGTAAACAGCACCCTCCATGGCCTCTGCATCAGTTCCTGCCTCCGAATTCCTGCCTTGAGCTCTTGTCCTGACTTCCTTTGATGACAGACTGTGAAGTGAGACTTCAGGCTGAAATAAACCCTTTCTTCCCCAATTGCTTTTGGTCATGTGTCTCTTATTTTTATCATAGCAATAGGGATGACGTGTAAGACATGCATTTTTTCTAAATATGCACGAAGAGATAAAGAATGGCTGGTGATCAATATTGGTTGTATTTGGGTGGTGGGATATGAAATGCTTTCTTACATTTTTCTTTTGTCAGTTTTATAACTGCAATACTTTCCCCTAAGGCTGATATTGAGTTTCCAAAATACATCAAAAAAGAGGCTAGAGAGATGGCTCTGCAGATAAGAACACTGGGTAGGTGCTCTTCCTAAGGTCTTGGGCTTGACTCCCAGCACCCACATGACAGCTCATACATGTGTTTAACTCTAGTTCCAGAGAATGTTATGGCATATACATATGTGCGGGCAAATCATGAACGCACGTTAAAAACTAATGATAAAACAATTGAAAAATTAAAAAAGGAAGACACAAAGAAGTACTTATTACCTAGTTTCTATTCAGTATACATTTTAGAAGAAATGAATCTTGAAGATACACAGTACCTAACTAAACCCTTTAATATCAGGCAGGGAAGCCTTAAGTGGTGACACAGCATGGTTGTCCCAGCTCTTGGAGATCACAAGTTCTGGGCTATCCTGGGCTACAGAGTAAGTTCAAGACTAATGTTGGCAGTTAAATAAGATCTTGTCTCAGAAATGAAATTTAAAAATGGATGTAGACAGTCAATGTTGAAGGGCCTTCCAAGCATGGGAAGGACTTGAGTTCAACTACTAGTTTTTCTAAAAAAAGAAAGCTGGTAGAGGCCAAGAAATAGAAATGCAGAAACACACCAAGAGAGGCTGTAGAGAGAGAAGGGGGAGGGTGTTAGAAGGAGTAAAAGAAAAATATTCTCAGGATAATCTAAAAGGAGCACGGGACAAATTAAGAAGACTGACAAAGGTGAATGGGACCGAGGTTTCCAGATGTTCAGTGGAGTCAAACCATGAAGGAAAACATCAGGCACCTATCACTGGGTTATGTTTAGTCAGCAGCAAATATACTCTCTTTACACACTTTATCTTGTACCCTTCCAGGTTCTGAGGGCTGACATGGCAGAGATCACCTCCATTCCTTTTAGTTTGAGAAAACTGGAAATGGTCAAAATTACATGTCACAATTTTTTCCTATGGGGTTTAGGCTTACAGGGAATATTTTGATGGAGGAGGGTGGCTACCCACTGACATACTGTCACCTCTCAGGAAGCTTGTCCTTTGTCAAATGCCAGCCTGGGGCTCTGCGGCCAGCAGCTGCACCCTGAGTGTGGGGCCCATCATGGAAAGCAGAGCCTGCATTCATGACATGTGGGCTGCATTTAAGCTGTGTGTCAGGGCCTCATGCCTGTGTGTAGGCTGTGAGAAGGTCAGGACACATATGGTTCCAGTTTGTCCTCTCAGTCCAAGCAGAAAAGGAAGAAAGGATGCTGGAAGTCATTGCAGTCACCTTTATGATCCAAAAGAATTTTTTTCATACAACATATTCTCATCATGGTTTCCTAGTCCTCAGCTCCTCTCATATCATCCTACCTCCCCACCCATGCAACTCTAAGACCTCTCTCTCTTTAGAAAATAACTAGGCAAGCAAACAAACAAGCAAACAAAAGCTCAAACCAAAATCTAAAATAAAACAAAGAAAAAAGCACAAGAAATCTGCCCTCCCCCACACAAATTGCATAAAAACAAAAATTTGAAGCCATTATATACAAGGCTTATATTTCTTGCTTCTCATTTTCATTAATGTGAGATGTTGGAACCCATCATTTCGAGCTATAAACATAAAATTGAACATGACTTTTGGTCTTCTGGTGTTAACAATATGGCAATACTAATTGGAAACATGGCTCTTAAGTTGGTTTCTTGGTTATGGTCACTATTCCTGAGATGAAATACCATGAGCAAAAGCAACTAGGGGTGTGGGGAGAAAGGGTTCATTTAGCTTATACTTCTACATCACTGTTCATCATCATTGGAAGTCAGGAACTCAGGCTGGCCAGGAACCTGGAGGCAGGAGCTGATGCAGAGGCCATGGAGAAGAGGTGCTCACTGGCTTTCTCTCCATGGTTTGCTCAGCCTGCTTTTTTTTTTCCTTTGAATATGCCACACTTTCCCAGCTATCAGTTTCCCAGCTATCAGTTTGGGGTCCATGGGCTTCCCCTTGTTCAGGTCAGCTGTTTCTGTGGGTTTCTCCAGCCTGATCTTGACTCCTTTGCTCATCACTCCTCCCTTTCTGCAACTGGGTTTCAGGAGTTCAGCTCAGTGTTTAGCTGTGGGTGTCTGCTTCTGCTTCAATCAGTTACTGAATGAAGAAGACTCTATCTAGAATGTCAAGCCTGCTTACTTATAGAACCCAGGACAATCATCCCAGGGATAGAAACACCCACAAAGGGCTGGACTCTCTCTTATTAATCAGTAATTAAGAAATTTCCTACCGGCATGCCTATAGCTCAGTTTTACAGAGGCACTTTCTCAATTGAGGTTCCCTTTTCTCAGAAGACTAGGTTGTGTCATTTTACATAAAACTATCCAGCGTACTCATGTTTCAGTTTTCCCCTAAAAGCTAAACAAACTCATTAACAAAATACCTGTAAGATCTCACTGCTATCTCCCCAACTGTGATTCTATTCCACACCACTTTGATTCCTCTGGCTCTGTCCATCTAGTGGTGAGGGATACCCAGCACCTTTATTTTGTCTTCTTACCCTAGCTCTACATTCAAAATAAGTTTCCATGATTGGACTTTCACCTTCCCCATGCCCTTCCATTAAACCCTATAATCCAACCTGAAGGTGGATTCTCAAAAATCTACTTCCTTGACATCAGGGAGACTCTGTGTCCATCTACTTCTCATGGTACTTGTTTCTGTAAAATCCTACCATCCATCCATCCATCCATCTATTCATCCATCCATCCATCCATCCATCCATCCATCCATCCATCCATCCATCCTCCTCGTCTTGTCCTGGCTCTACTGGTAAGCCAAGGAGGGATGCTCTTGTCTTCCCTGCTCTTTCTTTTCAATCTAGTTGCTTTGTTGAACTTTCTAGAACCACTTGGTGGCTACCACCCCACTCACACTGGCTATATATCTAAAGGTGTATGTACCAGTCATCATAACCAGCATGCTGCCAAGCTGACCTTCCACACCCAAGTCTGCATGCAGACTGCAGCCTTCTCCAGTGCACCTGCCCTGGCTCCCATCCTCAGTCTTGAAGGCTAGAAACATCACTGTCTTGTTTTATGCCTCTAATCCTTCTAAAAGGTCCATGTTTTCCTATTTCTTGGAAATCACAGGCTACATGTGTCTTTCTGCCCACACCTCTTCATTACAGGTCTTCATTGTTGCAATTCTGCTTTTTTTGTTCTTTCTGCACACGGTTCAACTGGTAAGCCTAATTCTCCTGAAATAGTACGTGCGTCAGGTCACCTACTTCTCAAGCCCATATGATGATTTACTGTTGGCCAGTGCAAAACGCTATGTTTACTTCTCAACATTCTCCAAAACCCAATCCTGTCCTATTGCTTTCAACTGTCGCTGCAATGTTTTAACTCAGAACCCCACCCTGGATTCAAGCCAGATCATACACTCTGTAATACTGCTCCTTACCTGTTTGAGCTGGCCAGAGTCCAGGTGTTTTTGTTTTGTTTCTAATCAGGGATTTAAGTATTTTTTTTCAACTCAATAGCCAGGGAGAAGGGTTTTTCTTCTGGACCGTGGAGAGGAATTCTAAGCTGAGAGTGGAATGCTTTCATCTTACCCCCTCCTGCCTTGGAGCTGCTGTGTAGAAATCACGCAGGAATTCCGCATCTGAATTTATATCAGCTTGAAAATGAAACCTGCAGTAGTAAATGTCGGCTTTTGGAGGAAAAGCTCAGTTCAAAGGGGATCTAATAAGGACTTCTTACTCATTTGCATTCTCAGGAGGGAATGGGTGAAGTTGAAGCTGTCCTCTGTAGCTGGGTCAATCTCAAGGGGCCTTTATGCACATGGGAACTTTCTGTTCAGAACCAGATAATACAGACTTCATCCTGCTTAGGTTTTATATAAGCTCCCAACATTGCTGGGATAAGTGGGACAAATTGAGATATTTTCCCCCTTTGCTTTTAAAGGCCAGACTGTTTTTTTGTTTGTTTGTTTTGGTTTGGTTTTTTTTAATTGGCTTATATTTTAGTGCTGGATATTTTAAGTTTTTCCCCCAGTTAGCAATTGTTGGTTACTTTTTAATACATAAAATTTTGTATTACTTGAGCTGCAATATATTCTGGCAATACTTAAAAACTCTTTATGGACTGGTAATGTTCTGTCTATCATGCAATATACTATCCCTCAAGTAATGAGTTTACACAACAGAATTCACTCATGAGGTGGCCAACATGAAGAGGGAGTGGCCCCAGACTCAAATCTGCCTCACTGAGGGTTAATGCTTAGGGATGTTCTTGGGATAAAGAAACAGGGCAGTCTGAAGTGAGCTAGGTGTAGTGACGGGAAGCTAGGAAACTACACATTTCTTTTTAATCAGACTTCATAGCTCTTCATAGGACTCAAGATCAGAAAACAGTGTGGATACTGTGATCTGTAAATAGTGTTTAGGTCTTGTAGGGTGGACAAGTAGATCACCAACTTTTGTGAGACCCAAGAGAAGGGGATCGTCTCAACTAGTTTGAGCTAGATAAAGCTGTCTCCAATTTCCTTTAAAACAAAACAAGCACGTCAAGGAAAAGCAGTAGAAATAGTTGTCACCAGTGTGGCCATACACCACAGCAGCTTCCCTGCAGCTAGGCAGGTAGGTTCTATTGTTTTACTGTGCATTAAGTGACTTACAAACCTTGAGGAAAGCGAGGAAGCCAGCATTTGATTCCGATTTTCCGTGCATTTCCAAATAATGCCATGTGCTCCTGGTTTTTAAACTACTAGGTCACGGAGGGAAAATGGTGGATGCCTCTTACAACAGGTAAAAATGCTACTCATTTCATTTGGGGACTTGGTTACAACAACCGGCTATTTTAAACCCTGAGTTCAGGAACTAATTTTAAATGATGAATAAGGACACTTTGCAAAGTGAGTTGCCACAATGTGTGCTAAGTTGTGAAATATACCAGGCATGCAGAAGAGCTGATAAAATTTATATGGACAGCTAGGAGAAAAAACAGATCTTGATATTCAGGAAGCCAGGGCAGGAGGGTCATGAGCTCTACACCAGCCTAGGGTATACTGAGGTCCTCTCTCAAAAGAACGAGGAAAGGGAGCAAACAGCAGAACACACATACATGCGCTAGCTCTTGGAGGACCAACATACTGAACTCACCAGTGTCTTCAGATCCATCCCTCATTGACTTGTAACCTTTAGTGTGGAACACAGCTACCCTGGACACCTGGTACAGAGTAATGGGTGGAGGATCTGATCTCAGCCTCTCTTCCTTCCCCTCCAGTCATCCCATGCCTCATCTCACCCTGCTGGCGAATGATTCCCAGTGAGAGAGGAACCCTTTCCTGCGGCCACACGTCAGTGTCCTGGGCACTGAGCTGTACACCTGGGAGAAGAGTGAACGAAGAGGAGTAAAGGGAAGGCATCCTGGCTTCAGGGGCTCCAGTGGAGGCAAGCTGGGGACCACTCCAGATCCCTGGTGTCCTCAGAAGAGCTCAACGATGTCCTACTCCCTGTGATGTTTGTCTCTAAATTTTATGCCCATCTCTCTTAAAAACCCCCGAGGACTCCCATAGAAGCTGGTCCTCCCAGCATCCAGCTCTGCGTCAGCTCCTTCAGATACGCATCTGGTCTAACTGAGTCCAGCTTCAAGATTCAAGTCAGTTGTGTTCCTGTGGGGAGAACTTAGCTAGTGGAAACATATGCCTCCTGTCCCCTGGCAACCCAGTTAGCAGAGGTGCCTCTGCTCTGTCATCTGAGGAGTCACTGTACACTCGAGTTTCTCTTTTATTGATTAACTGCTCGATGAAGTCACCCAGAAGAGCACTCCTTGCTCTCGTCTGGAAAAAGAGACCCGAAGGGTGTCTGCCATGCATGCTGACCACAACAAAGAACAGATGGGGTCACCTTGGCTGACACAGGGCTCTGACTTTTATGTCTCCACAGGGCCTGCTGGACCTTGACTCTCATCAACTAGGGGAATGAGATGAGATGGCTGCATCTCCATACTCCAAGGCAGGATGTTTTTAGAAACACTGGGGAATGGGGTGGTGTTCACTTTTCAGGAATTTACACACTGTCCTCTAAGGAATAAAAACTTACATTCTTGCCAACATGAAGGGGTAAGGTCACAGCATGGCATCTTCCAGCATGCTGACTAAGTAAAGGCTCCTCCTTTTCTGGGCTCAACCTGACCTGGGGGCAGGGAACAAATTGGCACAGGTGGGTGTGCTGGCTGGAAGTCTCCCCTTTTCCACTCTTCCCACACACAGCTTGCATCCTTATTCTCTAGACGTTATGATCATGGATCCCGGTCAAGGAAAGAACTGAGCGCCCTTCTCTGGTTGCTTTTCCGTATGCATTCATAAGTTTTATGGGAGGGAGGGGAGGAGGAAGAGGAACATGATAGGGCTGGAGAAATGACTCAGTGGGTAGAAATCTTTGTTACGCCAACAGGGGGATCAGAGTTTGAATTTCCAGAACTCAAAGAAAACTCTGGTGTGGCCATGTTTGCACCAATGATGCCAGCATTGGGGAGGGCAGAGACAAGAGGATCTCTGGGGCTTGTCAGTCACCTAGCTCCAGGTTCAATAACCTGCCTGATTCAAGGAATCAGTCTCTCTCTCTCTCCCCCTCCCTTTGAGTAAGTTAATCCACTGAACTCTAAATGTTTATGTAATACCAGAAAAAGAAAGTAACAAATCTAGAAAAGATTTTAAAAGTCAAATTCATCTCCACAGCTTCAATTACCATTTTAGTTTGCATTTTCAGTATTTTCTCTACATACTGTCTTTTGTAGTCTTTTGGGAATTATTCTTGCTTCCTGAAAGCTTTCTTCACCTAATGCATCATGAACACTTTCCCATGAACCAGTTATGCTTTGAGACTATAATGTACGTGATAAACTATGTCATAAATATTCCATCCTAAGAAGTGTCCAATAACTTAATAAGCCCCTATAATTAACGTGTGTGCTTCCAAATTCTCACTGCTCTGAGTGTTCCTTGTCCACAGTACTTGGAGCATCTCTTACATAACGCAAATTCTCCATGGCTCTATTCCTGAATCAATGACATAGACTTAAAGCAGACTCGTACTCATTGTCACATCCCTTCCAGCTGTGACTGGAATCAACTGAACACTCATGAAATGGGGATGCTGGTGTTGTCACCAACTTCTCAGTTGGGTCAATAAATACTGCTATGTAGTTTATCACCTTTAGTTTATTGCCATGGAAGATAACTACTCTCCATGATGGTTATCATTTAGTTGCACTTTCACTTCTGTAAATTGCCTATTTGCATTTATCCAATGCAGTTAAATATTGGTCTTTTTATTTAAAAGCTGTTTATACATGATAAACATTGTTTCTCTCATATAAAGCCCTGTGCTTCGCAGAGAAAGATGAGTGTCACAGTAGTGCCTTATGAACTGTACATGGTGAAATACCTAATCATGTTGGGAGAGAATTGTCCAGAATCCAGACCTTAAGGAGTACCCAGGACTCAAGCTCGAATTGTCTCATTTCTGTCTTCATAGAAAGTTTGTGGATGGTTTGGTGCATTTTATTTTCAGTTGTCTCTGTCCTGAGGTCCAGTCCTTCTCTAGAGTTTTTGTCAACAAGAAACAACGTTTCTTGTGTTGCCTAGTAACCAAACATACTGCTCGATGGTTTATGATTCTGACACATTATATTAACAAGGAATTTCCAGGACCACAGAATGCCAGATTCTCTTACAGTGTTAATGTAATACTCTAGATAAATCACACTGGTCATACACAAGCAATCTGACAAACAAAGTGTCTACTTAAAGTGACATAACATAGGTGACTTGGAAAGTCTAACACAGTCATTTCTTCTTGGGTGAAGTTGGTTCCCGGTATACAGTTTCTTAACAGTCTATCACTTCTAACTCATGTAAAGCTTGTGCATTGCTGGGAAAGATTTCAAATTCATTGTCTTTGCAGTTTTCCATAGTTGGGCTTGTTAAAATCCCACATACCTTTGTATTTAAAAGCCTGGGCCCTAGTTTTCTGGTATTAGGAGGTAGCAGAACTATTAAGAGTTGGGCCCTAGTGTCTTCTGGCTTTTGAGACTGTGACCTTAAAATGCATAGGGGTGCTCTGGGCATTCCTCTTCTGATTTCATTCCTGACTGTAAGGTGAAGTCTGTTATGGCAATGGGGCTGCAGACACAGAAGCAACAGTATTCAAAGAGCCTTCCTTGAGACGTTCAAAATGTCAGCACATCAAAAAGCCTTTCCTCATTACAAGTTGACTAGATCAGGTATTTACCCACAGTAGCAGAAAGCTAACTGAGTTTTAACCATTTCTCTAGCATTCTCATTAAGATCTGTCTGAGACCTTACTCAAGTGACCTTATTTGGGGCTTCACTGTTTTCAACATAAAATTCTACTGAATTAACCATTTGAGGAAAGGACAAGAGAAATAACATCCTGTGGTCCCTTCTCAAACTCCTATTAAAGTAATTTTCTTCTCCTGACCCCCTCTATGGCAAAGTGTGCTGTGGCAAAACCCATCTGGCCACTGTGCCTGTAAGTTACTCTCATTAGTTACTACAAAAGCTGCCTGGCCAATAGGAAGGTAGGACAAAGTTAGGCGGAACAATCAAACGGAGGATGCTGGGATGACCAAGGGCTGAGTGAGAGAGTTGCCAGCAGATGCAGAGAGAGCAAGATGTGCACACAGGACTGAGAAAAGGTCCAAGACATGTGGTGAGGCATAGAGAAGAAACATGGGTTAATTTAAGTGTGAGAGCTAGTAAAAAGCTTGCGTCATCAGCTGGGCGTTTGTAATTACTTTCCAGTCTCCTTGTCAGTTGAGAAGTGGCCACAGCACAAGAAAACTCCTCCTACAGAAGTGAGTCTGATTTGTCAAATTGATGTCTTACTGACTCAAGATCCAGCTGCATTGCCCACTAAGCCACAGGGCCCCTCACTTCTTACAAGTGTAGAAGAACGCTTTTTAAATACCTTTACTTGTGTTTAATAAGATGCAAAGCCATCACCTAACCCACTGTCGTAAAGGCGTAAAAAACTGCTTATGTAATCTTTACAAGTCTGTTATTGCTTCTGAGAGGGCTATACGATAAATCAAAGCTACATCAATACAGCAACCTCCAGAGCAGTAGAAGGAAGTCCCTCCCCTTGCCTGCCACTAGGCAATGGTAATAGTTGTAAACAGCAGATGGCAAACATCTGCATGTTGTCATTCTACTCCCAGGTTGCCTTCTGTCTGTATTCTTTTTCCTCCAAAACCAAGAGTTCTTCAATTAATTTGCAGGAGTTATTCTTTAATCTTCTTCTACTTAATCAGCACACAATTCAAGCACATGCTTTTGACGCAGTTTACAGAATTATACCATGTATGCCCCTTTTGCTTTTCTGCTTATAGATAAGAAAATGGAAATGCGTGAAGCATCTGGTGATGGCCCTCATTTTCCTAAAGAGTCTAAATTTTTCACAGTCAGAATTTTTATCTCCAACTGACCACATGCATGTAGATGAATTTTCTTCTCTCATTTCTAAGTAACACATTTTGTAAATTCATTGCAAAATTCAAGCTGCCTCTCAAAATTACTAGGATACACAACAGCATATTTATAAACATATATGTGCATATATATTTATTGCCAAAATGATTGAACCTAGTTACATAATCAGATTCTATGACTGGCCCTGGTCCTTGACTCCTGAGAGGGGACTGTACCTTTAGGGTTTCCAAGGTGATCGGATAATCTTCACTCTTCACAGTGGATTCCTCAGACCACACCTTTAATACCAGTGATCATCTCCATCTTCCAACTCTGGAGGAGTGAAGAGAGATGGATAATGAGTTCCCATGTGTGGTTAGTGATCCAGTCAATAACGATCATGTAAACCCCTGGCCATTGAAGTTTTGTGGCAAATTAAGCTACACAGAGACACACCCAGGAAATCAATCCTCTGACTGAGAGAAAAATATAGATAAGTTGAAAAGGTTGAACTGAAAGGCTCTGTATTGCTCTCTAGCAGCAGAGAGATGATTTCCAATTCCTTTCCCCAGCATTAGGAGGATTGATTCCTCCTGAGCACTTCGGATTCAAGTCACATCAGTGACAAACACTTAATGACGTGGAAGCTTTCATCTTCAAACTCACTTTGATGTGAGAGCCAGGGTCCGCAATGCACAAGCAACATGAAAATAACATGAAGACTGTAGTATACGAAGGTGAAAACTCAAATGTTTCTTTAGCCAAAACATTCTGTCAGCTAAGAATGGAATGGCCCCTTATTTTCTAGATGGGAAGCTGCTATATCCAGAGATTTGCTTTGGTTATTTCTCCAATAACCATGCTTTCAGTTAAAGCCCTTGAATAAAGGTATTTCATGTGGCAATAAGATGAAGATTATCTCAGCCCACTCTCACACTGCATGCTCGGTTTGAAACAGGTACTCCCGTGTAATATCCAAAGGCTCAACCGGTGGATATGGAGAGATCCTTTGATATTAGAATGTGTCAGAATGACAGATGAGAGACAGAGTTCAGCCAAAAGATCATCCTGGGAAATAACCAAGATGTCAAGTGAAATTAAGGTCTTCAGAGTGAAAAATAAAATAAAACAAAATAGAGAGTGAGTCGTTGAGCCTAAAAACAAAAATCTAGGCAGCAATATGCTAAGAAAATTAAAACAAGCAAGAGACCAGAGTGAGAGGAAAAGTAGCTCACATCAATTGAATTTAAAGTAATTACTTTTGAAAAAAATAGTAATTACAGGAACAGGCTGTTACAGACACATGAGTCTATACAGTGGAGAAGGGCTAGAAGCTCAGTCTGCCACCATAAGCTTTGCTGCCAGCCGGGCAGGCACAGCATAGCCACCAACCATACCTCACAGCAGGAAACAGTCCCCCTGCCTGAGTGCTGCACTTCTCGTTCACTCATGATCTCCAGAACCTACGGAGGTCTAAGTAACAGACTGTTTCCAAAAGACATGACCAGTCCAGGCTGTCTATGCCAGCCAGCATGGACCAGCTATGGTAAAGACAGCAGCTGAGCATAGAGCTTAGAGGAGGCTCTTCTCCAAAGATTGTGGAAGGGATCTGAGATGGCTCAGGGGTTAAGAGCACATGCTGCTCTTGTTGAGGGTCTGGGTTTGGTTCCCAGGTCCCATATCAAGTGGCTGCCACTAGTAACTCCAGCTCCAAGGGATTGGGTGTCCTCTTCTAGCCTCTACAGGTACCTACAGTGTGGTGATAAGTATGTATATAATATATATGTGTGTGTATGTATGTATATAATATATGTGTGTATGTATGTATATAATATGTGTGCATGTATGTATATAATATATGTGTGTATGTATGTATGCATGTATATAATATATGTGTGTATGTATGCATGTATATAATATATGTGTGCATGTATGTATGTATATAATATATGTGTGTATGTATGTATATATGTGTGTATGTATGTATGTATATAATATATGTGTATGTATGTATATATTATATGTGTGTATGTATGTATATATTATATGTGTGTATGTATGTATGTATATGTGTGTGTGCGCTCGTGTGCATGTGCGTGTGCATGTATGTATGTGTATTGTTTGTTTGTTTTTCCACACAGAGTTTCTTTGTGTAACAGCCCTGGCTGTCCTGGAACTCATTTTGTAGACCAGACTGACCTCGAACTCACCTAGATCTTCTTACCTCTACCTCTCCCTGAGTGCTGGGATTAAAAGCATGAGCCAATAAATACATTTTTAAAGGAAAGTGTTGGAGGTTTGAGGAATCAACTCCCGTTCTACCAGTCTGTAATCTGTACACAGCTTCTTAACTGTCCACAAATGGATTCATCAAAGTTGGCAAGCAGTTCATCCCCTTAAGTGAGTCTAAACATCTCTATATGAAACTTTAATTGCAGCATTCATTCGCTTTGTAAGTATATTAATAATTAACGGTCATGCCACATTCCCCTTCTAGCTCATTGCTCCTGGTGTATCTCTGAGCTTGTCTGAATGGCCTCTGTTTCTCAGGAGGCCAAGCTCTAAGACCTTCCACATCACCCTTCTACTGCTTTAGGCATTCTGTATTTACATGCCAGTTATTTACACTACTGTGTTAGGAATTGCCATGAATTGTAGTTATTTACAGCACTATAGACACTGCACTGTCCTCATCAGTTTTTTGGGAGGCAAAGTCTGGTGTACCAAAATGCTGCTAGTTGCCTGAGAATGCCTCTTGTCCAGACAGATTTTTAATTTACTGCAGTCTGCCAACATGTTCAGCCTGATTCTAAGATTATATGCACTCCGTTCCATTCCTTACTAGCATTGATTTGTTGTTGTTTTTTTCCCTCCATAATAATTTAGAACAGTGATTCTCAACGTGTGGGTCATGACCCATTTGGGGTCTAACAACCCTTTTAAATAGTTATGAAGTAACAATGAAAATAATTTTATGGTTGGGGGTCACCAAAGGGTTACAGCATTAGGAAGGTTTAGAACCACTGAATTAGAACCTACACAGACTTTCACCCCTTGAGTCACCATTGTCTCTTCTGTGAAGTTTTCCTTGACTTTCATTCATGCAAGCACACACTCCGGGTCCTTTCTGGTCTTCAGTTATGGTTATGTGACTGATGAATTATGTTATAGGCCACTATTCTTGGCATCATTTAAGACAGGAATTTGTCTTAACTATTTTTTACTTCCTTTATGCAAACTAATGAGAAAATGGATGTATATCATTGACAACTTCTATAGTGTCTTCTTAATACAATGAAGTAGATAACAATTAACCTTATATCCGTTTAGGATGGAATATGTGGAAAATGTGATGAAGATGGTTTAATAATAACAGAGAAAATGCTGGGGTTATGGTGTAGTGGTTAGCACTCACCAATCATGCACGCAGGGGTGGCTCAGTCCTAGCACCAATCAGCAAACAGCAAACAGCAGCGCTGAAAGTAGCAGGAGAACACAGCAGAACTTCACTGTGAAGGTCCAGACGCTGCCCCAGGGTGAGTGGAAAGATACATGCCCCACAGCACTATCAAACATCTAAACCCACAGTGACGATGACATCACTTCTTAGAGGCTACCTGCAACATGGCAGGAGTGTTTGAAGGACTGTCACCCAACTCCAATGGAACAATAAATATTTGCCTCTCTATAGGCAGATGTGACCAAATACCACAAGGAGGCAGTAATGCAGGATTTCCTCTGGCTTGTCAACATTGTGAGCCACCATCTGTCCCACACGATGGGAACACACAGGTCTCCCAGCCTTGGCCTCCTTTTAGCAAACAAAGTAAGTAGTGGGCTTTCATAGTGGGATTCCTGTCACCTCACTCTCTGTCCTTCCTTCGCCTCCTTTGACATACGGGAATCTGAGAGTCTTTTATGTAACTGTGTGAGGTTTGCTGTCAACTAAAGTTAAAAACCAAAAAGTTTTAACCAAGGCCAGTCCCTCAGAATCCATGCAAGATGGGCAAAGAGGCCAAGTAATGCAGCCTGGATCACAGAGGCCCTGGTGTAAAGGATATTTCAGAAGGAGTTATCCAGAATCAACCACAGAACTCAGAAGTCTGAAGACTCCTATCTCTAAAATAAACGCATGTTACAGTTCCCACCATGACTTGCTTTATGTTCAGGATGCAAAATAGAAGTATGTATTTTAATTCATACTTCTGTTGAATCAATACCATCATGCACAAAACCAACCATGAACAATGATTACACAAACTCCCAATCAGGGTTAAAAATCAGCCTATGATCATTAGCCATGTTAAATTCTTAGGAAAAGTTTTAAGTTTTGGCTGTGTGCCACACAGGGACCTGTTCACGACTCTGATCAAGCTCAACACCCATGTCATTGCTAGTGTAGGGACTATGTTTAGCTGCTAATGCCAGTAACCCCAAACTCAAGGTTCCAAACAAGTCAGGATTTTTCCTCTCATCCCACAGAGACAGGTAGCAGTGCTGGTGTTGGACCTTCATTATTAATTACAACAGGAGGTCAGAATTCTTAGAGTGTGACCCAGAATGGCTGGAGAGACTCCTTGGTAAGGAAATGGGAATGCAAACAGTATTCCCGCATGCTAGTGTCTATAGAAATTTCTATAGGACCTCTCGCTGATTTCCATTTATTTTGTACCCAGAATTCAGCCAGAAACGCTGCTTAGCTCACAGCTAGGGTCAAGACTCTGATGTCGAGCTGCCCTGCAGTTGATCAGCCTGTGTTCCTAGCTTCTGGTTTTAAGTTTTGAAACAATTCATTTATAGAACAGTTTTAACAATCCTTAAAACAACAAAATCTTTTTAGTATCAAGTAGTTATAAAATAACCAATTGTATGTATCTGGAAATTGCCTTGTGTTCATTATTTAAGGAGTTGGGTAATATTGCTGAGGCTAACAATAATGAGCTATTTCAAGGAAATATTTACACATGGAATTTTGCTAATCTGTCTTTCTACAGGAAATTCTATTTCTTTGGGATTATAAGGGAATATCTAGATTTCCTGTAGTTTTGTCCAGTTTGATGATGTCTCCTTTAGAAATGGCATCTAATGGTTCACACAGCTCAAGAGACAGCTGACATACCACTACGACAGCTCTCCTATTTTTATGTATCAAGTGACCATTTGAATTCTTACTCTTCATTATGCCATTAGGTCTTACATGGTACAGGAACCGCCGCCTCTGTTCTGCTCCAGGTGGCCCTTTCAGCAATCCTTTCTCCGAATAGTCGTGGCCAAGCTCAAGGGGTTGTTCTCTACTGCAGAAAGTGAACCCAGGAAAAAGCAGAGGGGTGGCCTCATAATTCTTTCTGAGTGGTGAGAAGAATTAAGGCTACATAACTGTGTGGTCTAGTGACAGGTCAGTGTCCCAGCCAGCAACATGGAGTTCCCCAGAGAAATGAGTCATTTTCTCCTATCTGTGTAGGAGCAGTGTGGTAGCCAAAGACTCAGCTACTGGTCTCTTTCTCACCCCCCATATGCATACACATACACACACACACTCTCTCTCTCTCTCTCTCACACACACACACACATACACACACCCACATAGAGAGAGAGAGAGAGAGAGAGAGAGAGAGAGAGAGAGAGAAAGAGAGAGACGGAGAGGGATAAGGAGAGGGAGAGAGAGAGACTTACATAAGGATGTGATCATTTTAAACTACTCAGCACCATTAATTTATATAATAGACAATTGCCTACTTCTCACTATGAACCATATAAATAGTTGAGAAATATTGAAAAGTCTCAAGAAATGGGATCTAATAGGACAGCAATGAAGAGAAGAGAAGGCAGGGAGGAAGGAGAGAGGGACATCTGTTTGTTCTTGCCATTACACTCTGCTTGTTGTCCTACTTAAAGTAGATGCTGGTAAGCAGAACTCTTGGCAAAATGGTGTGAGATGGGATGTGCCTATGTTACTGTACATACATGCACCTGTGCAAGATTCCAGTGCGCCTACTTGTTGGGGGAGTGGGGTTGATCTCACCCTTGAGTCTGTATGTCTTGTGCAGTATCTTCCATGTGGTCTTGTGAGATCTGGGTTTCTCTCTCCTGGTTTGGTCGTGAGCCATTTCAGGTTGCCTTGTAATCACTGAGAGTGTCATTAGAGCCACCTTCATTTCTGAGACTGTTTAAACCCTGGTGTTTACCCAAAGTCACTGGCAATTTATCTTGTCATGTACTGCTCTATTAGGCACTCAAGAGATGACACTGGATTTATGGGATACATCAGACTATTAATTTTTAATGAGAATCCAAAATTCATCTTATTATTCCTTTCCGGTGTCACATAGTGAGATTAATTTGCATCCATAGAAGATAAGGAAAAGCTAAATGAGGTGTGTGAAATGGGAGCTTGTGGTTTACAGTGTTCACTGTGGAACTGTCTTCTTCTGGGGCAGTTGTTCTCAACCTTCTTAATGCCGTGACCCTTCAATACAGTTCCTCATGTTGTGGTGACCCCACAACCATAGAATTATTTCATTCGTATTTCTTAACTGTAATTTTGCTACTGTTATTCATCGTAATGTAAAAATCTGACATGCAGGACTATCTGATATGTGATTCCCCCCAAAGGATTCGTGACCCACAGGTTGAGAATTGGTCCCATGGCTTACTACTGCTTTCCTGTTTGTGTGTGATGCTCTGCAGAATGGAAAGAGTTTCTCTCCCTTTAAAACAGCTCCTGAATGTAATCTAGCATCTATTTCTCAGTTCCGAGAATTCAGTTTTGTACAACGTGGAAATCCAAAATGAAACAAAATTATGGAGACATGATGAAGAAATAAAGAGAAATTGAAAACAGTCAGGTAGATAGACATAAGGGGGAGATTAAAGGAGAGGTAGAGAGAGAGATAGAGAGAGAGGGAGAAGGAGGGAGGTTAAAGAGAAAGAAGGAAGTGGAGGGGAAGAGCAGAAGGAAGAAAAGGAGAGAAGACAAGCAGTTATAAAATTACCCCCATTAACACTTCATTCTCCTTCTAGAAATTGTTTGAAATGGCTTACAAAATTAGCCTTGATTATTGCTACACTACTTAGAATTAAATAAAGTGATGACCCAACATTTAAAATAATAAAGATGGGATATTTAGAATTAAAAAAGCAATGACACAAAATTTAAAAATAATAATAAATGGGAAGTGCCTATTGAGGCAGGGAATGCTGACCAATGACATTTACAAACACCCAGTGTCTCCATCTTCTGAGTGCTAATGCTAAGGCAAAGCTAAGAACTTCTGAAATGTCAACCGGCCACAAACAGGGTGCATCACACCCAGGCATGTGATAGGGGGAAGTGAGTGGTCTTTCGAATTACCCCAACTCATAGATGCTCTTGCAATAGCACTCTCTTCATGCAAAGAGGGCATGCTCCTGGGAAGCTTCTCCTTGGAATTCAGCGCCTGCATTTTAGAGGAACTCTTCCAAAGCCTTGGCTACACTTCCAGCATGATCTGTCTTGTGAATGGACTATCTAGATGTGCTGCCTAGGCTGTAGCTAATAACGCCTGCAGGTAACCATCCCAGAAATTACAGGAAAACTACTGCATAGGGCCAGGTCTCCCACAAAAACAGTTTTAATGTACTACTATTTAAAATAGTCGTGTGTGTGCATGCTTAAGTTCATGCACAAGAGTTAGAGAAAAGCTATAAAATCATCTGTAATAAGAAAATTGATGTTTTAAAAAGTAATGGTAATGGAGCTTATTATAAATTATAACTGTAATATTTTAAAGGAACAATAGTTAAAATAGGAATGCTTAGAAGGAAGAAAACCAAGACATGCAAACGGAGACAGACAGGTTGAGGAGTTGATTCTCAGGTAACTATTAATATGATTAATAAATGAAGCCACAAAGTAAAGCCTAGACAAATGTCCCATATTGTCTCAAGTCTGTGACAATAATGGCATTTTATCCTGTCTCTTACCTTTTTCAAATCACTTTTCTCTGGGCATGCCTGTAACATGTAGTCTTCCTGCCAGCCTGGTCCCAGAGCTGTATCAGTCCCAAATGAACACACAGGATGTTATATTAATTATGAAGCTGCTGACTATTTGCTTGGTTTTTATTGGCTAGCTCTGACTTAAGTATTTAACCCATGACTGCTAATCTAAGTATGTCCATGTGGTCTTTGCTTACTGAGGAAGGGTCCACCTGTTGCTTCTCCCGAGTCCTACATAGTGATTCACTGTGCATCTCTTTCCCAAAATACTCCTAGTCCCACCTATCTTGCTTCCCTACTGGCCAACAGTGCTTTATTCAACAACCGGTAAGATAAGAAAATACACAGAAGGACTTCTTCCATCATCTCCTCTTTTCTGTCCAAATAAAAAGAAAGGTTTTAACTTTAACATAGTCAAATTATATATAACAGAACAGTTATCAATAAGAACTATATTTACAATATTTTGTCCATTAACGTTTAGTAAAATTTTAAAAAGTATTTTTATTATCTATCTGTGTGAGTCTACGCAGCTGGTGGGAGGAAAGCTCGTTACACATGCCCAGTAGACACATCATTTCTCCACTTAAATGTTTCTGCGAGTGCTTAAGTTTGAACTCAGAACTCTCTGCCTGGTGGCCTATGAAGGTGGAGGAACCCTCTTCTGTCCATGCTAATGTCACCATATGCATCATGGACCAGGTTTCTGTCTCCCTGCCCAGCCCCTGTGGAGGATCTTCATGCAACTTTTCACTGAACAGACTTGGCACTGATTATTATTGTCTCTGCAGTGAGGAATTTTCCCCCAGGCACTTCTAGAACCTGGTTATTTCCCCTCCTCAAGTGGTTCCCAGACAATGTGGTTCCCGCACCTGTAAACGAACATTCAACTGTCTGGTTTTATCTCTGGTATGAACTTATGACTGAGCACAGTCTGTTCATCAGTCTGCTTATTTGTCTGTCAGTTTACATTGTCTGCTGTGAACCTGCAGGCACTAGATTGTAACTCAGTGAAGGTAAGACTTTCACAGTTTTTATAGCTTTCGCACCCAAACATTATCTACTTGTAGCAGGCTTTCAACAGAGTGTGGTTTTAGACATCTTAAAATACTGAGAACATTCTTTCTAACATGCAAATGGGAGAAAACATAATAAAAAGTATTTACATACTCTCTGTAGGCTTAAAAATCTATGTAAGAAAAAATGTCAAGAGTAATAATTATAAAACAAAGTAAGAACATGTCGAGGGGCTAATATAGTTAATACAGGTTAAATATTTTGAGTAAAAAGGAAAATGTTAGTCCCTCCAAAGAATGCACATGGCAAATAGATAAAGAGAACACAAGCAGGGTAGACACAGGAAACAACTGTCCTTACTATTCACAAAGGAAGTGCAAACAATGAGGAGTGTTCATTTGTGCTGTGCACACATGTAGACAGAGCACAAGGTACTTCCGGAAGGAATGCATGACTGTCTCCAAAGCCTTAAAAGTGTCCATGCATATTGTCCCTCTGGTTCCACTGAAATCAGATTGAAGAAAAAGATTTGCGGACAGCAGTATTTCTGGTGTCATTTACAAATTTTCATGATCACAAGTTCTCAACAATACAGAACTTATTAATGTGTAGAATGTTGATGTAACTAAAACACAGCAACTACCTAAAACCACACTCATGAAAAATTCACAGATACTGTGCATGAAAGACACGGCTATTTATATTGTCCTGATGCATACAGTAACTCTATGTTACATATATGCACATTTCCTTGGTGAGTGTATCATTTTTTCTGTGCTTATATTTTATGCATATTAATGCAAAGACAAGTGAAAGAAAATATAATAATGTGTAATTAGTTCTCATTTGAGGCTGGGAAGACTGGCCAACTTATATTTGGAATAATATTTCTGTGTGTTTTATAAGTTTTTAGAAGCATTTATTATGGTATGTTAATTTAAAAAACAGAAAACAAATCATGCAAAAATGGCATTTAATTCTTGGAAAATTAGGTTCCCTTTGTATGTTATGAAGTAATCATGAAGCACAATAAGAAACTGGGATGAAATATGGAATGTTATTACAGGACACACTGCATTTGGGTTAGTTGGACTCTATTCTTTGTTGACAGTGTGGTTACTGATGTTTAAATCCCAGCATTTGGGTATAAACCACACTGTAATCTACACCAAACATTCCACAGCTGATACAAAGCCTCATCACAAACTTTATGATAAAGAAATTTTTCCAGAGATGATCTGAGTTTAGTTCCATTTCTGTAGTCAGCATGTTCACATATTCACTCAACAGACATTTACATGGCCATCCAATCAATATTCAGACAACCATCAGGATGTTGGGGAACACAAGTAATCTGTGTGCCTTCAAATATCTACCCATTGTAGATGTATATACAAGCATCGCAGATGTAAATATATAGGGGTGATTATCATCAATTTGTGTACTTACTGCATGGGCTGGTACCTGAAGTTGTTTCACAGGGTGGCATGTACTGTGGGTGAAACAGAGTTATGGGATGGCCAGTTGGGGAGAATGCTTGATTAAACCCTGAAGTAGTTTCCTGGGTCTTTCTTACAAATCACCACAAACTACATAGCATAAAACAACACAGACATATTCACTGTCAGTCCTGGGAGCTGAAAGTCTGGAGTCATGGTGTTTGGAGAAGATGGAAAGGAAATAGTATTTCTGAAGTTTCCTCTACTGGATATACTTTGCATCTATCTCCACAAATGGAGATTGTCTTAGTTAGGGTTTCTATTGCTGTGACAAAACACTATGACAAAAGCAACCTGGGAAAGGCTTATACTTCCGCATCACTGTTCATCATCAAGGAAACGATGACAGGAATTCAAACAGGGCTGGACCCGGGAGGTAGGAGCTAATGCAGAGGCCATGGAGGGATGCTGTTTACTGGTTTATTCCTAATGGCTTGCTCAGTCTGCTTTCTAATAGAACTCAGAATTAACAACCCAAGGACAGTACCACCCACAATGAGCTAGACCCCCTCCCATCAATCACTAATTACGACAATGCCCTACAGCTGAATATCACAGAAGCATTTTCTTCACTGACACTCCCTCCTTTTAGATGACTTAGCTTGTGCCAAGTTGACATAAAGCCAGCCAGCACAGGGATGAACTGGGAGACACACTCCAACAGATACAAGTGACATGCAGAAAATTATTAGAATATGAATTAAAATTTTAGATTCCACTATGAAGAGAAATCTGAAAGAAACGGAGTGAATTCTAGATGTGTATGACCTACTGTATTAGTTTGGGTGTTCATTGCTTCTACTTTTATTTTTATTTTCTTGTATTTATGGAGACTCTTATAAAGGAAACATTTAATTGGGGTGGCTCACTTACAGTTCAGAGGTTTAGCTCATTATCATCACGGTGGGGAACATGGTGCATGCAGGCAGACATGGTGCAGGAGCTGAGAGTGCTGCATCTTGTAGACAACAGGAAGTCAACTGACTGTCACAGTGAGGGCACCTTGAGCAAAAGAGACCTTAAAGCCCACCCCTACAGTGACACACTTCCCCTGAAAAGGCCACGCTTCCTAACAGTGCCACTCCCTTTGAGAACCATTTTCTTTCAAACTACCACAGTTACCAAAATAAAAAAAAATGAGATCAATAAGTTAAACAGATCTGTAACAAGCAATATATTTGACACAGTAACTAACAAACAAACAAACTAAAAAGCCCTCCCAAACAAATTTCAGGGGCTGGTGTTCTGGAAATCCCAGGGTCCCTTGCTTGTATTCTGCCTTCTATCACTGATCTACACCCAGCCTGTGTCTTTTTTCTGTAATTTGATTCCAGGAGTATGAGGAGAAGGAATGCAGGACTACTGGAACAGTCAAAATTCCATTTTTCCACACAGTGCAAGTCTCTCGTGTAGCTGGTTCAGGAATTCAGGCAGGGCTGAAGAGACCCAACCTTGCAGCTGCTGTACAGCACCCTGGGTTCTCCCTACATACCCTGAGCTCCTCCCTTCACACACACACACACACACACACACACACACACACACACACACACACACACACACTTCCCTTTCGATTGAGCTGGGCCTTGGTTAGGCTGCCAAGAATTGCAGTACATGGCGTGGACACTGAGCCTGACTAGTTAGGAGGAAAGTCCGGGAACTCGGCGTTCTGAAATGACTTTAAGGTTAGACAAACAGACAGCTGGAAAAGAGCTGCAGACTGGTGGTGGAGAACCAGTCTAGTTCAGGAGAACATAATTGGCCAGAATAATGAACAGAGTTCATGTGGAAGCCAAACCAGGAGAAGGTTCTCAAAACACACTTTGTCAGGTTCTATTGATCACAGGTGGAATCCGGGGGCGGGGGAATCAGTGACTGAGCATGGAGAAGAAACCATGGCAGCTATGGCAACAGAGTATAGTCTGCTGGTGGGAGAGAAGTGAGGCTAACATGCAGATGCCCCCTGTGTTATCCTCAAAGCCCACAAAGTTATCTTCCTCTGCCTGGAGGTAAGAGGTGTTGACTCTCTTTCCAGATGCAGGGAAAGTCTGGACCAAAGAAAAGACAGCTATTGCCTGGGAGTTACTGGGAATTGAGACTGGGATGCAAAACCCCAGCCTTACCAGTCACACTTGCAACAGAACAGCTGAAGTTCTCTCATCTAATCGGCGATGGCTGCAGAGATGATCCAGTGGTTAAGAGTACTCATTGCTCTTCTGGAAGACTGGAATTGGAGTTCCAGCATCCATATTAGGTGGTTCACAACCATCTGCAACTCTGGTTCCAGGAGATCATCTAAGGCCCTTTCCTGGCCTCTGTGAGCACTTACAAACATATGGGTCATGCAAAATACACACACACACACACACACACACACACACTATCTTAAAATTATAATAATTGTTGGTAAGGCTCTCAAACCAGCTTGTGTCCCCTGAAAAGTGCCTTGATGTCTTGAATATTATCTGGCAAATCTGTACAAATCTCCACGATAGAACAAAGGACGGGCCTCAGCTGAATTTACCCCAATCCATTCACTTAAAGACCAAAAGAACTGTCTCATGTAAGTAATTTCTAAATAATTTAAAGTCATAAACCAGAAACGACATTTAACAAGATTGGAGAATATGTGTGATGTATTATAACTTGGGAAGAAGAACACGAGTACAATATGAATGGATGGAAAGATCATTTCAAGAGGAAAAGAGCTGAAGGTCAATACACCCTAAAGGGCTCAACACTGTTAACTGATGCTCATTTGTCAAAACACAACAAAGGTCAGAGAGAGTGTCGTATTCCCTCTGCACCCCAGAAGAGCTCCTGGCACAGACACATCTCAGTGCATCCTTCTCCCTGCTACTGAACTCACCCACACACTAAAGACGCTTCCCTTTCTCTTCCAGGATCCTCTCCTGCGCTGCAGTCTGTCTTAACTCCAGTTCGCCTACTGAGGGAATTAGAGTATTCTCAAGTCATTGTAATGGCAGCCCAAGATTCGTTAGATTAGTTTCTGTGGTTCCAGGGATCTTCTCTGCCTGTGTTGTGAAGGACATTGCAATGGTTCAGTGGGTTTTCAGACTGCAAGTTGTAGCCCATTAGACATAGCGTCGGTCTCATGACTTATAGCCAGTCTCTTATGAAAAACAAGAGACTAGAATAAGACTAGGAAGCATAACACAAAGCAAGGCCGGGGAGCTCCTCTTTGGAATTTGTGTTCCAGTGACAGTGTTCATCAACTATCTGTACACTATACATGTATGTGCTTATATATAATGGAAAGATGTTAGACTTTTCGTCCATGTACAATTGGTCATACAGGCTGTGGTGTGAAAATACTAAAACAAAATAAACAGTAACTATTCCAACTAATAACCTACCTTTATAATATGCTGACTAAGCAGTCGTCCTACGCATACATGAACACTCTGAGCATCTATTGTTTCATTTAGCCTCTCTGAGTTTATCAAGGCAAAGCTCTTGTAGAGTAGTTCAAACTTTCCTCACATGCATCTGCCACTGGGTTTTGAGTCCTGTCTCTCTGCACCCAGCCCCAGCAAGTGAAAACGTGTTTTCGTGTCATCCCTATTATGGCAAGGACTGACCTCAATCTGGCGTACTAGCAATCACTGGGTGGTCCTGCCCATCACCATTAGGTAGCATCATGCCCAAGCATTGTGGCAACCTTAGTCCCATGCTCCACCTACCTTTTAAGCTGACTTATATATCTTTAAAATAATTGTAGGTAGAAATCAATTATAAAACAGTGGAATGAGCAAACATGAAACAAAATAGAACACAATAAAGTGACAATGACCTTCAGGGCAAGGCCAGTCTCTGAGCCTAGAAAACATGGATAGTATGATTTAAATGGAGTATGTGCCTGGCCCTCACCAATGGTGCCCTCAGCTTGCTTTATATCTCTCTACCCTAGGCTCTTACTATGATAGCAACTCCATCCATAGCATCACTGTATTTACCATCAACAAGTTTTAATTCAGACACTTTGGGGGCAAACATTTCAATATTTGAAAGTTGGAAGAATCTCAATGTGATAGTGCAGGTTACCATCCTATCATGGAGCAGGCATGGGCATGCTAGGAGGACCATGGATGCTGTGAGTTCCAGGCCAACCTGTGTTACTCAGTGACACCCTATTTCAAAACGGAACAAAGCTGATAATAAAAGATGGAAGCGACAGGTTGATAGGATCAACACTTTCCTCTCCTTTATAGTATTGTCTAGTTATTTGAGCTTTGTTCCTATTTGAGCCGCTTTGCTTCTACAGAAAAGTAGGTGTTCTTAAATAGCCCTATGTTTGTAAGTGTTCTTTCTCCAGCATTTTTAAATTGCAGGTGAGCATAAGTAATTTTAGTGCACTTTCAGAAGAGCCACCTCAAATTTATATACATATATGTCAAAAAAGACTGTGGATTAAGCTATAGAGTAATCAAATACAAATGTGATTTTTTTAAAATGTGCCTTGTATGAGCCCTTTTTCATTTGCAAGCACCCATCAAACAGGCTCACTGTTTCTGCTGCATAGTCCTCCAAGTACCTAAAGTGAGAAGTACTGTCTCTTGTCAGGCTAGTTTTAACCACAAAGCATTTCAAAGCTTCAAGGCTGAGCTGTGTATAGGTATTAGACACCATACATTTGCTCTGACATGAAGCCAGATGTGGTACCCCACTTAGGAAAATAAAGTACATCAGGGAGGTTTTTTATGCATGGCTGCGGGTACCATCTGCAGTACCATGGTACTTATAAATCTCCAAGGCACACACTAGAAATCCTCATTTCTCTTGGATCCACTTTGAGAGTGGTGGAAATACCCTAGCATCCCACAGGCAGATGTGTGCGTGGAGTGGGTGGGAGCTCCAGGTGGGAGGAGATTGCTCACAATAGCTTATTTTAGCTCTGGTCATAGATTATAGAAACACACATGCTGCTATACATATTACAAACACCTCAGGCTCACTTCCTTAGAAAAACATGTGAGTTTATGTTCACAAGGGTTTTCTTTTTGAAGGAGCTATAAACACTGGGGCTCAGTACTTGAATCTGGACAGCTAATTAAAATGTTAAAAAGGAACAACTGATCTCTGGCTTCTATTTTAGGAAATGCTTCAAATATAGACTGATGGCTTAACCAAAGACAGCTGTTTCATTTCACATGCAAAAGCATCGTTCAAACAGAAGCACTCTGAAAAAAAAGGCTTTTGCTATAATTCTTTCCAATAAAGTTGGGGATTTTTCCCACAGCTGGAATGAAAGGATTTGGGAATACATTTGGGTCTCAGAGGGTTTTTTTTCATTTGTTTTGGGGGTTGTGTTTTGTGTTTCTTTGGAATTTATTATATCCTTTCTCTGATGTAAACTAAACGTCAGAATAAAAATTTCTAAACAAAACTACTACCCTTTGTTGTAAGGGTATAGTAATTGAAGACTAAGAATATATTTAACAAAGTTTCCCAGAAAAAACTGGGCTAACTGTAAAAAGAATTTAACTATACTCAAAAAATAAAAAAGGAGGGAATCTGGGATGGGTTTCATATGAGGACACAGGGAATACAGGGAAATACAGTAAAACTCTCCAAGCAATTACGGAAGACTGTCATATGTATGGAAAACTGGAGGAGATTTAACAACGTAATAAAAAGCCCCAGTAGGATTCCAGCCCTATTGGGCTAAATCTCAAATGCTAAATATTTAAAAGCCTTTTTTTGTTCTTTTTTCCCATTTTTAATTTTATTTAAATTAGAAACAATCTTGTTTGACATGTCAATTCCAGCTCTCTCACCCTCCCCTCCTCTCCTGCCCCCAACCTACCCCCCAACTCCCACCCCATTCCCCCTCTGCTCTCCAGGGAGGGTGAGGCCCTCCATGGGGAATCTTCAAAGTCTGTCATATTATCCCAGGCCAGGCCTAGGCCCTGCCCCAAGTGTCCAGGCTGAGACAGCATCCCTACATGTGGAATGGGCTCCCAAAATCCATTTGTATGCCAGGACTAAATACTAGTCTACTATCCAAGACCCCATAGATTGCTGAGGCCTCCTCACTGACATCCACACTCAGGGGGTCTGGATCAGACCCATGCTGGCCTCTCAGTCACCAGTCTGGGGTCCAAGAGCTCCACCTTGTTCAGGTCAGCTGCCTCTGTGGGTTTCACCCGGGCCAAGTCTTGACTCCTTTGCTCATCACTCCTCTCTCTCTACAACTGGTTTCCGGAGTTCGATTCAGTGTTTAGCTATGGGTGTCTGCCTCTGCCTCCATCAGCCATTGGATGCAGCTCTAGGATGGCGTATAAGGTAGTCATCAATCTCATTATCGGGGGAGGGCATTTAAGGTAGTCTCTCCACTATTGGTTAGTTTGCCAGTTGGTGTCATCCTTGTAGATCTCTGAAAATCTCCTTAGTGCTAGATCTCTTCTCAAACCTATAGCAAACTTTTCTTAAATAAAATAATTCAAAACACTGGGAAATGTCTTTGAACCATGCAATATTCTAGGTTCTGGATTTGTATGTGGTAGAGTAAAGACAGCCCTGGCATGGCTGAGGTTGACAATTGTTACTGGAGAAAGAAAGAGTGGAAATCACAGGGGCTTCTCATCAGCACCCGGGCTTCCTTCCTGTCTGTATTCAGACCTTTTAGTGTACTGTATGCTTTCCCAAACTTGGCTTCCTTCCAAGTTCTCCCAACCTTCAGGATCCCTGGCTTATGCTTCTACCAACCTAACAATTGGTCTGGGGCTTCCCCTTGCCCTGGATTCCATCTGCCACCCAAGCGATGAACAAGTACGTTTGAGTTTATTTCCCAACCACACTTGGGATAAGCTGTTCACTCTCTGAAGACATGATTAGATTATTCTCTTTAGTTGCTTTTGATTGCCTAGTAGCCAAAGTAATTTTTGAAAGATAAAATTTAAAAGCTTGAGCCAATCATCCTGCATGCCTGCATTTAAAAGCCTGTCGATTCTGCCCACAGCAAGACTATAAATCTTTATTACAGCCTCCCTCTCCCTGCAGCATCCAAGCCCTGGCGGTCTACTCACCAGCGTTAGTTTTCTCTTGTCTCTGCTTTCTCTTCTCAGGGCATCTTGCTCTGTGCGTGCGTCCCTGACTTGGAGCTATTTTGACTTTTGCCTTCCTGTCTGCCTCTGGAGAGCCTCTTCCAGCTAGGTTCTACGCCTGCAGCAAGTCAGCTCACATGCAATGCCTGGCTCTAGTTTTGTTTTTTGTTTCAAGACAGGGTCTCCCTACACAGCCCCTGGGCGGTCTGGAACTCTCCATGTAGACAATGCTGACCTCAAACTCACAGGGACCCGTTTGCCTCTGCCTCCCAAATGCAGAGATTACAAGTGTGTGGTATCATGCCTGCACAGCCCCGGCAGTTTGGATAACACTTTCCATTGTGCTTCCCGGTCTCCGGCACTTAGAACCTTCTTTTTGTAGTTATACACTCACCTGTTTACTCAACAGCTTCCATGTTCTGCAAACAGAGGGACACTGTCCATTTCCCGTACTTTGCTCCTCAAGGACATGGTATGTTATCTGACGCAGAGTGGGCGTTCAGCAATAACAGTGAATGAATCTATAAACCACTGAATGATGGATGGACATTTCAAACAGTCAGTAGGAGATAAGTGAGTGGGAACACAGTGGGGAAGGTGTAAAACCGCAGGCAACATGCAGAACTTGCTGACAGGAAGTGACACATCTGCAGTTGCTTCTGTCATTTAATGGGCTCCAAGATGTTGGGAAAGCTCTTCAGCTTCTGGAATATCTCACGCTTTCATGTGTAAATGAGGATGCTGGTGTTGTGAAAGTCAGGTGAGATAGAGTATGTGAAAGACACTCTGTACCATGGCAACATGACACCCTTATTGTTAAGACCAGAGCACTTGTGGATATGCAGCTTAAGGTTCAGAGTTCAGTGGTTTGCTTCTAGGCAAGCACATTACTACCGAGCCACACCCAGGTTTCCTGCTTCCTGCAGTTTTCCTATAGGAGAGGTAAGTAAACTAGGTGAAGGGTCAGAAAATGTTCTCAGAGGAAAGACTGTAGATAAAAATAATCTCTGGAAACAAGTTGGGGGTTCACCATCTGTTCAGTGTGTCTGAGTCTAATGCATTCCTGTGGAGCAGATAAGCATCCGAACACATACCTGTCTCCAGTGCTAGTTGGAGGGATGGCCTACATGGAAAAATCAGGTATACCTACCTATAGATGCTTCTTTCCCTGTGTCTTCTAAATCCCTTTGTTGAGCACAAAACTAAACATGCACGTTTGTTGAGGCAAACATTTCGTCTTTTCGCATATAAGAAGATACTGGGAAATTAATGCCCAGAAGGAACTATGCTGGTCACGTAGGTGGTTCCTTTAAAATACCTTCATTAGTTCTGGTCTTTATTGCAGGGATTAAGACTGTCAGGCAACCAGGTGCAGCCTGGGTGGCCCCTCCAGCAGCTTTGCAATCTTGTCTTCCACATCAGTGGCTGAAAATAGTTACACAAGGAGGGGAGGAAGCAGGTGCAAAGGGCTTCCCAGCGGTGTGGAGTTTCCCTTGGCAAAGTGCACCAAGCAGACTCATGTCACCTTGCTGGGCAGCAGAAGCTGACATTGTTTCCCTGTGGACAGGCTTGTCACCAAAATGGTTTTGAAATTCCTTCATGTCTCAAATCCATGTGAATGGTTTTAGGTAGTCCTTCAAGAATGCTGCTCAGTGTGTGTGTGTGTGTGTGTATGTGTGTGTGTGTGTGTCAGAGAGAGAGACATGTGTGCGTATGATGTGTATATATGTGTGAGTCTCTCTCTCTCTCTCTCACACACACACACACACACACACACACACACACACACACTGTCTAAAGGGCCAGAATTTGTGAGGATGGAGCTTATGTGGATTTGAGAATAGTCTGGCATAGGGTCCAAGTTCATCGGCTTCAGTGTCAGGGAATTCTGGATCAAGTTTTCATAACCAAAGGGCTTACAGAGCATATTCAACTCTGTCTTCTGCAATAACAAATCATCACAAATTTCTGTTGCTTAAAAGAACACAAAGTTGATACTGCACATGTTGTTAGGAAGCCTGCAGTCTCAACTAGTTCATTCTTCAGGGATACAGCTCTTCTGGAGGCCCTGAGAGGGAATCAAAGGACTGGAAAATCCCTATTCCTTGGTTTGTGGCTCCTCCTACCATCCTGAGAGCCTCAGCTCAGTGTTTTTCACTTCTGACCTTCTGCCTCTCTTTCATAAAAGACTCTTGTCATTCAGTGGACAGACTCTTTAACAGGATGAATCACAACAGCCCAAGACTCTCAACTCTTGTCTGTAGAGTCTCATTGGGTGATGCGTGGCTGTTGAAGCCTCCAGACACTGCAGAAGCTCACGTTCACAAAAATCTGGTTACAATGCAAGACTGCTATGGGACAAGGACCTTTTTATTGGATTTGAGGCACCATCCCTAGGAGGGAATCTGTGCCTGTTATGTAAACCTGCTTAAAAGCCAATGACTGTAGATGTCATAGGTTCCACGTGGGAACCTGCTATTCTTTTCATAAGTGGATATGGTGTCAAACTGCTTTCTAAATATTTATTTTAATGCTCATAGGTTAGTGCTGCTAGTGCCAGAGAATAAGGTCCGATTAGAGAGGCGTCTGTTTGCAGTGGGTGATGGTTAATGCAAAGACACATAGCTGGACACAGCACTGAGAATCAGTGATGGTTGCATGATCATCCCCAAGAGCGGCATATGTTTCAGTCTCTGCAAGGTACAGGGAACATCACTAAAGAGGATGAAGAAAAGGCACAGGAGCCAGAGGTGGAGACGAGAAATATCGTCCTCTGGACATGGCCTGGAGAGTGTATTCACAAGAGCTGTGGTCACTGGCATGAGATTATCCCAGTAAACTTTCCAGCATGGACAGAGGAGGGGATCATGAGGACCCACCCTTCCCTGAGGAACAACTGTCAGTTGCTGGGAGAGGAACAATAATTTTCTTTCATGGTATAGCCACTGATAAATTGCCTGTGCTTCCATAAACACACAAAAACAAACAAAAACCCCTACTCAGACTCATGCATGCAACCCTAAATAAACTCAGTGACTCACAAGAAAATAGCAAAACAAACAAAATCAAACACAAGACGTGGAAGTAAGAGAGGGACTTAGTGGGAAGAATAAGGGATTCAACAGGAGTGGAAAATGGATGAAAGAGGGAACTGAAGGATGAAAAAGACCAAAATGTATTATATCCAGTACAAAATTATCAAAGAATTTTTTAAAGTGTAGAAAAGCTATGGGTTGAGTCCAAGAGTAATACTAAAAGAAGTTTCAGCAGATGGTCTCTAGAAGACCACTTCTCTGGGTGCTGGGTAAGAATAGAGAGCACTGGTGGGGTCAGGAATGCAGGTTAAAGCCTTGCTCTCAGCCCCAGTGAGAGAGGATGGAGTGTCACCAGCTCAGCTGATGAGGATGTGACTCTATAGAAAGTGATCACAGGCTAGGCTTTATAACAGAAAGCCCCCAGCATCCATGCCTGCAAAGGGGTAGGAAACGAGCGTTGACAGAGAGAGCTCTTAATCAATACCACTGATGCTCTGAAGAACCTTTGACCCCTCATTGCTAGTAGAATTTAGCATCTCATGTTGAAGATCTCCCAAATAACCTGCTCCTCCCTCCTAGCTACCTATATATCCTGATGACTACCACTGCAGTGGTCAGTGATGGGAATGACAGCTGAGCTAAGGCGTTCTGGCTTGGACATTATGTGTACTGGAATTTTGGCTTGCTTATTCTTGTCTAGGTCTTGTGTAGACACCAACAGTCACTGGGAATTCCTGAGTGCAATGGACCTGACATGTTCCTAGGATACTGTATCACAGACTCTCCATCTAACCTCTGGTTCTTTCAATCTTTCTGCTCCCTCTTCTGCAATGTTTCCTAAGAACCATTGGAGGAAGTGTGACATAAATGTCTCCTATAGGACGAGCCCTCGATGGTTGCTTGGTTGCTTATCCTCTGAACTCTGACCAGTGGCATTCTGTATTCGTTGCCATTCACCGTAAAATCAAGCTTCTCTGATGAGAGTTGGGGTGGGTGCCAGGAGTTAGACAGGGTTTCACCTTTTTAACTCAATAGACTCATGCACCATATTTCTACACAGCCATAAGAAGGTGAATTATATTTTGGATTATGGGTTTAGGCTGGATAACATTTTGGAGCCACTGATAAATAAGGCATAATGGAAAGTCAGAGGCCAGCTAAGAATCAGCTCCCACAGCTTTGAAGAATGGTAATAATTGAGTTACAGACATTTTTTGTTGCCATGCCTGGCACATAATAAAATCTCAGTAAATCATTGTTTCCATAACAGCAAGGGTTTGCGATCTAAGAAGAAATGCTCTCCCCAGGAGCTTCTGCAGAGGCAGTCATCCGTGGTTCACACTGTCCTCCTGCCTCAACTCTCACCGTTCAGTGCTTTCCCTTGGCTTTTCCTTCATGGTAGGCCCAGAATCAGAGGTGTTCTAACATGTCTTGTCTAGGTGACTTGGATGTCTCCAAGCTGATCTTCTTACTCCTCCCTTCTGGCTAAGAAGTGACAGCTCTTTAAAATCATAAAAAAAAAAATATAAAAGAAAAACACACACAAACAAAACCCCAAGAACCCACACTCTTCTGCTTCAGTATGTCCAGAGACCACTCACCTCCTGTGGAACGCGGTCAGTCTGGACGGGACTCCAGTTTGGTCTATGGTCTATGGTCTATGGTCTATGGTCTATGGTCTATGGTCTATGGTCTATGGTCTATGGTCTATGGTCTTCCAGCACTTTCTCCTCCATCCCTTCCTGCACTCCCTCCGCCCCACTGTTTACACCGCAGTGCCTGCATCCTATAGGACTCCTGCCACCAATGGCAATCTACCTCCCTCCCCTACCTCCCTCAGGTCTGTCTGCCCAGATCACATGAGAAGATACCCATGCTGACTAGTCTTATGTCAACTTGACCCAAGCTGGAGTTACTTGAAGGGGAGGAATCTTCATTGAGACAATGCCTCTAAAGATCCAGATGCATGGCATTTCCTTAATTAGTGATTGATGGGGGGGGGGCAGCACTCTGTGGTGCCCTTCCTGGGCTGGTGGTCCTGGTTGCTGAGCAAGCCATGGGAAGCAAGTCAGTAAGCAGCACCCCCTCCACAGTCTCTTCATCAGCTCCTGACTCTAGGTTTCTGATCTGGCTTCCTTTCATGAGGAACATTGATAGTGTAAGGCAAATAAACCCTTTCCTCCCCAAGTTTCTGTGCTTTATCACAGCGATAGTGACCCTAACTAAGATACCCCCCTCCCTATAGCCTCCACAAACCCTGGTCTTCCTTTCCATTCTAGGCTCATGCAGCTCTGGGACATTTTTATTTACAGTGGATATTACAGCTCTGGGGCATTTTTATCTGGATATTACTTTCTTTCAGATCACATGAAGGTATACACAAGAATTCCCCATCCCTTCCTCCTAATAAGATATAAACTTTACTAAGGTAAAATGGTGATTTTATTTCAATGTTATTGATTTACCTTTGAGATAGGGTATTCCTGTGTAGCTCAGTCTGTCCTGAAGCTTGTCACCCAGCCCCAGCCTTCCAGGAGGGATGGGATTACAGGCGTGTGCCTTTCTTGACTATGCATTAGAATTAGAATAAAGACCCATTCTGATTTCTTGGAGGATCAGAAAGAACAGTACAGATTTGGTCCTCCAGGCTAGGTGGAGGTAATACTTAGCATGCAATAGCTGTACATGTCTGAGTCTTGTAGATAGCAAAAGCAATAAGTTGAAACTCTTAATTAAGATAGAATTGCTCTAATTATGCTGAGTGATTCCAAACTAAACCTCAAAACAAAAGGTCAGTGCATTCCTTGTGGGCATTACGTACTCAGCGTGCCCCATCAACCTTTGCTCCCTGCTTTTGGCTAGCTACAGCTGTCAATCCCCACACGCATACCTACACAGCTACCGTCGTCTGCTGTTTGCTGTTTAAATTGCAGTTTCCTGGGGGAGACTGCAGACTGCACTTGTTCACAGTTTGGGATTTATGGTTTTTGGCTGAGCCGTTGTCAGTGTTCTGTCAGAAAACCTTGGCTATAGAATCAGATGCCCTCCAAAGTATTTTCGCTGATTTCCACACTCTCACTCAGCAAGTGACCCTTCACCTGACAGGGTCGCCCAAAAGGCACACAGCCCCAGGCTGCCAGGCTTTGGCCCACATTTTAAAAGTTTGTGCTAACTGAAGCTCTCTTTCAGTTGCTGGTGGAGATTTGGAGCCTTGGTACTCTTCTTTTGTCTCTTCCGGTTTCAGCTTCTGTCGTCTGGGATGTCAAGAGGGAAGCCCGTAGCCAGCTCTCACTGAACAAGGCTTTGAAGGGCGTTTCAGGATCCCGAGCCAGATATTTGGCAGCTCAACTGTTAACTTTCTGTGGTTTTTCCTCCCTGGGATCCATGTGACGTCACCAGTGTAATTTGAGTCGGGAGCTTTGTTCACACTTTAAATAGCAGCCTAGGGACGGTTTTACCACAGACTCCTGGAAGTGCCCAAGCTGAGCCCGGGAAGACTCACATCGATGAAAGCAAAGCGAAGCCACCAGGCCACCAGCATGTCTTCGTCTCTTCGAGTAAGCCCGTCCATCCACGGCTACCACTTTGACACGGCCTCTCGCAAGAAAGCTGTGGGCAACATCTTTGAAAACATAGACCAGCAGTCCCTGCAAAGGCTCTTCAGGAACTCCGGAGACAAGAAGGCAGAGGAGCGGGCCAAGATCATTCTTGCCATCGACCAAGACTTGGAGGAGAAAACACGAGCCCTGATGGCCCTGAAGAAGAGGACAAAAGACAAGCTTCTCCAGTTTCTAAGACTGCGGAAGTACTCCATCAAGGTGCACTGAGCATAGCAGGATGGGCCAGGAGCTTTTCCACCAATGGACCTTTAAAGACAGACCCAGAGAGCCTGCCAGCCCGGCCAGGGCAGCGACCCGCACATAGGCTTGAGTGCTTCTTCCAAGGACCCGAGGATGGAAAGGGACAGAGCACACCAGCTACAAAGACTCCAACTCATTGCAGCCCTGAGCTGTCACACTGAGAGCAAAGTGCCTTCAGTCGACTTTGAGAACTGACACTGACACAGAACAGGAGGATGGAGGATGGAGGCACGGGACAGAACATGACAGACCGAGCCTGAGGGCACCCAGGGTCACTGGCAAGGCCCTAAGACTAAACGAAAACCTACTTGGTTTTTGTTGTTGCTGTTGTTTGGTTTGTTAATTTTGTTTCCCTTTCCGGAAAAAAAAGTGTCAAAGTTAGTAGGGAGAGGGAGGAAGGAGGAGGAATGTCAAACATAAATGGTTTACCGAGATTTTAGAATTCTGAATGTTTTAAATGTGGCTAAACCTCAATGCTGTTTATCGGTCAAGATTTTTAGAGATCAGTAATTGACTGCTTGTGTTAAAGTCAGGGAGCTGGGTGCTTTGCCCAGTCCTGGAAAACCCACACCACTGTCTACATGTTTCTAGAGGATTTGTTATGTTACAAATAGATTTGCACAAAGTTGAAATAATGGGGCTCTTCATAAATCTGAAGTACTGTGAACAATTTTGTAATGTTTTTTTACGCTCTGACTAATGCTAAAAACTGAATCAAATTAAATGTCCTAGAGATACTGCAGCAAGCATTAGGGAGTGAGAATAGGAGATTTTTAGAAGGATGTTGTGGTCTTTATAATTTATTATACATTGTAAGTGATACGCAGCCCCAATAAATTATTATCAACTTAGCTTCTCTTGGTCTGTGATGATTGTTCTCAAAGGAAAAAAATACAATGGTAAGTTTGGATCATTCTAAACTTTTATAGAGGGCTGAGTCTAAAGTTAAAGGGGCCTCTCAGAGCAGCCTTATGCTAACTGCCAAACTTTCCCAAAGCGAATGATTGCACCAAGTGTCTAGAGTATTTTCTTGCCAAAGTTTCCAATGTCTTGGCAAGGATATGTTTATCCACAGAGCAATTTGCCAACATTGTTTTTATACATATATCCAGTCTATGTTTTCATGTTTGTGAAATTTCTCTTCTGTCACTACAGCAGAGATGTGTGTGTACCCACCTATTTCTTCCCAAACAATATGTTTTGAAGTTAGAGAAACCTGTAATGAAGTTTTTGTGGGTTATTATAACATTGCCATTATTTCTGCATTATTTATAATAAAGCACTTCTAAGGAGGCACATACAAATGCCCTCTGTGATTTCTTCACAGAAAAGCTAAAACAGCCCCCAGAAATAGTTTCAGCAAAACCTACCATGATTTTTTTAAATGCTGACAGTATATCAAAACACATGACCTATCTGAAATCTTCAGGAGGCTTAAAAGCCAGACTTTAAAATACAAATCGTATAAAAGGAAAGTAAGGTGGTAAAATTTTATATTCAGCTACTAATTATTAAGTTGTTGAAGATCATTACAAATTAATCCATGGGACCCTTATCTAGGGGTGCAGTCAGTATTTGATCACTTGGCCAGCATGTGCAAGACCCTGGGTTTTATTCCCAGGAAATAAAGAAAAGGTGAGAGCAAGTGATTCTAGAAGTGTGTGTGTGTGTGTGTGTGTGCGTGTGTGTGTGTTATGCCCTTGAGCACTTTCCTGGGAGGATTATTCATAATCATCTTCAGATTTCCAAAGACAATAATGACACTGAAAGAATTTAGGACCCACAGAGGCAGGGCTTCACAGGGAGCAGTCAGTCTGCCAGAATGTGCCTGTGAAAACAGGGTTTGCAGAGAAGTCCTCCTCTCCACTCTTCCGTCCCTCAGCCTGATGCACACTGAGCTAGTGGACAGCTGTCTGTGTGCACTTAGAATAAGTTTCCTGTTCCTTCCAGGAACCCTCATGCAGAACTTTTAAGTTGCGCTTTATTCAAAGTCAGAGCTGGGCATGGCTACCCGGGCTTGAAATCCTACCACTCAGGAGGATCGTGAGTTTGAGGCCAGCAAGAGTCACTTCATGGAATCATGTCTTACAAATCAATCAGTCCACCCACTCCTCCGTGCATCCCCATGAAGGAGGTGCATCTCGGATGCTGAGCTTAGACTATGGGTTTAATTCAGCACATGCACTCGGAACTCTATCTTCTGCTGCTGTTGTTTTCAGTAGAGTGCAGTTTGGTCCCTGTCTTCTTTACACATGAACATTAAGTCGGATTAACTTTTTTTTATGGCAGCATGCTATTGTTATTTTCTGATTTCAACACGAGGGAGAAAAACAAACACTCCTCCAATAGGCTGTTGCAAGCTCTCTCTTCTCCTTTGGGAGGAACACAGAGTGGAATCAGTGTCATTGCACAGGACCATTTTCAGGTACATAATACACATTATGTAGTGTCAGATGAAAACTGGTATTATCGGAAAAAGAAGACTATGGGGCCAGAGAGGTGGCACAGTAGCTGAGAGCACATGCTGTTCTTGCAGAGGACTGGTTTTGGTTCCAAGTACGCTCAAAATTACCTGTCACCCCAGGGAACTGACTCCTCTAGCCTTGGTGGGCATCTGCACTAACGTGTACAAATCCACACACAGACACAAGCATATATACATAATCAAACCTAAATAAAAAATGTAAAGGAGGATTAGTTCGGTCCTGAGTTCTATTTCTGACATGGGAAAAGTCAAATCAATTGTAAGATCTTGTAATAAAAGAAATAAAAGCAAAAAGGGTTCAGTAGTGCATTAAGAATATCAGCCAACTGGGATCATAGTAACAGCTAACTTTTGCCAAGACGTGGTACTGGTGGACAGGTAATTCTCCAAATGTTTCTGTGACATAAGAGGTAAGAGTGAGTGAGTATGTCTGTGTGTATGTCTCTGCGTGCACACAAGGTTTCAATAGTTGGGGAAACTTGCCAATGACATAGAACTCCATGAAGGATGGCCGCCATGCCCTGATAGCAGCTTTGACCATGTCACCAGGATAGACAAGCCTCCCTCCTCCTCTATAGTTACATTCAATAGTCAACTGGAAAGACAGGAAAGTATGGATTCTGCCAGTCACTTTGCTTTCATCTGTTTTTGTCTGTCTGTTTACCATGGGGAACATGTCCTAGTTAATAATTTTGGTGGTATCATACAACTAAGATAGTACAGTGTTTGCAGCTTGGAGCCAAGGCCACTCCTCAAGTCTCTTCCAGGCAACTAGGGTCTTGTGTCTGGTTTTTCTCTTTAGGCATGTCAGACAGCACAGCTCACAGATTTATTGACTTGTCTTCCTACCTGCTCACAATAAATGGAAGCCTCTGTAGCAGGTGGGATTTACTGAGAAAGGTCTAGATTGTGTGTCCAGCTACACACTCTCCCACCATCCTGGGGTGATCTGAATGTAATTGACATTTCCCTGAAAAGTCGGGTCTGCTGACTTAAATGAGCCAGTCACTGTCTGGGCCTCTATGTTCTTGCAGAACACATTGGGCACCTTTCTGATTGCACACAAGTTATCAACATGGCCTAGGTTTTAGATGACTGTCAAGCATGGGGAGCTGAGCAGCGAGGGCTGAATTTGTACCTTAACCACTCTTACAGGATGCACCTAGCAGTGTGAGCAAAGACCAGAAAAGACAAGGGCTTTGAAACAAGCAGTGAAGATTCATTTGAACAGCAGAAACTGTGGTTGTGACTGCATGCATGTGTGTGTGTGTGTGTGTGTGAGAGAGAGAGAGAGAGACAGAGAGAGAGAGAGAGAGCATGTGTTCTGTCTGTGTGTCTAAGCATATCTCTTCTGGTGTGTGTGTGTGTGCATGTCTTAGTAGTCTGTATTTTTGTGTGGGTCTGCATATAACTGCATGTCAGTGTCTCTGAGTGTATGTGTGTGCTGTTATATGTGCATCTAGGTTTGTGTACTTATGTGTCTGAATGTGTATCATATGTGTGGTAGCTATGTGTTCTGTGACTGTATAAGTGATACACCTGTCTGTCTAAATGAGCATAATTGTGTCTGGTGTGTGTGAGAAAGAGAGGGGGAGGAGCTAAGGAGAGACACACACACAGAGACAGAGAGAGAGAAACTATGTCTGTGTAGATGTATGAAGTGTGTGTATTTGTGTGTATGCATGCTTCTGTGTGGATATGTGTCTGTATCGGAGTGTACACGTATATGTGACTACATTTGTATGTATGTGTGGCTGTGTATCTGTGAATGCCTATATGTTTTGGTCTGTGATCCTGTGTATAGGTGTGTGTCTTCATGACTGCTTATGTTTGTACATGAGTAAGATGTCTATGTATGCATGTGTCTATATTGCTGTGTGATCCTGCCTGTATTTATGTGAATGATCAGGTGTACCTTTAGGACTGTGTGTATGTGGCTATGTGACTGTGTTTTTATTTAAATTAGAAAAAACCTGTTTTACATGTCAATCCCAGTTCCCTCTTCCTACCCTCCTCCCCTGGCTCCCATGGACCCCCTATCCCATGCTCTCTCTGCTCCCCAGGGAGGATGAGGCCTTCCTAGCATGATCGTCAATGTCTGTCATATCATTTGGAGCAGGGCCTAGGTCCTCCCCTGTATGTCTAGCCTGAGAGAGTTTCCTTCTATGTGGAGTGGGCTCCCAAACTCCATTCGTATACTAGGGATAAATACTAATCTACTGCCAGAGGCCCCATAGATTTCCAGGCCTCCTAACTGACACCCATGTTCAGGGGGTCTGATTCAGTCCTATGCTGGTTTCCCAGCTATCAGTCTGGTGTACATGAACTCCCCCTTGTTCAGGTCAGTTCTTTCTGTGGGTTTCTCCAGCCTGCTTTTTTTTTGTTTGTTTGTTTTTACGAGACAGGGTTTCTCTGTATTGTTTTGGAGGCTGTCGGTCCAGCTTGGCCTCGAACTCACAGAGATCCGCCTGCCTCTGCCTCCCGAGTGCTGGGATTAAAGGCGTGCGCCACCACCGCCCGGCTTCCAGCCTGATTTTGACCCCTTTGCTCATCACTCCTCCCTCTCAGCAAATGGATTCCAGAGTTCAACTCAGTGTTTCGTTGTGGGTGTCTGCTTCTGCTTCTGTCAGCTACTCCTTGGTGTTTTTGATTTTAGCCTTTCTGACAGGAGTGAGATGGTATCTCAGAGTTGTTTTGATTTACATTTCCCTAATGGCTAAGGATGTTGAGCATTTTCTTAAGTGTCTTTCAGCCATTTTAGATTCCTCTATTGAGAATTTTCTGTTTAGTTCTGACCCCACTTTTAAATTGGATTATTTGGTGTTTTGGTGACTACCTTCTTAAGTGCTTTGTATATTTTTGAAACAGCCCTCTGTCAGATTGGGGTTAGTGAATATCTTTTCCCATTCTATGGGCTGCCTTTTTGTCTTGTTGACTGTGTCCTTTGTCTTACAGAAGTTTATCAATTTCAGAAGGTCCCATTTATTAATTGTCGATCTTAGTCTCTGTGCTACTGGTGTTATGTTCAGGAAGCAGTGTCCTGTACCAATTCATTCAAGGGTACCCACTTTCTCTTCTAAAAGGTTCAGTGTGGCTGGATTTATGTTGAGGTCTTTGATTAATTTGAACTTAATTTTATGCATGACAATAGATATGGATCTATGTGCAGTCTTCTACACACCAGCATCCAGGTATGCCAACACCATTTGTTGAAGATACTTTTTTTCCCATTGTATAATTTCAAAAATCAGGTGTTCATAGGTGTGTGGGTCAATATCAGGGTTTTCAATTTGATTCCTTTGGTCTACCTGTCTACTTTTGTGCCAACACAAAGCTGTTTTCAGGACTATAGCTCTATAATAGAGCTTGAAGTCAAGGATGGTGATGCATCCAGAAGTTCCTTTATTGTACAGTGTTGTTTTGGCTATCCTGTGTCTTTTGTTTTTCCACATAAAGTTGAGTATTGTTCTTTCAAGGTCTGTGAAGAATTGTGCTAGTATTTTGATGGGGATTATATTGAATTTGTGCATTGATTTTGGTGAGATTGATCCTACCCATCCAAGATCATAGGAGAATTTTCCATTTTCTGGTATCTTCTTTAATTTCTTTCTTTAAAGACTCAAAGTTCTTGATATACAGGTCTTTCACTTGTTTGGTTAGTGTTACCCCAAGATATTTTATATTGTTTGTGGCTATTGTAAAGAGTGATGTTTCTCTGATTTCTTTTTCAGCCCGTTTATCATCTGTATATAATAGGGCTACTGATTTTTTTGAGTTAAACTTGTATCCTGCCACTTTGCTGAGGGTATCAGCTGTAGGAGTTCCCTGGTAGAATCTTTTGGGTCACTTATGTAAATTATCATATTATCTGGAAATAGTGAAAGTTTGGCTTCTTCCTTTCCAATTTGTATCCCCTTGATCTCCTTTTGCTGTCTTATTGCTCTAGCTAGAACTTCAAGTACAATATTGAAGAGATATGGAGAGAGTAGACAGCCTTGTCTTGTTCCTGATTTTAGAGGAATCATGTTGGATTTCTCTCCATTTAGTTTGATGTTGGCTGTTGGTTTGCTGTATATTGCTTTTATTATTTTCAGGTATGCTCCTGTTATTCCTGATCTCTCCAAGACCTTTATCATGAAGGGGTGCTGGATTTTGTCAAAGGCTTTTTCAGCACCTAATGAGATGATCATGTGGTTTTTCTTTTGCAGCTTGTTTATATGGTGGATTACATTGATAGATTTTCATATGTTGAACCATCCCTGCATCCCTAGGATAAAGCCTAATTGATCATGGTGGATGATTTTTCTGGTGATTTCTTGGATTTGATTTGCCAGTATTTTATTGAGTATTTTTGCATCAAAGTTCATGAGGGATATTGGTCTGTAGTTCTCTTTCTTAGTTGTGTCTTTGTGTGGCTTGGGTACCAAGGTAATTGTAGCTTTGTAAAAAGAATTTGGCAATGCCCCTTCTGCTTCTATTGTGTGGATCAATTTGAGGAGTATTGGTATTAGCTGTTCTTTGAATTTCTTGTGGAATTCTGCACTAAGGCCATGTGGACCTGGGCTTTGTTTTGGTTGGGAGACTTTTGATGGCTGTTTCTATTTTATTATGGGTTATAGGTCTATTTCAATTGCTTATCTGTTCTTGATTTAATTTTGGTAAGTGATATCTATCCAGGAAATTGTCCATTTCCTTTACATTTTCAAATTTTGTGGAGTACACGTTTTCAAAGTGTGACCTGAAGATCTCTGGATTTCCTTAGTTCCATTGCTATTTTTCCTTTTTCATTTCTGATTTTGTTAATTTGCATGTTCTCTCTCTGCCTTTTGGTTTATTTGGATAAAGTTTTGTCTATCTTGCTGATTTTCTCAAAGAACCAACTCTTTGTTACATTGATTCTTTGTATCGTTTTCCAAGTTTCTACTTTATTGATTTCAAGCTTCAATTTGATTATTTCCTAGTGTCTACTTCTCTGGGGTGAGTTTGCTCCTATTTGTTCTAGAGCCTTCAGTTTTGTTGTTAATTCTCTCATGTGACTATTCTTGTTTCTTCATGTGGGCACTTAGTGCTATGAACTTTCCTCTTAGCACTGCTGTCCCTGTATCCCATAAGTTTGGGTATGTTGCATTTTCATTCTCATTGAATTCTAGGAAGACTTTAATTTCTTTCTTTATTTCTTCCTTGACCCAGAAATGGTGCAAGTGTGCATTGTTCAATTTCCATGAATTTGTAGGTTTTCTGCAATTTGTGTTGTTGTTGAATTCTATTTAAAGCATAGTGGTCTGGAAAGATACAAAGGTTTATTCCTATTTTTTGTACCTTATGAGGTTTGTTATGTTGCCAAGTATGTGGTCCATTTTAGAGAAGGTTCCATGTGGTACTGACAAGAAGGTATATTCTTTTGCGTTTGGATGGAATGTTCTATAGATGTCTGCTAACCTCAATTGGGTCATAACTTCAGTGAGTTCCTTTGTTTCTTTGTTAAGTTTCTGTCTGGTATTCCTGTCTAGTGGTGAGAATGGGATATTGAAGTCTCCCATTATAAGTGTGCGAGGTTTTATGTGTGATTTGTGTTTTAGTCATTTTTTTACAACTGTGGATGCCTTTCTATTTGTGGTATAGGCATTCAGAATTGAGACTTCATCTTGATGGACTTTCCCTGTGATGAATATGAAATTACCTTCTTTATCTCTTTTGATTGATTATTTTGAAGTCTAATTTGTCAGATATCAGGATTACTGCACCAGCTTGTTTCTTGGGTCCATTTGATTGGAAAATCTTTTCCCAACCCTTAACTCTGATTTAAGGTCTGTCCTTGAAGTTGAGATGTGTTTCTTGTATGCAGCAAAAGGATGGATCCTGTCTTTGTACCCGTTAATATTGAGGGATATTAATGACCATTGATTGTTAATTCTTGTTTTGGATTTGTTGGCGGTGGTGCGATTTGTATGTATTTCCCCCCTTTCTTCTTTTAGCTGTTTGTAACATGGGATTGTCTATTTCCTATATTTTTGTGAGTACAGTTAACTTCCTTGGGTTGTAGTTTTCCTTCCAGAACATCTGTAGGGCTGGATTAGTGGATGTATATTGTTTAAATCTGGTTTTGTCATGGAATATCTTATTTTATCCATCTATAGTGATTATAATAGTCTGGGGTGACATCTGTGGTCTCTTAGTGTTGGTAGAATATCTATCCAGGACCTTCTGGCTTTCAGAGTTTCCATGGAGAAATCAGGTGTAATTCTGATAGGTTTGCCTTTATATTACTTGGCCTTTTTCCTTTGCTGCTCTTAATGTTCTTTCTTTTTTCTGTATGTTTGGGGTTTTGATTATTATGTGGTAAGGGGACTTTTTTGTGGTCCACTCTATTTGGTTTTCTGTGAGCTTCTTGTACTTTTATTGGCATGTCTTTCTTTAGGCTGGGAAAGTTTTCTTCTATGATTTTGTTGAATACATTTTCTTCACCTCTGAGGTGGGTTTGTTCATCTTCTTCTATACCTATTATTCTTATGTTTGGCCTTTTCATGGTGTCCTATTTTTCCTGGAAAATTTTTATTAGGAATTTGTTGAACTTAAGATTTCTATTTCTCCTAGTGTATCTTCAATACCTGAGATTCTCTTTTCCATCTCTTGTATTCTATTGATTATGCTTGCATCTGTAGTTCCTGTATATTGGTATGTTTTTCTGGGTTGTGTCTATATCTATTTTGTGCCTGGTGAGTGCACAGAGTCTGGTGAGTGCATGTGTGTACATGTATCTACATGACTGTATGAAAATGTATATTCATGTGTGTATCATCTGTTTGTGTGGTGTGTATGCATACATGTATATCTGGATGTATGCATATAGGTATGTCTGTGTATGCATGTACCCATGTATATTTGTGAAATTATGTATCCATGGTATTTCCATGTGTGAATCTGTGTTCTTGTGTATGTTTGTTTGTGTATCTGTATGATTATTCATGTGTGTGCATGTTTACATATGCCTATGTGAGGTTGTATAGTCAATGTGTGTTTCTGTGTCATGTGTATGGTCTGGGTGAGTGCATGTGTGTATTGTGTGGTCTGTGAAACTGTAGATTAATGTGTATATTCTATAGCTATGCAAGTCTGCCTGTATTTGTGTGTGTGCAGGGTAGATCAGCACATAATCTCAACCTGCGAAATGTTTCAAGATTCCATGGAGGAGTAGCAGACCATAAGGAAAACCTTTTTGCTGGCATATTGTTCACAAAGGCAAGGAGATGGGATAGAGTGGGTCATGCTTGAGTCTCCCACCAACTGTGACTTGGGGCCTAAATGATAAAAAGTGACAATTAGAAGACAAGTAGGCCTTCAAGGACAAGTTTGGGCTGATTTGTCCTGAAAGCAACGAGAAGAACTGAGGACAGGGACTGTACATATGTGAACTACACTTGCTAGCTGGCAGTGCACATCTGGCCTTGAAAACTGATGTACTACAGAGCGCCTGAACTCATAGTCAGCTTGTAAAGATCCCTCTGAACTCCATGGCCTTTCCCTGTGTGGTGGAGGGAAAAGGCACTTTACTTAGTAACAGCAAGCCACTACATGGCATCTATTGATGACACAGAAAACCCTGAGAAGAAAACGCTATGAGGTGAGATGGGAGAAACAGCAATCTTCCACACTGCCCAGTTAAAACCTTTGGATTCTTGGATGCTTAGATGATGCATCGATCTGACTATTTTGCTAGTATAAATAGCACGTGAATGTTCACATATGGACAAGCCTTCTTTCTGAAGTTTCTAGATACTTGGAGTGTTGGCCGCAGGCCCATGAAAATGATCCCTTTTCAGCGTGAACACACATGGTTGGTAGATACAGTTCAGAAACCTGCTAGCAAAAGCACCATACAGAAATTTGGCAATAAACACTGTGTTCCCATCAGGTTTGCAGAACTTAGAGAAAGCAGGTTTTGATTTGTTTTGTTTTCCTGTAGCAACTTGCCCTCTACACCAAACCCTGCAGACACACCTGCTGGGTCCTAGAGTACCTCCTCACCTCACCCCCATACTCTAGGTCTTGTTTCCTCACCTGATGACAGTGGCAGTGTGCAAAATACCACCAGACTGAGATGGGAATTCCAGGGAAGGATTCCTAACTCTTCTTTGGACAAATTCCTTTTTTGTCATTGTTTGTGACTAGATGACATTTGCCCTATTTTTGTCCTCACAGTCTTTCCCAAGGGCAACGGTGACCTGTATGTGCATAAACTCCCATGATCAGCTGGCATTCCGCCAAAAGAAGGAATTTCTCTTAAATACAGCAAAAACCCAGTGAAACGTTTTGATTGTTAGCAATGGTCACCAGAGGCACAAGGTGAGGGAATTGGCCGTATGCGGGTCCCTGGGCTTACAGACAAGTCCGTTCTGGATGGTTGGTGCTCCTGCTCAGACTGGCTGTTAATGTTTCTCCCACTTTAACTTCTACTCAAGGACAGAGTCACTGAGCCCATCTCCCCTGTGGGTGAAGCTGTAATCATGTGTTTGTTTTCCTAATTCCAAACCCTCTGGCCATACCGTCCAAGACTAGGTATTAACAACGTTCCATGACCCATGGTAGAAAACATCAGAAATACAGAACCCTTTCTTGGGTGACACTGAATCTTCTGACCAAGAACAAGAACAAGGGTCTATCTCATGACAGGATTGCACTGTTCTTAGTAGTGCAATCCTGTCATTCACTGAAAACATATGGCTCAGGAGATCCTGTTTTGATGGGAGCACTGTCCTGGATGTAGTGACTACAGAATGTGTAATCACTTTGCCCATGTGTGTTTTCTTTGTATTTAGTTCAACATTTGGCATACGTGTATGTTTAGCAGGAGGTTTTGCTTCCCATCACCTCCTCTTCTCATCACCTTGAAATGCATCTGTCCTTAGAGCTTATGTCTAGCTCTTACCATCTGAAAGGCTTGGGAGAACCCCGTGGCTCTGGGGGAGTCCTCCCTGCTGACACTGTAGAATACCCTGGTCCAGACATTTCTTTGCAAACCTATTCTTAGCAGAACCCCATGGGGAGCATTTTAAAATCCAGGTTGGATTTAATGAACCAGTTTCTAGGGCTGGACCCGCTCTGAAACTGCTGCTTGGGTGGTGTTACAGCTCAGTCAGATTGAGAACCATTGACCTAGATTAAAGCAACATGCTGTGCTCACTGTAAAGACATGGCTCATTCCCATCCATCCATCCATCCATCCATCCATCCATCCATCCATCCATCCATCCATCCATCCCTAAGTACATTCCGGGGCCTTGATACAGTTTGCAAATCATTGATCCAAGGTGTGATTTGTCGCTTATCATGAAATGTCTCAGTCTTATCATATCTAATCCAAATAATATCATTACTTGGACTTACTGTTCTGAGGAATCTAACCTGATTGTGCCAGTGTCCACTGATTACATAATTATTGAAACACTGACACAAAGTTTACAGTCTTAGCAATCACTGTGTTTCTTTTTCTTTTCTTCTCTTCTCTTTTCTTTTTTTAAGACAGGGCTTCTTTGTTGAGACATGGCTGTCCTGGAACTCACTCTATAACCCAGGCTGGCCTCAAAATGTGAGATTCACCTGCCTCTGCCTCCTCAGTGCTAATATTAAAGGCATGTACCACCACTGTGTTTTTCAAAAGAAGGGAATGTCTTTAACCCTCTTAATACATTCCCCATTCCCCGTTTGTCTGCTATTCTAGAAGTTTCCTCCTTAGTCCAGACAACTCAGTCTTTTCAAAAGGACAGCTTAATGATCATCACCAGCAGTCAGTTATGTGAGTTAGTACATCAGCAGTTACAGGAGCACTCTCCTCCTAATGGTCCTCTCTAAAGGGAGCACAGAAGACAACCTGGAAGACTCAGTTAGGAACAGGGGATGCCTGAAATCAGCAATAGGAAAACAACCAGGTGCGACAGTATATGCTAAAAACAAATCTTCTCTCTGATTTTTCTCACCTTGACCCTCTCTGGGAACAGCCTAATAACTTCATGTCCATACTGTGATGTGGACTTCAGAAAGACAAACCAAATAAGGTGATAAGGTTTATGAAGATTTGGGTTCTAGTCCTGTTGTAAGCTTTTATTAGTTGCATGGAATTTTGAGGAAGTTGTTTATGGTTTATGAAACCAACATAATTATAAAAATATAGTAGTGACAACAAAATATTTCAGTTTGCTAGGACCACCACTGGTCTGAATCTGAAATGTCTCAGATTTGTGTTTTGAATGTTTATTCCCAGAGAGTGGCAAGATTTTGAAAGTCCGTGGGACTTTTAGGAGGTAGAACACACTTGGTAGAAGTCAGGTACCAGCAGTGGGCACTTGGGAGTTGGAGTAGACCCTGGTTCAGATATGCTCTCTGCTTCCCAGTCTACCACAATGCAGACAGCAATCGCCATATGTGATTTTCATCTCTGGCACAGTGGCTGCACCTGAATCTACTCTGTACCAGTCAGTATTTGCGTCTTCAGTTACTGGCTTGCTGTATCAGCCAGTAATTGCATCTGCACAGACTTTTACAACCCACAAGATATGCCTCCTACTGCTGCACCAATGCAGTTTTAAACTAAATCTCTATCATTTTATTTATCAGTCAGACCTGGGAGTCACAGGCTGGGATGAAAACCTGCTAGCTCAGATAGGTTGAGGAGCAACTGGCTGACCTTCCGTCTTTGCTGGTGTCTCCAAAAAAGAGCATCCTTCCACTTTGCCAAAACAAAAAAGGACTGCCACACTCAAAGTCCTTCCCTACTACTTACTGTGCATTTTTCTGTCAGTTTTCTGGACTCCTTCTGACTTTCTCTGATGACTTTCTATCAACTAGTTTTTAGTTCCACCTTCTGACTCAAGGTTGATTTTATTTAATTAGCACAAATGCAAACTCAGGGTTCACAATGTTATCATATATCCTACAATAGCCATATTATCTCTCTGCCGTGAGTGTCACCATGCCTCCCTTGCCTTGATGACTGCATAGTCTAAAACCATGAGTCAAACTAAATCCTCCCTCCTTAAGCTGCTCTGTCAGGGCTTGGGTCATAGTGACATAAATCATAACTAGTACAACCATTGGCTGATTAGCTTTAATGGAGAAATTTACTTCTTCCCAGTTCTGGAGGCTGTGTGTGAGGTCTGGGCTGCTGTCACTTGTGGCTTCTCTCCATGCGGACAGTGGGCTCCCAAGCCTTTCTCATGCCTTTCCTTCTGTGTGTGCCATGTGTCTGTGGTTTAAACGCCTTTAACATAAAGTCATCAGACATATTGGACTAGAATTCCGTCCAATCATCTTACTTAAACAGAGTTTTATCTCCCAGAGTCTACCAAAAATAAAATGCGATCATATTCTGAGATATTTCAACATAGGGATTTTCATCGAGCCTGTGCCATTCCACTCATAACACCTCTGGCGCCTTTCTCTCTTGATTACTGTAAATCTGACGCAATAACCCATGTGGCAGTTAAGCTCTTGGTTAAGTGCCCGGAAGGGTATGTGAGCTCTGCCCTTGGTTAAACAAACGCCTCTAGCATAGAGCTTAACATGGAATAAGGCACTTCACAAGTGCTTGTTTAGTTTTTAACATGAACAGGTATCACTTCAACACAGGTATTTGTGGTATCGACGGTACTGTCTGCAAGTATGTTGGCATCCCTCTGTCGCTCCAGCCTATCAAAAGAGAGTAGTTCTGTTCACTGTGGCTTATCAGCAAGAGCCACGGTTCATGCTGAAAGAGCTGTGAGAACGGCAGCATTCCCAGGGTGCATTGCTGCTACTAAGCAGTGTGCCTTCTTTCCCTTCAGCATAGTGGCTTGAAGTCCTTCAGTGGAAGGGGACACGTTCTCTGATCATTTGGGAACTGGTTTCATGGACACGCTGGTCTGTTGTTTTTGACAGAGTCTTTGTATGTCTTGGTACAGATCTAAGACAGCTGGACACTGTGTCCTGGCCTCTTCCAGTCTGAGTCCTATCACAAGCAGTTATTGCCACAGCCTGGGCGTTTCGTTCCAGTGAGCATGACAAAGGGAGGGGAGTTCCTCCACAAGGAAAAGGCCATGCTGACCACAAAGTAACTCTATATATCTTACCTTATAGGGAAAGAATTTCAGAGTCAATGGGATGGCTTAGGCAGCTCCATAATCTCTGCTTGAGAAGTGTGGGAACTGGAGAGGGAAGTGTTGCTTATGCTTTACCAACCAAGCTTTACTGGGTGTCGGTTTTAATTACCAATCACAAAGATGGTATTGTGTCAGCCTAAGTAATCGTTTAATAAGATAAATTGGTTAAACTAAATCAGTAAAGTAAGTGCAGGACATTACATAGGCAAACTGATTATTGGAGGAGTATCTGGTTTTTTGTCTTAATTTTTTTTCACAGTCACAATGAGTAGCCAAGAATGAGTGTCTTCCTTCCTCTCCCCACTTGAAGATCAAACCTAGCATGTGAATTTTCTTCATTCCATAAGGATATCAATGGGCCCAGGCTCAACTAACTGAATGGATTTCAGACCTTCTTCTCTTTTGATTCCTTTACAGTACTTCTTGTTATTTTAAACAGATACAAAAGGACTGAGCTTTGATTTTAAATTGTAAAGCCCAGTGTTGCTTTCAGAAGTATTTGTAAAAACACAGGACAAAGAAAGCACAGCAGTTGTTTGGGCCAGACTGGGACAGACCTGTTACATTACTACTCAGAGTTCGGCAGCTAAGCAAGACCAGAAACTCAACATGCTGGGTTCCACAGTCCAGAGACTCAAGAAGACAGTCATTCTAGCAAAATGCACCATCTGCAGTATACAGAGTGACTCCTGATTTATTCATTTATGGGGGAAATTGAACCCCTAGATAATAGGACAAACTACAAGTGAAGGCTAAATGAGAAGGAGAACCCTGAGGACATTCACCCCACCTTGGCAAGCTTTGAAGGACTTTCCACAGCAGAGCTCACCTCCTGACCTCTGAGACATGTAGGTGTCACATGTAATAGATCACTCCAACACTTAGTGACTTGAGGTTATACTATTGTGCTTAGCACATAGCTCTGTGTGTGGCTGTGTGCGTTCTTCTGACTTGGGCCAATGTCACCGTCTTCTGCCAGGTTCTCTGGTGCCTCCTTGGTCAGCCGGTAGCTGGATGATATCTTGTGACCTCACTCAGATGAATGGTTGCTAGCAGGCTCTTGGCCATGATGTCCTGATTTCTACCAGTTTTGGCCTCAGATTAGCATTTAGTGTTCAACTGCAACACTGCAGTCCACACATTTCTCAACGGCTTCCTGTTTGTCTACCTCGTAGCTGTGGACCCTGCTTACCACATACCTTCTCTGTGAGGTTATCTGGATTACTCCACTTCAGCTCCGAGAACCAACCTCATTTAGTTTTAACTCACCCCATGGCTAACTAATGCAGTTCCCCCAAACTCTGCCACTCTCTGGGAAATGCTGTTACTTGTCTCTTGTCACTAGCCGATTCTTCCATAACATGTGAATATACTAAAGTCATGCTCAGAGAGCATCCATTATCGTCTCTCTATAGCCCCCATGGTGGTTGCAGGAAGAGCACAGACTTCACTCCTATTCTCAGATGTCTGTGACAGTGCCGCAGCAGTGAGCAGAGGTCAGCAGAATTCTGACCAACGGTAACGTCTCCGTGCCATTCTCCGTATAAGAATGTAGGTGATGTCACTGGACCTCTGAACTTGTTCACTTAGTAACCTCCCTCTGGAAAGGTTTTAAAATTAACTGCCTGTCCTGTTCTCGGGGACAGGGGACAAGTTGCGATGCTGGCCTGGGGGAGACAGACTGACTCAGGGTGAAGAATTAATGGAAGCATATGGCTCCTGCAGGCAGGAAATGCTTTGACAGGCCTTTCCTCTTTTTGTTACCCAGAGAGCCTTGACAATAGACTCCACCTTGAGCAGCTGCTCTCGCCCCAGTGATGATCACAGCACATTTTCCGCATCAGACTTGGAGTCTGCACCAGGGAGTGCTCAGGAAGGCGCAGTCACAATGTTGGGGTCTGTCCCTGAGCTTCCACACTGGGCTATGGGTGGAGGCTGCAGTCTTGAGACATCCAAGGATCCTTCTGGCACACGTTTCAGGAAGTCCATCTGCTGCTGCTATTCCTCTGACCTTTTGTTAGAACCCTCCCTAAACTGGAAAGAAACTGCCAGAAATAAGTTAAAGCCAAACCAACTTGGATGCTTATCTTCAAACCAAGTCAAATTTGCAAGTCCTAGGTGAAATATCATGATTTTTTTTCAGTGTCTGGGTATATAGTATCAGGACTATATAGGATGATTCATAATTCCATTTAATCTTTTCAGCATACCTGGCAGGCAAGTATTATCATCTCTATTTTGGAGACAAGTAGACTGAGACTCATTGAGGCTCACCAGTTCTCCAGATGCCTATCTGATTTCTTTAGGAAGAACAAATACAAGCCAAGAGTTCCATCTCAATCCCACACAAAATCTCATCGTTACCCCTGATATATTCCAAACTCTGGTATTTAACAGTTTTTATTCCCCATTTCTGTTAAAAGAATCTTAGAAACTTTAGGAATAAAGAGGCCTGGTTCTAGTGGTCTAGCTCTGTAACATCGTGTAAGCTACTTAACTTGGAGGTGCCTGGTATCTTCTGTGACATAAGGGACAATAATTAAATGGAACTTAGTCACCTTCTTCCTATATTAAACTGAGTCATAAATGGTGTATGGACTTTGTGGCTATTAGGTTAGCTACAGTCAAACTGTAACAGGAGTGATCTAGGAACTAAGTGTCACCAAGGACACAGAGAAAGTGGAATCCTTGCCCACTCAAGTCAGACAGTGTGGAAAACAGCGTGGCAGGTTTAAAAGCTTTACTGAGGAATGACCCTAGTACTCGGTAAGCCTACCTCTGGTTTTGCACCCTGAGAATCGAGGGCAGAGGCAGAGAAGTCACCAGTCCCATGAGCCAAAGGCAGGGGCGTGCACCCATCTGTGGGTGAATGGATAACAAAGAGTTACACATGAGGTGTGATTCAGCCTTAGAATTCTGACGCACAGCAGACCTGGGTGAGTCCCGAGGACATCATGCTGAGGGAAGTAAGTAGACCTAAATGAGGCCTGTGGGATGTGGGGAGGGGGCATGATTCAGTTTGGGGCTGCCAAAGGGGAAATGGAGAGTTTAATTATTTGGAGTGCTAATCTGGAAGAAGAGTTTTGGAGTTAGATGACGGTTGATATGAATATGAATATGCTTTGTGTCACTTAGCTCTATGCCTAAAATACCTAAAATGGTAAATAAAAGTACCGTATAGGGCAGAAGCTTGTGGTGGCATACAGCTGACTGTGATCTCAGCACTGGGGAGGATGAGTCAGTTTGATCTCTAGTCAGATCAGCTTAGACTCCTATAGTGAGGTCAAGGCCAGCATTGGAATACACAGCAAAATCATATCTTTAAAAGAATCTCAATAAAAATCTAAATAAATAAACTAACAAGCATAAAAAATAAACTATGTTTTAGAATAAAACTGAAGTTAAAATTAAGGTAGCATTTTAGTACCAATGTTTGAGAATATTCCCCTTTCTTGAAGCGTGAGGGTCATCTAATTTCATAAATACTTTTAGGGATTTTTCAAAATCTTGTACCCTCTATAAACAGGAACTGTAAGTAAACCAGTCACTGTACTCTGCACCAGAATGAGTAGGATGTGTGGACATGATTTTGACAAAAGATCAAGAAAGAGGCTGATGAATAATGCAATTCTGTATTTGGAGAAGAATAGCAGACCCAAGACATTTAGATTAAGGAAATGCTGCAGGAACCCAGCCAGTGGTGATAGAATAGCTGGCCAGGAGAATCTACAAAGTGTGCATGGTACAGTGATGTGAGCATTGCCACTGGGGAATTCCAAGCTGGAGAAAGGAATCCCTTGATGTGTGTGTTGTGTTGTGTGTGATGTAGCCCTGGTGGACCAGGAACTTAATTTGTAGCTATGTAGACTAGGCAGGCCTTGAACTCATAAAGATTCCCTTGCCTCTGTTTCACTTGTGCTGGGGCTAAAGGAGTATGTCATTATGCCTGGCTTAATTTGTTCTTTTAAAAGGCCATTCTTGCTTTCTTTCTACCAGAAGGTAGCAACAGCATACATTGTGAGTCTACTAATAGCTATTGTGGCTGAGTAGATTGGAGGCAGTAGAAATGGAGATGGACAGGTAGTTAGATTTTAGAGATTGTCTGGGAGGCAGTATCAACAGACTTTGGAGGCACACTAGCAAGTCAATCATTTTCACAGTGCTATCATCGCCATCCGTGGGACGCTCAGAATTCCCTAATGTCCTGTTCCTCTTGAAGTCCACTGTCTACAGATCTTGCTTCTGAATGTGCCCTTTACCCTATATCTAGCTCTTGTTTTCTATGGCATCACTGTGCAAGGCCTGATGGGGTAGCCCAGTGCTGAGGCCCTTGCCCATGAGCTTGATCCGAAAGGATAACCTAGTGGTGTGGCCCTTGCCCTTGAATTTGATGCTGCACTACTCATGTATACATGCTTCTGCATATCTCAGAATTTTGTTGCTCTGACAATAATCCCTGACATAAAGAAAGAGGGATTATTAGGTACATGGTTTCAGAGATCTTCAAGACTTGGGGACAGAGTTATGGTTGAGCATCATGGCAGCAGGGAGTGGGTACAGGCCAATAGATGAGACTCCTGACCTAATGCATACAGGAAGTTAAGAGAGCAAGGGGTTGGGGATCATAGTTAATATTTAAAGACATGCCCCCAATGACCTATTTGCTCTAATTAAGTACTCCCTCTTTAAGTTTCCATGTCCTCTAAAACAGTGCCACCAGCTCTGGACAAGTCTTCCAAAGTTGGACCTGGTGTGGGGTGAAGGGGTATGTCATATTTAGACCATAACACTTAATCCACTCAAGCTTTCAGCACTCATCCGTTGCCTACATACTCAACTTCAACTTTCCCAGCCTGGCGACTGAGAGTCTTTGCAGGTGGAGTCAGAATTTGGTTGGGATGCTGATGGGGGCAAGATTTCAAACCTGAAGATGCCTAGCATTAAGCTGTAGCTGCTGAGCAAGTGAATAAGTGATGAACAGCCATGTCAAGCCTACAATATTAGCCCAAGTAACCAGGAAAGGCACTGCTCTCACTTCTAACAACTACACAGCCGAACATGGGCCAGTCCCATTGTTTCTTAAGATTCAGGAGATACAAAGATGAATAGGCCTGCTTTAAATTTTGACAGTGGAGTTAGGGAGGGAAGAATGAGGGTAAACACCTCTACAAATCATTGTTACACAAGGCAGTAAGTGCCACACACCTAAGTACTGCAGTAACAGCACTAGCTAAAGAAAGTATTCATTGCCCGGAAGCCATGCATGCCCCAGCTTGACTGAAGAAAGTCTTCCTCATCCTTTTTTAAGTCTGTCCGTTCCTTGTCCTAGCTGGGTTTTGGAACATTGGCTCTGGTTGCGGATCTTCCAGTAGGCCACAGTTCCATCCTTTTTTGGAGCCCAGTGCTGCTCAATCTTTACAATGCAATTTCTGATCTTGGGGGCAGGGGTGGGGTGGGGAAGTGGGGTAGGGTGGTGGTTGTTGTGGTCCCTGCCATTTTGCTTTTCTAACAAGCTTCTGGGTGATGCTCTTGGTGGGTCTGCAAAGCAAAGAGTAGTGGTAATTCTGCGACTACCTGGAAACATACCTCCGCATTTGCTGAGTTAGACTATGTGTATTCCTCTTGAATGAGCGAGCATTCATGGTGTTGTGTATCCCTGGCTGGCCCGCAGCTCTCTAACCTGATCCAACCTCCTGGATTCTACCTTTCCAGGCTTCATCTGGGCACTTGACCTCTGCCCTCCACGGTGGGTACTTCTTCTCAAGTCTTTTCCCTAAGTGAGTCAAAGACTTCTTGAAGGAGATCTTGGTCTGACTCACCTAGATCCTTAGATAGTAGGCATCTGTTTGTTATAGGGTTGGGCTTTAATAAATATTTGCTTAGTTGGATTTGAATTAAAATACTATTGCATGTGGAAGAAATGTGTACATGCGCATGCTTGCGTCTGTGTTAGTATGTCTAACTGAATGTAATGTCCTTTTCAATGAGTCAGGACAGACAACACAAGTCACCTTGAGTTATAATATAATGCAGTTATCAAGGCAAGGAAATAGCATACAATATGCATTTGATGAAGACTTTTTTTTTCTTGCAGGACTTCATACCCCTCAACTGTGTCTTGTGTGTAGAGAATAACCAATAAATATTTTTCAAACTCTAAATAGAAGAAGGTACTGAACCTCTATTCTCTGAATAATCACAAATTTATTCCCTAGAAAAGAAAGTGTTCAAAGTTGTGGTAAGAGCCTAGTTCTGTCAGGATAAGGAGAAAACCAAACCAATGGTATTTTGGGCATTTCTTGACTAAAGAGAAAGCCAGAGAGACCTGAATTCCCTCCCACATATTAAATTCACATTACATTTCCCTTTAATGGAGAGCATTTTCATCAGTAGCAACAAAATGAAATCTAAGACATTCTCTCTTTTGTATTGTCTTTTCTTTTTCCTAACATGCCAAATTGTTTTAGATCAACAAGGCTTTGTGTTGTTGCTATTAAAATATCAAAAGAGACCCACTTCACCGCCAACATGAAAGTCCTTTCTGTGTCTCTTTTCAATTCTGCTGATGAGGAAGAATTTGCAGCTCTACTTGGTACCAAAATAACCCTGTTTTGCTGACCATTGTCATCCTCACAGGGCAGGCGCTGATAATGAATTCAGAACACAGGAAGTTTACCATTTGGCCATCTGAAAATAGAATCCCACTACAGAGACACCTCTCCCACAAAGGAAAATAGAGGCTAGACTTTTCATTTTATTCACACTGTTGACATTAATACTCTATGTTAATGTTAATAATTCAGAAATATCGTTTCATGATACGCTTTTTTTGTTTGTTTGCAGATTTTAAGATAATTTAAAATGTTCTATTGCCTGCTAAGCATCATAGTTGGGACTTAGTTGCAATCAATGTTAGCAGATGGTTTCAATGCCCATGTTTTCCTGTGAAGAGTTAAAAGACAATTTAGTTATTTTTAAGTGATAACTTGGTACTACTCAGGGAGTGGGAATATAGCTGTATACTCTCGTCACTCTGCTGTTGTGTGTCATTTAATTTACACAGTTAGGAGTTGGGGCTACGGCTGTGTATTATATTCACTCTGCGGTTTTGCATCATTTAAATTGCATGGTACTCCTTTGCAGGCTTATTTTGTCATTCTACACTGCACAGTTCCTGTTGTCATTTTGTTTGACAGATAAGGGGATGAGCAGGGGTGACCCATGCTTCTCCTGAGGTCCTACAGAGTTAACACTGAAGGTGAAACCAGATTCCTGCCCAACTCCACAGCCCATCTACTTTATTCTAGAGTAAGCTTCAATTGTTGAATTAAAATTTTATGTTGGTGCACAAAAAGTATACAAAAGCATGTCTGTATTCCTGATGACAGAGTTTCACTTTGTTTGTTTCTTCAATAAACATTTCCTGGATTTCTACTATGTATTTGACGTTCTTGTAGCTAAATATAGACAAAACATAGTGGAATCAGGAGAAAGAGACAATTTCAAAACAAATGCTACTTGAAATTACCAGTGTCCCATTGTTTCCAAAGTAAGAAAATGCCAATTCCGTGTGATTTATACTAAATGTATTCTCTAACAAAGAGAAGAAGCATATTTTTGCTAACTGTTCCAACCCAGTGTTTTAGAAAAGATGTTCCCATGCCCTAAGTCTGTAATCATGAAAATGTAATAAATGCTAAAATTAAAGAAAGAAGAGATGTTAACTGTAACATCTGTTCCCGTGTGTCTTTCTCTTGGTTCAGTGGAAACTTCTGCACTTGAGAGCTCAGAAGCAGAACAAAACTGGCCGTGAGTGGTCAGGGCTCTGAGCCCCCAGCCTGGCCTGTCACTCTTGGCACAGTAGATTAGCCATCTGACCGCTCAACTTCACTCCCCTTCCTGGAACACTGGAATAGATATTGCCCATCCCAGAGGCTCAGTCTTCAATAGGTAGGACCAGAGGTAACTACGTTAGTCATTTGCAGGCATCAGGACAGAAAACAAACGAACAAACAACACTCAGCGTTTGAGGGCCAAGGGTGGTCTGTCTTTGTGACTTAGATGAGTAAAATTCTGGTTTAAACTTTACCATTGTAGTTTATCATCAAGGAGAACATTTGCACATTGTCTTGGGCACAAATGTCTCTGTCAGCTGCAAACTGTACCAACTCAAAATGCCCAGACTTTTCCTGAGAAATGCCCTCGGGCAAAGACATTCCCACAACACTGGACTCAGTCTGAGTTCACTGACTCTTCAGGGCTGTGGGAGCTAACAGGAAATGATTCAGAAAACAGCCTTGGTGCCTGTGTGCTGGCAGGAGGGGGCTTGCCCCACCAGCCTTCCCTGAAAGGCCTACTCAGTTATTCCACAGGCTCTGAACATTGTGAAAACAGGGTTAGCCTTTGTCTGGCAATCTCCACCTGCAGAGTGGGCGGATCTAAAAGCTGCCTCCCTGTGAAATCCACTGTACTTAAATGAGATGAGTCAGATGTAGTTAAATCTCTCTCTCTCTCTCTCTCTCTCTCTCTCTCTCTCTCTCTCTCTGTGTGTGTGTGTGTGTGTGTGTGTGTATCCTACTGTCTGCCAGGTATTGTGGCAGACTGCAAATATCAACTGACAAGAGAGACTTGGACCCTGTAGTTGTACATATGGGAACAAAAGCTAGTCCCAAATATAAATACACCATTGCAGAAAATGCAGGAAAATCTTCCAGGTGACGAGTGAGAGAAGGCTTGGAAACGACTGTGAAGAAAGGCAGCTCTGGGGGACCAGAGGGGAAGCTCGTGCCTGGAGTTCAGCACCTGGCATTTGTATTGTGCCCGCAGAACAAGGCAAAGGGACTGTTGAAACTCACTGTAGTTGCTCTGTGGACAGTAGACAGGACAAGTGAGGAAACTCTAAGTGGAGAGAATAAGAGGACTTGGGCGACACTAATCATCAAGGGGATGCCATGGAAGGAGTCAGATTTTGAGGGGAGGAGTGGCCAGAAGTACAAACTGGGAAACAAACGAACATGCCGTAGAGGTCACCTGTGTCTTGAGGACACAGCAGCAAGAGTTAACAGGGTACACTTCAGAGGAGTGGCTTAGGTGGCCTGCAGGCATGCAGATTGTGTGTGACCCTCAGGACTCGTTTTTTTTATATCTGGGAGAGCTATCTTGTCTCTTCCTCATCCCACTGCTATTCATTGTCACTGGAGGTGACACCACCCCTGAAACAGGGCACTAGCTAGCGCCCAGCACCACGGGGACCTACCCTAGTTAGGCTCTATAAGTCAAGCAGTAGACCTTTGGAGGGAGTAGCCATATGTGGCTGAGTAACCGAGATTCTTGGTGACTCCTGAAAGATGGTGGTGGTGGTGGTGGTGGTGGTGGTGGTGTGTGTGTGGGGGGTATTCTTCCTGAGGGACACATTGCCCTTTGAATGTGATTAGTTAGACAGGGATTATTCCATTCTTTTAAGGTCTCCCAGTGACCAAATTTGGCCTCTGAGAACTGAACTGAAGCATTTCATATGAGTCATGTATGTCTGTTTGCCTTGTTGCCGGTCATTAGTTGTTATGGAAACTTCACAGCCCAGTCCAAGGGTTCAGAATCCCCGGAGTTACCCTCAAACTGATCTACAGTTTGTGCAGCAAACAAGTTTGCTTACTTTGTTAATCTTTAGCCACTTCCGGCCCTCTTCAAAGTAGCAGCTGAAGAACTCAACACTGCCTGGGGCCCAGCCTGGTCTTTTCATCAGAGGAAAAATGTCTGCCCCTGTGTTCTGCCTGGAGCGTGGTAATGAATATTTAAAGGATTCCAGATCACTTCCTGGTTATCTGATTGGAGGATCAAAGTTGTCCCCTTGTTAACATAGAAGCCTCACACATGTGAAAGGAATGTCAGAGTTCTTCACAATGTATGTTTTGGTTTCATCCTTTTAACTAAATCTCTAGCCAGATCTAGATAGCTTTGGGCAGTGCTCTTGAAGGTTGCTCTGTAATGAGATGCTTGGTGAATCTCCTGCTTGAGTTTCCTTGATTGTATCTGTAAACCTCTCCAACTCAGACTCAAGGCAGCTTCAAAAGTGATGAGTGTGTGGTTTCTTCAGCCAGCTGTTTGGACCAGATGCACCTGGTTCCACAATCTTGCGGCACCATAGCGCAGATGCTTGAATGGGCAGGTGACTTGTCTTTGCTTATTGCCTAGAAAGAGTGATGCAGGTTATCACACAAGTTTGTCCCCAAGACTATGCAACCTTAGAGGCAAAATGGCAATGGAGGGTGATGGAGAAATATTATGAAAATGCATCACAGACATGTATTTGACATCTTGAAGAAATCTGGTACTTTTTACAAATTAAATCACACTTAAAAATGAAAAAAAGACTTTGCAAGTCTAACATGCAAATTACTTAGGACAGATCTTATGCAACATAAGTGCCTAACAACTGTCAGTTTCCTTTGTTTTTCAGTGAGACCTATTGTTCTGTGGTCATTCCCTGATGCAAGGGAAGAGACCTTTATAGCTATGATGTAGATGAATTTACCATTTTGTAAATGCACAAGGAAACAATAGTAGAGATAGAAAAGAGATAAATGTGGAATGGAACAGCAGACACATCTAATATAATATATAGACTGAATCACAACTGTTTTGCCTGTCTTCTGTATCCCAAGCAAACTGAAGGATCACTTTAGCAGTCACAGATTCAAGTTCACTGACGTGAGTTCTCTCTCAGTATAGGAACCTGGTCCTCTGTGAAATCTCATCCTGTTATTCCCATTACTTAGTGACCATGAGTCAGCTCCACGTTCCCCTCTCAGGTCCCTTGGTTTTCATGCTCCCCCTTGGGGGGCCACTTAGGGGAAGTACTCATCAATGCCAACATTGGTGCTAGCTGTGGGGATGATCTGGTTCATGATATGCAGGACATGTACTGTTACTTCACGTGCCAGGTTCGGGGTAAGGCAGGCATACTGAGTTCTCCCAGGTATGTTTTGGGAGCATGCACATGTTGCCATATTCTATCTAACAACCTCTCATCTGTGATTATAATAACTTCCTCAGATCTGTATTCTATGGTACCTAAAGGAAAGAAATGTTTGCAGCCTCTCTTTACAAAGCCTGATGATACCGAGCCACAAAGCCAGAACAGAAACAGTGCTCTCTCTACCCCGTATGCAGGGTCTCTCTTCTGCGTCAGTGCCTATAGTCATGCAGACTGTCTCCAGAGCCATTCCCATCATTTAGCAAGCAGTTCAGACAGAATGCCAACCCAAGTTTAGACTAGCATTCTCTACTAAGGCAGAATAGACCTTGGAATGTGAAAAGGAAAACTATGGGTTAGAAAATTAGTAACTAAAATTCCAAGAAAGACTTAAAACCAAGGCCAGACCAACAGAGGCCTCAGCGCTGAACCAGGGCGTTCACCCCAGACTTGACAGACTGTCTTTAGACTGACTGGCATGTCAGCTTTTATCTTCTGTTTTCCGATGGCTTAGAGTTAAGTCTAAAATCTACTGAGCAGTGTTGTGTACCTCTGTACAAATGGTGTCTTTCTCAGTGCTGGTTCACCCCTCTGTGTAGTCAAGATAATTCAACTTTTATCAAGCATTGGCACAGGACACAGATAATTCGACTTCACTCACAAGGCCTGGAACACAATTAAGGTCTTTCTCACTCCCCTTCCCTCCATAGATTAAAGTACGGTTATTTGTCAGAAGTTAAGAAGTACCAGTACATTCTAGATACTCAGACATCAGTGATGAAACATAAGAGGGATAAGTATTCAGAATTCTAGTGTGGAAATTTAAGTGTAGCTCAAATAATAAAAACCCAGAGACAGATAATTGGGGCTAAAGCTGAAGATCAGAGAAGCAAAGTGGTCAGCCACTACGAGTTGTCACCTCTATCAACGCTCAGAGCCAAGGAGCAATCATGTCCTCTGATTGCATCTCCAAACTGCATTGCTCCTTAGACTGCCTAGATAGTAAACGTGTTCCTGACTCCTCCTGCCTTATATTCCTCTCTCCGCCTAGCCATATTACTCCTGTCTCCACCTCCCTAGTGCTGGGATTAAAGGCGTGTCATCCTAAATTCTGGGATCAAAGGCTTGAGCTCTGTTTCTCTTTAGACTGCTTTACTCTCACAAAGCCCCATAGCCCAAAGTGGCCTTGAACTCACAGAGATCCATCTGCCTCTGTCTCTCTGTGCTGGGATTAAAGGTATGCACTACCACTGCCCAACCTCTATGGCTGACTAGTGTGACTAGTTTTGCACTCTGATTTTCAGGCAACATTTATTTGTTAGATCATAAACAAAATATCACAACACTTATGGGTCAAAGGGAGAAAATAGTAGAATATTTGGTTGATTCAAATCACTTTTTCCATTTAATTATTCCTATGAAGTAAACCATACCTGAGTCCTGGCTGTGAAAATGTGAGAAGTAGGCACTGGGCTGTAGTGTTGGCTCAACAGTTGAGAGAAATATCTGCTCTCTCAGAGGACCCGGGCTCAGTTCCCAGCATCCCCTTCAGGTGGCTCACAGCCTCATGTAACTCCAGCTCCTAGGAATCCCACTCCCTCTTCTGGACAATTGCAGACACATATATACACTTACACAGATACAAGCACACACATAAACACATAAGAGCAAAGTGACTCTGTAATCAAAAGTCGATAGTGATGAAGACTACCCTCTTTAATGGGTATATTACTACTATAAAATAATTTACCATGGGCCCTCTCTGAGCTGGTACTCTGATGATTAGTGTGCTCTCAGGACTTTATCCTATAATTCTATCAAACTTTTAGGCTTAAAGTAATAAAGGTGTCATTGACACTGGTAAGTGCAGTCATACAGCTCACTGATATAATGTATAAGATCTGTAGTGCAGTCTATCCAGAATCCCACAGACACCATCACAGCTGATTCAGGAGTGGCTCCCAGTCACCTGTCACATAATTCCCATGATGTTTAGTCGTCCCCTTTAACCCATCCCTTCCTAACAGCTATACAATCACTGATCTCTTTCTGCTTCAATAGATCCCCTCATTTTAACCTTCTCCTGTGTTCTTTCGCTTTACACGACATTTGCAACACCCATGCTTGTTGAAACATATGTTACCATCTCCTTTTCCTGTACATGTTGTTGTCAAGTGTGGCTATACAACACTCCATCCATTTAGGCATGATTTAGTAAAAACTTTTAGCCAGGATGAATAATGCCACCTAATGATAATAGAATCACAGAATGTCAAACCTAAAAGGGACTATTTGGAGCCTGGTCCCTCTCAATCGACAGACGTGCTAACAAAGGAAGCATCAGAAAAGTTAGATGGAGAGTCTGTGTCTCGCTGCTTCTCAGTAACAAAACTTTAACTAGAGCTCAGCTCTTCAAATTATTCTGTGGCTGCAATTCCCATCTGCATCAATAGTTTACAAGGGTTTAGAGACAAGGCTTTATGGTAACAATTATATGCATTCAGTAATAGATAAGAGCCAGACTCTGCAACCTCAGCAATACACAATTTCACCAAATTGTAATTGTGCATGCCTTTATTCATTTCTGAAATTCTTTTCTTAGTGCAGAGAACACAGCGAGTGCATAATAGGAAAGTAGCTGGTGCATTGAAAGAGCAGAACTCGGGATATAAACAGTCAAGCAACGCAATGTTGATTCTCATTTCCCCTTATGCCTGCTCATTTGTGGTAGGTCTCCGCCCCCATACTCTTAGATTAAAAACTTAAATAGGCCCCAAGAAATCAAAGTCCCTGAAGTCTCTTTATCACAAAGCAATTCTGATTCAGTATTTACAATGCCGAGACTGTGTGACCCTGAAAGTTCCAATCTTCTTCGAAGTTAGCTCCACCCCTCTCCACTTGAGGACTGCAGTGGGCTAGCAAGGGCTGGATAGGAAAGGTCCAGGGATGCTGGAAAATTCTGATAGATGCTGCAGTAAAGTGGCCTTGGAGGTGTTTACAGCTTGATTCCAGGGCCATTCAAGGCTCTCTACTTCCCTTGGGTAGCTAGTGTTCTTCACTAGTGTTGCGGTCTGGCCAGTCCCATCCTGGACCTCACAGCTCTTCTCCGCTAAAGCTGTGTCAGCGTGCCTCTTGGAAAGTTCTGGATCTTGTCTTTCAAGGACAGCACCCATTTGGCTCACTGGAGTTCTTGTGCATTTTCTTGCCTTCCATAAGTGGAAAGCCAGTGTGGCTTCTCTTCCATTGGGTCATGAAGTAAACAAAACTCATGCTTACTCTGCTCTGCTGTACTGTGGAATAAGCCTTCTGTACACTGTGAATATGTATCACTCTGATTGGTTAATAAAGAGCTGACTGGCCAATAGATGGAGAACCAAACTAAGAATGCTGGGAGGAAGAAGGGCAGAGTCTGAGGTCACCAGACAAACAGAGAGTAAGCAAGACAAGACAGAAAGGTATATGCCATGAACCTTGGGGCAGCACCAAGATTAATAGAAATGGGTTAATTTAAGTTGTAAGAGCTAGTTACTAACAAGCCTGAGCTATCAGATGAGCATTTGTAATTAATGTTAAGATGCTAAGTGGTTATTTGAGAGTTGCTGCCAGCACAGGAAGACTCTATCTATACAGCTGTATACTTTAGGGTAATCTGTTTAATTTGTGGATTAGTTTCTTTTAAGTTTATGTTGGGTTTTGTATCATAGACTGCCTCATATGAACAGTAGAAAGATGAGATTTTGCTTACGGCTTAGAGCTTTCCGTGTATGGTGGCTGCTAGGCTTCATGCAGTGAGTAGGTGGGGCATCTGCTCCTAGTGGTAACAAGAGAGAGGTGGGGAGACTCTTCACTTCATGCTGAGAAAGAATCAGAGCAAGGTAGGGCTAGGCCAGAGCTAGACCAGGGCTGGCATGTCCTCTAAAGCACTGGACCTGCTTTTCATAAAACAAAACCCTAAACGAGTCATCATCATTGTCACAAAACCTCAAACCTTTGAAGTTTTGCATCTTAGTTGGTTGCCTCACTTGGTGACAATGTTTCCATGATTCCTTGATGCTGCAAATCTAATTTCCAATTTAAGATCTAGTTTCACTCTTACGTTGTCTGGACAGCAGGGTAATTCCACAGAAGGATGCTGATCTTGAGCAACGCTAGCCTCTTGTGTCACTGGACGCTGTGCTAATAATATTCATCACTACCATCTCTCTGACCTCCTGTCAACAAGTCAGTGATGTGGCCATTGAGATCCTAATAGTGTAGGGAACAAAATCTTAAAAACAGGAGAAAAAAAGCCTAAAACCAAAACCAAAAAAAAAACACATTTAGAATGGTCTGTCTAGCCTTTTCCTCCAGCATGCCTGAGGCATAGAAACAAGATGGACAGTATATAGTAGATAATGTCATAGGAACAAGATGGACAATGCATTATAACCAATGTGAAGACAGTGCCGCTGCAGCATTAACTAATGACTCATGAGGATCTGAGTTTGATCCAGGAACCAGGGGAATTTCCCAGCACTTGAAGCAGCAGAAACCCAGAGCTCCGTAGCCAGCCAGCCCAGGTTAGGCACTCTCTTAAAATACAAGACTGGCTCCTGAACAAAGAGACCCAAGGTTGTTGCCTGTTTTCCACACCACATGAACACAGTATACATATGATGGGGGAAAAAGGGTTACATCTGTGTGTGATAGAGATGGAGTAAGATAACTATTGTCCAATCTAAAGGTTGGCACAAGTGTGACTTTTATGTGGGGCTGAGTTCCACTAGGTTGACTGTCATTAAGTCTATAAGTTATCACAAATGGGATTTATCTATTAAGGTAGGTCTGTTAGCTTTTTTCCATTGCCTGCATCTGGAACTTTCTTAGACGGGGAGACATGAATACTTATAGTAAGAAATCAAATCAAATAAAGGCAGTAATGGTTATATTTGATGGACTGCGATGTCAGGAAGAGAGGGAAACAGGAGTCCAAAGGTGGCTCCAGCTGCTGACTTCAAAATAAGGAGCTTGCAGTGAATTCACATGGAGAGCAGAGCACAATGCTATGAATCACATGCCAAGGCCGGAGGGAAGTCAGAAACATGAGAAAGACAGAGTCCAACACTTCCAAACCACTGTCTGCCTTCTCCATGATTGTTACTTTGGATGTTTTCTGTTGCCTTTTCTTATAGAAAGTAATGGTTCAAAGCTTCACTCCGGAACTTCCTAGTGCTTGACTTAAGAGATACTGAATAAATAATACCTCATTCTCGGGGAGAAAAGACCCACAGATATCCCCAAATGTGATTCTAACTTAAAAAGAGGGGAAGGGAAGAAGACTGAGAATGAGGAAGTGGTATCTGTAGGAAGCTTGGAAGAAATTCATTGGTCAGTTTGATCCTAAGCAGGAGCTGGTTGTCCCTGCCCTGCCTCTTGCTGGTGCCACGGAAGGGATTGGATCACTTCCTTCCCTTAGAAGATGATGTCATCAGATTTTTTGGGGGTATTTCTTTTCCTCTTATAACTGGGTTATTCTTTGGTCTAGCCACAAATCTCTTAAATATCAGTCATCAGGGGGCAGACTTTAAGCACAGAAATGCAATATCATTCTCATGTTGATTCGATGTGTGGAAGATTATACTTTCCAGAGTTAAGTGATGAACTAGTTTGCTTTTCTTTTGTTGTGATAAAACAATGACCCAATCCAATCTGGGCAAAGAAAGGATATATTTGGCTTACAGGTTGCAGTCAATCGTTGAGGAAAGCCAAGCAGGCACTCATGGCAAGAACCTGGATGCAGGAACTGAAGCAGAGGCCATGGAGGAACATGGTCTACTGGCTTGTTGCCCATGGCTTGCTCAGCCTACTTTCTTATACAACCTATGTCCAATGGGATGGGTCCTCCTATACCACTTTGCAATGAAGAAAATGTCTTCCAAACATGGCCAAAGGCTGGTCTGTGCTAGGTTGTTCTTCAGTTGAGGGTCATCTTCCCAGGTGCCTCTAGGTTTGTGTGGAGTTGACAGCTGAAGTCAACCATGACAAGTAAGTTCATTGGATGTCATTCACACGATGATGAAATCTCATAATGGCACACATTTCACAATGGATATCCTGATCAAGTGACACCTGGTTTTAAAATATGTGGCTGTTTTGGTGATAACATTATAAAAGTGGTTTTATAGAAATCTCTTCCTTTGACTCTTCTGAAAGTACAGATTGCTATATGAAATCCAACAACAAACACTTTCTTAAAGTATTCCTGAGGAAAGTGGGCAGTCTTAGCTACTCCTACAGCTTCATTCCTTGGATATAGTCAACATACACTGGAGAAACAAGGACATCGATGGATCCAGGAACTTGGCATCTGGCTGGGATCCATGCTCAGGCTCCTGTTCATCCAGCAGCTAAGGATGGCGACAAAAGCAACCTCTTTTCTCAACGCTGAAGAAATCTCCATGTTTATTATGCACACATTTTCTTCCCAGGAGGCATGCTTATTTTTGAAGGAAGAGATGTTTCTAGGTAGAATTCAGCTGGGACTGACAGAGAATTTAAATCTATACAATTCTAGCAAGGACTCAAACACAATTTGTGAAAAACAAATTACTCATGGGTAACCAAGAGTTAACTACATATGAATACTGTCTGGGAAAGCCTAGATTACAGCAGAAATATGATTGAATGATGTTTGCCCAGGGGTATGGGTAGCAGTCAGTCCTCATCACTAGAGGAGCATCTCAATTTCTTTTATGAAGGGAAAAGCAATATGAAAATCTAAAAAACTGAAGAATTCATCAAACCTATATTGATTCTCAGGAAGCAGGTGAGAATTTTCATATCAGGCAAAGCATTACCCTCAGTGCCAACGCTGTGCTGCTTCAGTCCACAAAGCCGAGTTTTTGGAAAAGCACTGCTGTGGACATTCCCCTAACAGACAAGTGCTGTTTATTCTACTCCTATGCGCCAATGTGTTAGCAAATATGGATAATTGTTGGTTATGAAAACCTCAATATACTTAAGAGATATAGACAAAAAACAAGTAAGTACACCAAGTAAAAACCCACAAATTAATGGCCTATGACATTGATAAACAAAGGACTGATGTTACTTTATGACACCAATATATACTGAAGACCTTTACGAGAACTTGGGTCTTTCAAAATTAAGATGAACACAACCTGAGATTTAAAGGAATTACTTAGGTAAGTGACTTAGGTTTTTGTTCCTATGATAAATGACCAAAAGCAAGTTGGGAGGAAAGGGTTTATTTTAGCTTATACTTGCAGGTAACTGTCCATCACTGAGGGAAGTCAGGGCAGGAAATCAAACAGGACAGGAACCTGGAGTAGTTTGTTTTTCCAGTGAGACCCCTTTGGGGAAACTAAATTTTCATTTGCTAATGGTTTTCAATTGGAGATTGCTTTTGGATTAGGGAATGGGCATTGGCCTACATCTTTCATCTCCTGAACCCCATCTGTTGCAGGTCTATGAAGGCCCTATGCATGCTGCCTCAGTCTCTGTGAATTCATGTATGCAACAACCCTGCTAATTTAGAGTAAACTTGATTTATCTTCTTGGTGTCCTCCACCCCTCTGGGTTTTATGCTCTTTCTGCTTTCTCTTCCACAGGGCTTCCTGAGCCCCAAGGGGAGATGGAGACATCCATTTAGGACTGAGTTTTCCAAGGTCTGTCTCTCGATCTCCTCCCCCTTTCCTTCCTTCCTCCCTCCCTCCCCCTTCTCTCTCTCTCTCTCTCTCTCCCCCTCTCTCTCTCTCTCTCTCTCTCTGCATGGTATTTGGTTGTGGGTCTTTGTGTTTCAAAAACTGCAAAAATTAAGCACAGAAGAATAAAACTGGGCCGAGGAACTAAAAAAAGTTCTCTAAAGAAGAAACACAAATGGTCAATAAACATTTTTCAAAAGATTCTAACATTTTTAGCCATCAGGGAAATGAAAGAAAATCTTTTTTAGCCTTAGCCATCAGGAAATGCAAATCCCATTTCACCCTAGTTAAAATGACTACTATTAAGAAACAAATGCAGGGATGTGGGGGAAAGGGAAGCTTATTTACTGCTGTTGAGGGTGTAAACTATAATTTCCAATTCCATTTCCATTCTGGAAACTGGTATGGAAGTTTCTCAAAAACTGTAAATAAAACTACCATGTGACCCAGCTGTATCACTCCTGGGCTCAAACCCAAAGGACTTTTTTTAATCCTATCACAGAGATACCTGCTCATCCATGTTCATTGCTGCTCCATTCTCAATAGCCAGGAAACTGAATCAGACATCAGTTGATGGATGGGTAGAGAGAACATGGCAGGCATCACTCAGCAGAGCTTCATTCAGCCATAGAGAAACACAAGCTTATGTAATTTGGAGGAGAGTGGCTACATCTGAAACTTACAAGCAGGGGAGCTGAGACTCACAGAGGCAAGTAGTATTCATTATCTTTCATAAGTGGATCATGGATTTTAATGTTCATGTATGTGTGTAGATGTGATACAAGGTCACGCAATCAAAAAGGGGACCACATGGAAGGAAAACATGGCTTTGAGGAAGATGTTGAGGATAATAGACACACGTTTCATTAAGAAGGGAAACTGAGGGTAGAAGGGTGTAAGAGGGCCAGGAGGAGACATGATAAGGTCAGTGAAAACAAATTATGCTTGAAAATGTTGTAATGCTGATTTTAAAAATTGTGCTATAAAGTAATGAAAGGAGGTGGATGTGTCCTGAAGGGCACTATGTCTGACCCAGTTCCTAGGCAGAGCTGGGGACTTAGTCCTCCAAGAGTCTGGTGTAGAGATGTTGCATAGGTCTAGGAATGCGTTAAAAAGATAACAGTTTACTTGCTGACAACTTCATATATGCTCCTAATGTATGTTGATCCTATACATCCTCAGTTCTCCCCTCCCATTCCTCTACTCCATCCTCCAACACACCCCACTCCAAACCTCATGTCCTCTTCGTTTCTTTCATAACCCCTCTGAGCCCAGTCTGTCTTGCCTGCATGCTCATGGAGCTGGGGCCATTTATCCAAGCATGGACAAATCACCAGAATCTACATTACTAAAGAAAATGACTGTCCCTCCACCAGCTCACATTCCAATAGCTCCTCAGTTTGTGTTTGGCCTGGTGAGACCCTACCTCATTTGTCCTAGAATGTTGGCAGGCTTTGTTTTGTACAAATCCCATGTGGGTAACTGTAGCTGCTATGAATTCAAGAATGAATTCAGTGACCATGTTATGTCCACAAGACAGTGTTTCATAGCACTTCTCTTCATCTTCCAGCAATTTCATTTTTCTACCTACTCCTTCACAGTGTCCCCTGAGCCTTGGGGAGGATGATATGGGTTTTCCAATAATGTCTACACACTCAGCAGTCACTTATTCTCAATACTTTAACCAGTTATGAGTCGCTCTGTCCCGCAGCTGCCCACTGCCAAAGCTTCTCTGGCCAAGCTGGGAGCATCATTTATCTATGTGGTTAACATAAACGTTTAGAAAGCAGCTGGCTTGATTCTGTGTCCATTTAGCAAAATAATAATAATAACAATGACTTTCCCAGCTATGAGCTTTTGACCAGGTTTGCAGTACCAGTCACAAGCTCCCTCCTGTGGAGCAGAGCTCAAATCCAATTTGATTTGGTTACCCCATAAAGTCATGCCACGTTCATGCCAGTGGGTGCATTTTTCTGGGAAGGTTGGTGTTATAGCCTACAGGTTGGTTTTGTAGGGTGCAGGGTCTGTGTCTGGGTAGCTTTGTAATTGACTCCCCCCCCCCCCCCCCAGCAGATACATAACATCTTCTGTCACTGTGAAAGGTAACCACCAGGGAGAAATTTCCAGGTCAGCTTCAATTTGGCTCCTCTAGGTCCTGCAACAACAGTGTGTCGTATTTTTGGCAAGAGACAGAAACACACTTTTAACAAAAAAAAATCTCCCCAAATGCTTCAGTCACTGCTGCTTTTTGGGCCACACTCTTAAGAAGACTTTTTAGAACGGATAAATCTTGCAGTTGGTCTTTAAAGTTATAATTTTGCTTGCCTAACCAAGTCAAGGTATTTCACATGTGAGTTACTGTGCTTCCCGACACAGGCGCATGTGCTTTATCCCATTTGCTATGTAAAAACTGTCAAATGGAGAAGACAGGGCAGGAGATTTTTATGTTTGTGTGATTCATTGATTCCTCATTTGGCCGTTCACTTGTGCTGTGATATTTTAAGGTAGTCAGCATTATGTAAGGTATGCTAGGATCCAGCGGTGAGCAGAGGCCCCCCATAGAACATGCATCTGAGACCAGGTCACCTTTGAGCTAAAGGTGATCATAAGAGCTGTATGGAAGTCACACTGTCAAGGTGGCAGGTGACATGGGGAAGACATAACAGAGGAGCACATTTTTTTAGAAGATCCAGGCACACTGCTTCCCTTCAGCTGCCAAGGTTACAATCTGTGAGGGGTGAAGGCTGTGACAGTCTCCATGTCCCCTGCTGTGTGGTCTCTAAAGATGCAGTAGGTCAGGAAGTCACCAAGTCAGGAAAAGGACAGGCAGCAAGATCAGGAAATGCTGCTGTCTGGGACTGAATCTAAGGAAGGCCCACACCCCGGAGGTGGGGCTCACTATGTGCAAGAGGCTTGCGTAGGTAGAGAGCGCTGCTTTGTCCAGGGTCAGCAGCCACGATCTAAGGAAGACCCACACCCCGAGGGGGACGCCAGGAGGAGGTGGGAGGGGAGGAGGAGGGGCTCACTATGCACACTATGGGCGCGGGAGAGGCTAGCCCAGAGAGCCAAGCTTCACACTGCCTCGTGAGGGTGAGGGATGACACCAGCGAGCTTCTGCCCACCCACCCCATCAGGAAGTTCCAAACCTGAAGGCCCCTAAAAGGGAGGAAGTGCGAATTTGTGAGATTCTGTCCCACATGTTAACCCTTCTTCTGATCCGTTGGGGCTTACCGTTCCTTCCCTGCAACTAAGTAAACTTGAATTCACAGAGGTTAGATAACTCAGCCAACATCTTGGCAGAACCGGGTAAAAATCCATCTTGGGCTGACAGCAATGTCAGCCTGACCTATAGCTCACCCCTGAGGAGATAGAGAATGTGCAGGGAATGATCCTTACTCTCAGAAGACGGTGACTTCTGAGTAAGTCTGTATTTCTGGTATAAACATTAAGTAGAGAAAGATAAGCCTAAGTATTTACATCAGGAATTTTCAAGTGTATGTAAAAATAATCATGGGTGTGCATAAAATAGATGTTGGACCCCCTGACCCAAGAATCAGTTATACACACAGACATACAGACACACACAGACACCCCAAACATAGACACATGCATACACACACTTGCATGCATACACACACACACACACACACACTTTCATGCACACACAGATACACACATACAAAAACATGCACACACACACTTTCATGCATACATAGACACACAGACACACACACACTTTCATGCATATGCAGATACACAGACACATACACATTTTCATTCATACAGAGACAGGCACACTCACACAGACACACACACTTTCATGCACATACAGGCAGACAGACACACAAATACTGTAATGCTTGTACACACACACACACACACACACACACACACACACACACGCAGTCTTAACTAGTATTCTAGGTTTTCCTGAATCCCGGTTAGGTCCTATTCCATCAGTTCGGTTGTTTTTCAAGTTGGAAGAGAGTAGACGAGGAAAGTATGTCAACATGACTAGAACAAGTACAGAAATAGAAAAGGAAGGACACATTTGAACATTTCCATGGGTAATGTTATTATTCAATTCATTTGCTCAAACATTCCATGCTTATCAAACTGAGAGATGGAATTTCAAAGAATCTTGATGTTAGGAAGGTCTGTCTCAGCTAACATATCTCTTGTCATCTAAGTACATCTGTCTGTATGAGTTGGTTCATTAAAAGAATGTTTTCCCTAAGATCTTGCTGCTGAAGACCAAGTATGGGGCTGTGATAACCATCCTCTGGACCTGGAAGCTTCCACAGCCACCACCATCAATGCCTCAGTGAGTGAAGCTTCATATCCATAGCAAGGTCACAGAATCAGAACAGATGGTAAGAAAAGAAAAGTGTTTGAGAACATGTAGCAGGTCTTAAACAAAACAAAAGGCAATGCAAAAATTAGAAGAATTATCACAGTGGTTCTCAACCTTCCTAATGCTGCAACCTTTCGATACAGTTCCTCATGCTGTGATGACTCCCAACCATAAACATATCTTGTTCTTACTTCATAATTCTAATCTTGTTACTATTACAAATCATGATGTTCTCTGATGGTCTTAGGTAACTCCTCTGAAAGGGAGTTTCTACCCGCAAGGGGTTCACGACCCACAGGTTGGGAAACACTGAAATAGAGCAACCATCAAAAACATTTCTTAGAAAACAGACCAGAAATTTGTTTATAAGAACAGGACATAAAGGGCTGGGGTTGTAGCTCAGTGGTGGTGTTCTTGCCTAGCATGCACAAGGCCCCAGGTACCATCCCAAGCACCGACAACAGGAAGTAACACAGAGAAACATTAGGAGAGGGGCAGACAGAGGTGGGACAAGAGTTGTTGAGTCACATTCCCACAGAATCAGCAAGCTCTGGTGGCATGCTGTTGTATCACGGGTGACTGTGACGATCAGAGGTCCACAGAAAATTCCACACAGCTACCAGAAAGGAGTTTGGAAGTTCTAACCATGAAGAGATGATATTCAAGGAGATGAGATGTATTTACTCTCATCTAAGATTACATAGTGCATACATGCATTGACAATCATAGAACAATACCAAGAAGCACAGTTTTTATGTAGCAGTTAATTTTGTCTATATTTTAAAGTTTAAATTAGAAACAATCTTGTTTTACATCATTCCCAGTTCCCTCTCCCTCCCCTCCTCTCCTGTCCCCCACTAACCCCCCCTATCCCATCCCCTGTCTGCTCCTCAGAAAGGCCTTCCATGGGGGATCTTCAAAGTTTATCACATCATTTGGAGCAGGGTTTAGGCCCTCCCCCATGTGTCTAGGCTGAGAGACTATCCCTCTGTGTGGAATGGGCTTCCAAAGTCCATTCATGTACTAGGGATAAATACTAATCCACTAGAGGTCCCACAGACTGCCCAGGCCTCCTAACTGACACCCATGTTCAGGGGGTCTGGATCAGTCCTATGCTGGTTTCCCAGCTTTCAGTCTGGAGTCCTTGAGTTCCCCCCTTGTTCAGGTCAGCTGTTTCTGTGAGTTTCTCCAGCCTGGTCTTGACCCCTTTGTTCATCACTCCTCCTCTCCTAGCAGTTAATCTTTTAAGAACTAGAAAATGAATGCAGACTGCCCATTACACGTTATATATAATCAATATTAAATAAAACCATATTATATATACAACCATATAATATATAACCATATTATGTATAACCATAATATATATTTATAAATAGCATATATTTATATTTATATGATATATAAATATTTATATATATGTATCAGAGAGGAAATGTGGGCAGTGAGTAGAAGGAGATTTATTATTAAAGGGATAACTCAGGGCAATTTTCCAGAACCAAAGAACATTTGCTTTTAAATTTAACTGATCTATCAACTGTCAAGCAGAATGAGTTTATAAAACACTGCATGCTCTCCCATGCTGTGATGGGGAGTTGCTAAGGACACAACCCCTTTAAGAGCTCAGAAAGATGGTAGGTTAAAAGCTCTGGACAGCTTCTCCAGAGCTAGCAAATGTCACAAAACATTAGGGGTGCAATAACATTTACTCCAGCCAGGTATGAAGAGAGAAGAATGTCATCTCACACATGCATCAAAACATGTTTTCTGCAGACACTTCCCGGCTGAACGTTCTGGAAAGTATGCTCCCAAAGAACCAGGTGTTCCAAAGAAAGAAAAACGTAGAAGGCGCAAGGAACAGAAGTCTCCAGTATGGGGCTTCTAGAGCCATCGTTGACCCCTGCGGACAGTGTTGCTGGGAAAATTTTAGGTTTAGCTTTTATAAAGTGCTAAAGTTGAATAATGCAGACAATGTATAATAAACTGAAGCTTCACATGGCTCAATATTTATACATAGCTGTAGAGTAAAGCTACACGGGTAAAACCCTGTGTGTTTCTATAATAAAGATTAATTTATTAATTAGGCTTATTAATAATAAATAAAACATACCATAGTAAAATGACAATCATTACAATTCAAGCTTTGGGAACATTATCATGTAAAACAAGAGCAACTTCTGTTTATAAACACTGGGGTGCTGTGATAGTTCATTTGCCAGCCAAGAAGGCTATCTAGTGACTATGGAGCAAATAGCTTATACAGTGTGGATCCTCCAAGACATGACATGGATCATGGTCCAGGGATTGTGCCATAGACTGTGTGAGAATTGTGGACATTTTAAATCTTTTTCTAGAACTTTCTATTCAATATTTTCAGACTCGTTGATCATATGTCACTGAACTGTCAAAACCAAAGTGAGAGGCAACAATTATAACTGATTAAGTCATCCATGTATGCCAGGAAATCTTCTAGATGTTTTACATATTCTCACTCATTTAACTTCCACTGGTACCGTAGTCTTATGGCCATAACACATCCAAGGACCCCTAAACTGACAAAGCAGGGAAGCCATGGTCCCAACATTTTGTTCTCTGTTTTTATCCTTTCCCTGTGTTGCCTCTCCCACTAGGTAGCATGGGCAATGAGATGGGTTATATCCATAAATAGGAAGGAGGAAATTAATTTTTCTTCTAAGTTAGGTCTCTTTCTACCTTTGTAAAGTTGTATGCCCATAGGTGGAGAACAACAGAGAAAGAAAGCTAACATCAGCCTCTCCCCCAATATATCATTCATACATCTCTCTCTGTCTCTTTCTCTCTCTCTCTCTCTCTCTCTCTCTCTCTCTCTCTCTCTCTCTCTCTCTCTCTCTGTGTGTGTGTGTGTGTGTGTGTGTGTGTGTGTGTGTCTGTCTCTGTTTATCTCTCTCACACATGTATTATTTTAACTAGTGGTACAGAAACTGTCTTCACTATGTTTAGCCATCCAAAGGTGTCAGCCTGCTGTGCCCCCCTGTCTCCTCCATGAAAGCAGGGTACAGTAACAATTGTGAGAACTTGTTACAGTTCTGAGATATACACTTATAAGTTTATCTCATTTAACAAAAAGTAAGCATCAGGAATTTTATGATCACTGTCTGGAGATAATGATGTCACTTCTCTTCTTCCTTGAAGGCCCACCCTCTTTTTTCTCACCCCCTAATCTTTCTCTTGCTTTGGTACCATTGTCAAAGGCAGGAGTTATGGCAAGGTCTTGGCTTAGTTCTGAGTGGTAATTCTTTAGCTCCACAGCTGAAACCCAAACTAAAATTAGACTTGATCTGAAGTTATGTGATGTTAGGCACTAGAGTACTATTTTGAGCAGAGAAATCCTTTTGAGAGGACTATTCATTTTTAAAATATGAAAAATAGTGTTAATAATCCTGATAATTTAGAAAAATAGACAAGATTGATAACCTCTTGACTACTTTTTTAAAAATATTAACAAAAAAGAGTTTCTCTTATGTTTTTACAGTTGACTTATTTAAGCCCCTTACAAGAAACACTCGAGTCTGTTTCTAAATATGTAAACTAAATATAAAAGTAGAAAACATATGCTTTGATGGCACAGGCTTAGCTGAACAAACTCTAAGGGAGGAACCCTGAGGAACAGTAATGACTCATAGACAGATAGTTCACAACTTTCTAAACAACTAGGAGAGACTAGAGCTGAAACAAAGGAAGAATATTGGTCTTAAGATAACAACGTTTTTAAGCCCAAGGAAAAAGACAATATTGCTGATAATAAATACTTTCTAAATCCAAGAGCATGCACATTTTTAAATCAAAGAAAATTAAGCAACAGCTTGTTGAGCCTAGGCCTTTAGAGGAAATAACCTACATTTTTAACTTCTTAAAGAAATCAGATGGTGAATGAGATGTTCCCATAAACCCAAAGACACGTGGTTAATGAGTGGCCAAGCCAGACTCATAGGCCATGATTTTTCATTGTGATTGATCTTGGAATAAACACATGGTCCAGGACATCTCCCTGCAAAGTAGAGTATCCAGGGAGAAGATGAGGAGCTCATTCACCTGACTGGATGATTGGGTGTTGAGATGTCATGGGTGTTGAAAAGCATAGAATATGGATCAGTGGTTCTCAACCTTCCTAATGCTGGGGTCCTTGAATACAGTTCCTCATGTTTTGGTGACCTCAGCCATAAAATTACTTTCGTTGCTGCTTCATAACTGTAACTTTTTGCTACTGTTATGAATAATAATGTAAATGTATTTGGAGATAGAGGCTTGCCAAAGGGATTATGAGCCCCAGGTTGAGAACTGCTGATGTAGGGGCTGAAGAAGTGGGACCAGCATATTTCCAGAAAGCATTTGATAGGAGCAATTTTGCAAAGCAAAGTAACCAAGCCCTAGAAAACCAGGACTAAAGGCTCCAATAGTTTGTGGAGATTTATTTCTACACTATAAATAAATAAGTGATTATCTTACACTAACCTTTATAATCACATTTTGTCCTTGAAGAAAGAATGTAGAAGTGGGTGTATGTAAGATCGCATACAACCTGGAATCACAGGACTCTTTGGGAAGACCTCATCGCCATTACTTTGATTTTGGTTGAACAAATGTTATGGGAGGACATTTCAGGTACAGCAGTGATCCCCAGAGGACAATTCAATACTGGAGTGTCTAATGTCTAATAATTACCACATAACCCACACTTACCTGAAAAGGAAATAAAATGGTTGCTTCTATGCTTGTAAAAACATTACTCAGCTTTGCCTCACCACTACAGCCTGCCCCCTCCCCAGACACACACTCCTGAATTTACATCCTTAGCTGAGGTCTGTTAGAACATCTTTGGTATTTACAATTGCTCTGTGTAGGGGGCTAAATAAATCAGTTGCAAGAAAGTAAAAGAGGTCTCCCCTTCATAATTTGTAAAGAGCCAGAAGGAAAAATATTAATATTTTGGCCTTTGTGTGCCGCAGGTACTCAGTTGTGACACTGTAGTATGAAAGCAACCGTAGCTCATACCCACATGAGTGAAGATGGAAATGTTCCAGCAAAACTTTACCCACAAAGATAGGCAGTGGATCGGATATAGCCCACAGGTGGGAGCTGTCAGCCTTCCATGAAGTTATTGAAAAATCGTGTGTGCCAATCTCTGAACTATTGACACATTGGCCAAATATTGCTTACTGTGCATAGCTGTCTCGATTATATGATTGTCACTCTTCTTCCCATCACCCACACATGCCAACAGCACCTTTCTCCCTCAACTGATGCAACCATGACAACCAAACATGTCTCTAGTGGCCTTTGCTGAGGACCACTGACTTAAAGGAGTTTTTGTTCTGGAGACATGTGTATCCGAGTGACATGGGTCCTTGGTTAGCTATATCAAGTCCATTTCTGCCCATTCTCCAAATGCCTCCTCCCTCTCCAGTCCTGGAACACCAGTGTTCCCCTTGGTGACTCAGAAACGTGACTCAGCATTCACTTGACTATTGAAACTTCAGCCTTATTTACAAATACAACTTGCATAGCAACCAATTGATCTGTATTGTTGTGTAAACTGAGGCTTCACTGTCTGTAACTAAGACATTTGACTATGATATTTACTACTTTGTATAATCAACTGCCTCTAAAAATCTAAGTGTGTGGGGGTTCTGGGTACATTTCCTGTTGATGCATATTTTATTCAGTCTGGATTTTGAAATTCAGGGTGACAGACAACAAAGTTTGCATTGGATCATCGATCCTGCCCAGCAGTGGTTCTCAACCTTCTTAACGCTGTGACCCTCTCACACAGTCATCTTGTGGTGATCCCCAACCTTAAACTTATTTCACTGCTGCTTCATAATCGTAATTTCACCACTGATATGAATTGTAATGTAAAATCTGTGTTTCCCGATGGCCTTAGGTGACTCTTGTGAAAGAGTCGCTCAACCCCCAAGGGGGAGTCACTACCCACCTGTTGAGAAATATTGCTCTAAACTATCCTGTTCCTTGATCTCTGAGACTCTGCCCTTAAGGAAGCAGGAGAATGTACAGCTATCAGATTTGACAGCTATGCTGGGAGATAGCAATACATAGCCAGGGGTAAGAGCGATAACCAGAGCCACGCTGTGATGCCTGATGCTACGTTACCTCAAGGGCTGGTGGGACATCACCAGAAACTGTGCTGGGATAATTTCTACACCCCAGTAGTGGGAGAACTCACAAGACAACACAGATGTCACAAAAGATCTGGCCATTTGTAGCATGATGGGGAAAGGTCTTCCTGTTTGCATTTTGCAGCTGAGGTCATACCAGACTGAAGGGACAGGACACCTGCTTCTGGCGTCTTTGCTGTAATGCATGGTGGTGGGAAAAGGCAAGCTCAGCACCACTTTAAAAATGAGGTTTAGCTTTTTGCAACCTTGCTGTTTTAGAGGTGCTTCTAGAATAGAAAACCTAAAGAGGCTGTTCCCCTTGCTCTTAAAAATGTTCTTTCATAATAAATCTTTCACATTTGATTATAGTGCTCAGGGTTCTCAATTCCCCCAAGTAAATAAATTAACTGTAATTTGATGTTTGATCATATGGTTTATAGTCTCTTCCTTTGTCTCTCAGGTGGACATCCCATGCGGAGCACAGGCCATCGGTAAATCCTGATCCTGGTAGTAAATGGGCCCTAAACCTCTGAGCCCAGAGCAGCCGTGGGGTCAGGACTCAAGGGAAGAAGCTTGCTTGAGGTCTTGCCTTCTGCATCACAGCTGGGCTTGCTCCTTTGTCACCTATGGGGAAACTCTGGCGTCCACAAGTCTAAGGTCAGCACAGCATTTATTTCTAAGTCAGCCCTAATTATAACCAAGGGATGACTCAAGCTACCTGAAACTGGAAGAAGAAATAAACACAGCACAAACCTCTAAAGACTCCCCTGGACCATCCCTCACACAATGCCAAGACCCAGAGATGCTCAGATTAGTCTTACAGGAAGTCAAAAATAGTCTGCACCGGTTACTACAGGCACTGCTCAGATGTTTAGGAATCTCTTAAGGTCCATTTTTTTGTTTGCTTGTTTTTCCAGGGAATTCTGTTCCCTGACATACTTTGGTATAGACTTCACTCACATTCTGTGGCCTGAACCCTCTTGGTGAATAGCCCTTCCAGGGTTGTGACTGTCGACAGGTAAAGAGGGTGTTCACCATTGAGATGCTCCCCATGGGACTATCTAAGTGCTCCCTGAAGAAAACCTCCTGCTGAGTGGTGGTGGCGCACGCCTTTAATCCCAGCACTCGGGAGGCAGAGGCAGGCAGATCTCTGTGAGTTCGAGGCCAGGCTGGACCGACAGCCTCCAAAACAATACAGAGAAACCCTGTCTTGTAAAACCGAAAAAAAAATCTCCTAATTTTGTGCCCCAAATCCAGTAACAGCAAGCAATTGGGATATTTTTAGATGTGAAATTTTGTTTTGTTATGCAATCTGACACTTTATAGCCATTAATAAAGAGAATTCATAATTAGAGCCTGGGGTTAGAACCAACAGGGGCATCTCTTGCTAGACAAAAAAAATCTCAAAAGAATCCTGCCAGTGAACTCTGGCCTTTAAAGGAACCTGTACTCCCAGAAAAGTGTTGCTGTTAGATTCTTGGTAAGCTGACAGCAGAGAAACACAAATGTTCCTTGGGCATGACAGCTGTCCTTTAATGATGTGTCCACGATAGGTAGGCAAATACAGAATTTAATTCCAACAAACTCTATAGCCTAGGTGCACAGAAAACCCAGAACAAAAGTATTGTGCATGTCCTAGAAATCAAGCCAGATCTATGTCAGAAATCACACAAATTATACCCAATTGCATTCATTCGTGCCTGTACACCACCCCCCACACACAGGTGTGCATGTGAGGGCACATGCATGTGCATGCGTGTGTGTGTGTGTGTGTGTGTGTGTGTGTGTGTGTGTGTATCCCTCTGTTTGGCAGGATAAGTAATATGTACTTCATTGATTTGGGGGATAACAATAGTAAATGCATTTAGGTTGCAGCCATACCTCAATAACTTTAGTAACTTACAATATAGCCTTCCTGGAAGTAGAAAGAAAGAGAAGGAGAGGGAGAGGGACACACACGTACACACACACACACACACACACATGCACACACACACACACACACACACAGAGCATTGAATTCAAACACGCAAGTTCTATTTCTGACTTCACTTGAGCCTCTGCTTAGGTTCCCTACAGGCAAATAGATGCTACTGGTGCCATTTGGCTCCAAAGCTACATCAGAATACAAAATGAGGGCAGAAAAGACCTTTAACGCTACACTTAAATTCAGCATGTTCAGTGTCATTCAGTGTGAACAGTGGGGCGTTTATACAGAGTCAGAGGCAGAAAGGGAAGAAGCTGCTCTCCCGTGCTCATCTTTTCCCCTTACCTCTTACCTCGAATCAGTGGTTCCCAACCTTCCTAATGCTGTGACCCTTTAATACAGTTCCTTGTGTTGTGGTGACCCCCAACCATAACGTTAATTTGTTGCTACTTCATAACTGTAATTGTGCTACCATTATGCATCATATGGTAAATATCTGATATGCCATCCCAAAGGTGTCACGATTCGCAGGTTCAGAACCACTGAGCATTTCCGTTTGGTCTCTCCGACTCCATCCTCAGCTCTTCCTCAGGGATCTCTCTGAAATGTCCATCTGGCCATCCTCTTCTCCACAAAGCACACACTGGCAAGAGCTTTGCTGTCGAGCTGGCAGTGGCGGTTGGTGGCTGTGGTTGTTTGTTTTTGAGATGAAGTCTCACGATCCCTCTGTCCTCTGAGTGCTGGGGTTACGTTTCAGCATACTTGCAGAGCTTCTTAGCCTTGGGCCCACACCTGGCTCACCCACCCCCCTCCCTCCCTTGAACTTTGATTATCAACAATACTGAGTAGTTCCTTGAACACACTGTACCGTTGTCACTCCTATGCAGTTGCCAAACCTTTTCCTGTAGCACACTCCGTCCCTAAACCTACCTGGCAGGGTTGCGAGTGTCTCTAGGGACACTGCAGGTCACCCTCGGCCAGTCCCTCTCTTCCAGACGAGCTGTCATCACTTCTCCCATGCTCCTCTCCTATGCTGGGCAGTGCTTTCTGTTTATTTTCCTGTCTAGACTCCACAACCTTGAAAGCATAAAGCACAACTTATCCAGCCGTGATACGGAGGGCCCAGCACCGTGCTACATGTAAACGTGGCTCAGAGATCTCCGAGAGAATGAATAGATGGCTGTGGGGAGGAGGCGCATGTATTGCTGTGTGCTGGAGTCTGCTCCCACTTTTTTACACAAAGCTTGCTATTCTACCATACTTCCCACATGGGTCTCCCCCATCTCCACACAGATGGTGCTTCGGTTCAAGCCACTCTGCATAACTTATCTCTCTTACTTGCTCCTGAAAACACCGAAGCACTGCACGTGAAACTTCCTCCCAGGCAGTCACCTCCTTAGCCTCATCCTGCGGCCTCCTCCACAGCCTTGGGGCTGCTCACGGGATTGTTCAACACTTCCCTACCAAAGGTAGCTTTGTCACGGGAGAGGTATGAGTACCCAGAAAGATGGAGAACAGGGTCAGGAAGTGTTGGGTGATGGGGGTTGTCCTTCTGTACATATGTTTCTCTTATTGGTTAATGAATAAGTAGGAAGTACAGGCTGGGCTAGGGGATGAGGAGAATTCTGGGAAACAGAAGCAGACGGAGTCATCATGCAGAACCCAGGAAGAAGGACGTGCAAGGCGTTCTCCAGTAAGTCAAGACCATATGGAAATACATAGATTATTAGAAATGGGTTAATAATTAAGACAGAGCTAGCCAATAAAAAGCCCTAGCCACCGGCCAACAGTTTTATAACTAATATAGTGTCCATGTGTTTATTTGGGCCCAGGAGCAGTGGGACCAGCCAGGACAAAGAACATCTTGTTATAGGTGGGGAGAGGAGGACCCACACAGAAGGAGGCAGAGTGAACACCATATCTACATGCTCAAGGATGGATGGTTCCGGTCCAGCTCAGCAAGGCAGTACAGGCTACCCCATAATTAATTCAGTAACCTGAAAAGTCTTTAAACAGTATCTTTACTTTAGGGAAGTTTTATTTAGTTCTTCTAAATACTGGCTCTTCAAAAACACAACTACTTAGCCAACTAAAGAAATAAATAAAAGCTAGCCATCATGGCTGAGTCCCTACTATTCTGCCAAACAAGAAAACACAACAGTAACAAAAGGCTATAAATAAACACAGTCGTCTTACTAATCAAAAAGGCTAAGTAATGTCCTGACATATTTATAGAACTGAGCTGACCACCACCACCGAGTCACCTTGGAACCATATGCACAATAGAGATGAGTAGAAAATTCATTAAAAAATATAAGCCACAAAGTGCAGGCATCCTCAGACTACCCCCATGCTGAAGATGTCTTCAACAGGCCAACCACACACTGATTCTTTTACTAGGTGCCTGTAAACGACACATAATTGATAGCTACAACCCAATTACATATTAAAGATTTAATAGACAACATAGTTGTTCATAAACCTTGTAGACTATTAGGTTCATATAGGTTCTTAGAAAACATATGACTCCAGCCTGTAATTCTACAAACTGAGACTGAAAAAGACTGGTTAATTATCTTCAGTCACTCGATGGATAGCTGGAATTAATTCAGATCTTCCAAATGTGTAGGCTATGTTTCCCTTCAAGCATAACACATACACCAAAGCACATGGAATGCCAAGCAGAACACATGGTCTGTGCATGCATGTACAAATAAAACTACTGGCTGCGAGATTCATTGGAATAATTATCATCCATGCAATTTAACCAATTGCATTGCAAAGAACAAACCTTTAGGAGGCGGTTTCAGCTAGCTGCGGTCCCTAAATGTGTCCTGACACTCTCATCTTCTCCTTGTGGCATTTGCTTTGTGTGCTTCTTCTAATCATTGCCCGAGAAGGCATAAGGGGAAAGCTTGTTGTGTTAGTGGTGCCCCAGGAAAGCACAATGACAGGATTTTCCTTTGGAAGTGGGATGGAAAGGGCGCCCTCATGTGTTACTCCGTGTAATAGGCTCCTCTGCCTTAAAGATCCCCCTTTTAAATAAAGCATTGTAGAGGGGGTTGAAAGACAAACATCTATCTTGGCACTCATGGCTCTGCATATTGTCTGTATGTACTAAGGAAAAAACAAAGCCAAGTATGCATATCTACTCTGCATATCTTATTCCTGATTTTCGTGTATTCAGCATGACGATTCACCCAGAGTACATAGAAACTGAATTCAAGAATAAAAATGGAGAGGGGTCGGTGCTGGTTACATGAACGGTTTAGGCAGGTAAAGGTGACTGCTGCCAGGTCCAATGGCCAGAGTTTGATTCTTTAAAACCTATATGATGGAATGAGAGAACAAGTTCTTACAAGTTGTCTTCTGACCTCTCCCCACACCAAAGTAAATGTAACTTAAAGGAGATGTGGTAAGGGGGGTAGAAGGATGCAGGTTAGATATGAATGGAGAAATTGGGGAAATGGTGTGTGTGTGTGTGTGTGTGTGTGTGTGCTCGCGCGCGCACGCGAACTTCTCACTGGGAAAGGAGGACATTGTAGAGGGAGAGAGAGGAAAGAGGCATAGATAACACTAGGGATATTTGAAAAAGTTACAGGGAAACATTGTTCTAATTTCACACACACACACACACACACACACACACACACACAGTGTGACAGTTCTCCTCTAGAGCCATAGTCTAGCAAAATTCCCAGGGTCAGACATGGGAAACCTTTCTTTAAACTGTTGGTCAGTCAGTATCCTAGTTTGCTTTCTGTTGTGGTGATAAAAACATTTTGACCAAAAAGTAACTTGGGGAGGAAAGTATTTACCATCTTACAACTTCCAGGTCACAGTCCAGCACTGAGGGAAGTCAGGGCAGGCACTCAAGCAGGAATCTGGAGGCAGGAACCTGAGCAGACACCATGGAGGAATGATCCTTACAGGCTTGCTCCCCATGACTTGTTCAGTCTGCTTTCTTACAGAACACAGGACCACCGCCCTCCCACAGGGGGCACCCCCCACAGTGAGTTGAGCCCCCCACATCAATCATCAATCTAGAAACCATCCCACAGATGTGCCCACAGTCCAATATGACACAGGCAGTTCCTCAGCTGAGTTACCCCCTTTACAGATGGCTACAGCTTGCGTCAAGTCAGGTTGGTGGTGTCAGGGGAGGAATTCCAACACAGTCAGAGGAGTCTCCAGGAGAAGCCCAGACAATATAGGCCACTGCCACTGCCTTTGGTTGCCCCCCAAAACTTGAAGGTAAGATCTTATTGCTGAAGAGACTATGCTATTTGGACACAGGACTCGATAGAATCAAGTTGGAGCTTATCTGAAAGCCTTCTGCCTAAGGACTAACTCTCCCAGGAGTTTAAATTGCTGTGCAAGCTGCCAAAGGAGAAGAGCAATTAGTAGCGGCACCCAGCTGTAAAGATTGTGAACTATAACAATGACTATAACAATGACTGGCCCAGCAAGACATCCTCAAGGGTGCAATAGTGGCAGTCACGTCTTGGGGATAACCAACAGCTGTTTAATCAGACTGAAGACCAACTCAAAGAGGGAATTCATGCATAATGTTGTTAGACCTACCTAACTGCCTGTGGACCACAGCTCTGGTACTCTAGAGGCTCCTAGGATGGTGGATTGCTTGTTTAGTTTCTAACATTTTCCTAAACCAGTATTATTTCTCACTGTATTCTATATACTTATCCTTATCTTCCCAGATAAGTGTGATCCACAGCTGGTCAAAATTCAGAATGCAACTTCCTATGGAGTGTCCGGCCCTATTTGATGTGGCTACAACACAGCTCCTACACCAAAGGGTCAGGGAGCATCAGAGAAGAGGGGTGGAAATATTTTAAGAGACAGAGGACCAGGATGTCCCCTGTGAGACAGCGCCTTCTAAGTGCAGAGAAACCACAGCCATGAAATCTCAACAATATACCAGCTTAAATAAGACCTGGAAAATGACAAATAGACTGTCATGCCAAGATGGATGGGAAAAAAATCTCACAAGGCCCCACTCCCCGATATTCATTTTAGCTAGTGTCCCAAGTCTTCTGACCACAGAAACCAGGCAACAGATTCAATAAATAGTTTATATTCTAGGTGTATGTGCATTAACAACTGAGAGTTATGACTGTATGCACAGATGCATACATGCATACATACATACATAGATGAATTTGCTATAGAAAACATTGAAACTTTATAAATATAAAGATAAGTTTTACTTTAACAGGCGTGTATGTGTGTGTGTTATAATTGCACTCTTGGTAATTATTAGAATAAATTAAGTATGATATCGAGTAGAATCATGTGATAGTAAGACACAACACAGATTGCCATAAAATTAAACATAATTTCACGGATTCACCATGTGTTCAAGAGTTTCTCTTATTATTGGATGTCCAATCACTCCTCTCAGAATAAGTCATGCTATATAATCCCATGCACTTTCCTGGTTACCAAGAGGACTCACTATTCCAGTCCCATAATCCTCCGTGACTCCAGAAGTCACCACTCTTAATCACCATATCATGTGCTTTATTGAAAACTCAAGTGTGTGTGTGTGGGGGGGGTGCTGTATAAAATGTGGTGTGTGTGGTACATATACATTAATGTGCAGGCGGGCATTCAGATGTCCCAGACAGGGCTTTTGGTGCCTTTTTTATTGTCTCCATCTGTTTTGTTTTGAGTCAATGTATCTTACAGACCAGGAGGCTCATACTCTTGTCTAAGGAGCTTTCACGCTCTACCTGTCTGCCCCCCAATTCCGGGATTAGAGGCACCTGTAGATACACCCAACTTTTTATGTGAATGCTGGGGATTTGAACTCAGGTACTCATCTTTCCAGAAGACTGAGCCATCTCCCCAGCCCTCAACCTGACTTTTGTTTCTTAATCAGAGAATGATGGTTGAAGAGCCTTACTCTTAGGCTACTAGTTTATTAATAAATATTTTTACACATAACAGGATTATTTTTTTACACAAAGAATGCCCACAGCATTCATTTGCAGGTAATTAACTTATAGGAAAAAAGAACTGTCAATATGTCTACACAGTGAATTCAACAAAAGCTCAAAATGAGGAGCTGAACCCTTCCCCTTGCCATGCAGCCTTCCTATATTTCCCGAAGCTTCCAACCCAATCAGACACTCTTGAGAATCTGAGGATGACGTCTCATTAGCATATTGAAACTACAGAAGACACTGGCGCTTCAAGGCCCAGGGAGTTCTCTGTGAGGAGTGAGTTGGTCTCGTTGTCATTGCCCTTGGGCTATTTATTGATATAATGACGGGCATGCATTTGTATCCAAAGCAGGAATAACAGAGCAGCTTCCTACAGCCAACATGAGCATATTTGAGCTGGGGAAAAGAGCATTTTGGAGACTTGAAGGTGTAACTTTGTCAATATAATATGTGCCTTAAGCACAGAGACATCTGAACCCAGATTTAATGAATGCTGGTTGCTTCCGTTTTCCTTTGGGGAGGGGAGTTTACATTCTTCGGTTGTTGTTCTATAGTAATGCATTAAGAGTTAGTGAGATAAACTCAGTTATTACTCTCTGAACTGCCTTTTACTTATTTCAGTAGTTGTCACTTTCACCCATTAGTCACTTTTCATTGTTATTAATTAATTGATCAGTCAGTGCTGAGGATGGACTTCATGCATGTTAGGCATGTGTTCCGGCACTGTGCAATACCCAGGACCACATGTGACCCGGTTTCAGAATCATGGGACTGTCAATGGAACATAAAAATAGCCCCAAACTTCACTTGCTTTTCTTCAGAAGCTTGAAAAGGACTCAAACACACCTTCCATAGCAACCTCATCTGGACTTCCTTCACCATTGCTCCTCCTTCCTACTCTGCAGCTGCAGGGATGGCCCTCCCTTAACATCCCTGAGTTAAGCCGCATCCTGCTCCTGTCATTGTAAATTTGCTCTTCTCTCACTAGCAGTTATGGGCTATTTAATTCAGCTTCTATGCTCCATGTAGCTCCTCCCCCTTTTCCCTCCAGCATCTTAAATTCTCTTTTTACTATTTTCCCAGTTTTTGCACTGTAAATACTCAAGTATAACTGGGCTTAGTTCAGTTAAACAGTACTGGCCTAGTCTATGTAAGGTCCTAAGTACTGCAAAAGCAAGGAAGGAAATAAGCAGATGCCTGTGGTAGAGTCCTAGGAAGCAGGGAAGAGTGTCACACTATGGGGGCAAAGAGACAAAAACATCAGACTCTGCTTGGATGAACCTGGGTGTGGGAGGAACCTGGGAAGACTGTAGTCATATATACTAACGTAGGAGCGTAGTGGCATTGTAGACATAATAAAAGCCAGAAGCTCCCTTAAAAGAAGTGACTTTAAAGGGGTCAGATGTCCCCTCTGCAGACTCATCTCTCTGCCCTCGACTGAAGAGCAACCTGTCTCTCACCATTCTTCAACACCATTTCTCAGACCATAGAGAGGAGGCCGTTCCTGATTGTTCAGCCTCAAGGTTGGAAGGCCCAGAGAGTTTCTTCCACACAATCTAGGCCCTATTCCTTGTTTTTCAAGAAACATATAGAATGAAGCGTCCTCCCCAAAGATTAGCTGTTGAAATTGTCCTCTAATTTAGATTCTGGATTCTAGGCCACTGGTGAGATTTGCAAGTTTCTCTGCAGAAACTCAGCTCGTGGCTGGGGACCAGCTGCAGGTGGGACCTTCTGCCTTCATTCTTTCAGCCCGAGTTTTCAGGGGACAATTAGGGACGCTGTACTTATGACATAATCAGAGGAGTGAATGACTCCTCCAGAGATGCTGGCTAGAGTCAGCCATCCAGCAGACCTTGTCCCCACAAGACTCTCTCAAGTGAGGAATGGAGGGAAGCCCTCCTCTGCCTCCAGCAACTTCTCTCTACAAATACTCCAGGATTCTCACAGTGAGTAGAAAGGGGAAATTAAAAATCCAAGAAGCAGGCTATTTGCACACTTTGTCTTTTTGATAAGTGAAGTGGCAGAATCAGCAGAAACTTCCAGAACATTCCTCTTGCCCCAGAGAAGCTTAGCACATCTGTCTTAGTATCTTTAATTTCATGCCATTTTCCTTAACCAAGTACTAAGTTTCTCCTTTGAAGTGAGACTAATAAATCACCAAAGAGGGTAACTTGAACTGGCAAACTTTACCAAAAACCAGCGAACCAACCAACCAGACAACCTACTAACCAATTTACCAACCAACTACCCAACCAACCAACCAACCAACTATATAACCAACCAACCAAACAAACAAACAAACAAACAAAAATAATGGAGCTAATGAGACTTTACATCTCTTCCTTCTTCTCTCTCCTCTCTCTCCTGTGCAATGAGCATCTCCCCTAGTTCTTTGGTCACGTGGGTACCCGTACTGATGTTACTGCTTTTGTTATTGGGTGATACACATCTTGTTTGCTCTCATGTTCTCACTCTCCCAGGAACACATGTGTGTTTTGGTTGTCACCTACTCGGAAGCACTTTGATGCAGTCAATAAAGACAGTAACATCTCCAGACTGAAGCAAACAGCTCTGTGGTGGTACACCCATTGTTCCAGCATGGCTTCTTTTTTCTCAACTTTTCAAGATTGCCCTTATTACAGCACCTAGAGATTGATTTTTGTTGTGAAAAATTATATGAGACAGGCTCATCAACTTTGAAAAGTTCTGATAGTTCATAAATAAGAAGGCTAAATAAAACATCTAGCTACCTGCCAGCCCATTAACTTTATATTATGTGTCAAGTTATTTTTGCATGCAATTTGGAAACATGCTTGTAAGGTATCATTTGTTGCAGTCTTTAAAAATGTACAATGGTGTTATTCATGGCATCTTTGGAGGCTGGGACTCTAAGCTAAGCCACCAGGGGGTTCAGCAATGACTACAAGCCTCCTCCTCACAGAGTCCTTCCAGGTATCCTCTCAAGGTGACCTGAAAGCAAACTCTTAGATGGTTAACTCCCAAAGACTCCTCCCATTCTTCTCATTGATGAGAATCAGAAGACACAACTATAATTGTATAATCATGCTCTTCAATGTTCACTGGTAGACCTGGGTGTCCAAGCGCTGGTGTCCAGTGGAGTATTAGTAGGAGGTACTAGAAACCCTCAGGGGCAAGGCCTGATGGGAGACCTTTGATCATCTTAGACACTCCACAGAGATAAACGTTAGACCTCAGCCCCTCTCCTTTCCGTCACTGTTCTCTAGGTTAAACCCCAGCCCCGCTCCTTCCCTGCCATGAGGGGAGTATGTGCTTCTACCACTCAGCTATGATTTGCCACCTCACTAGAGGTCCAAAAGCAACAGAACCAAACACCCATGGCTGAAGCCTCCAACTGGGAAACTTTCCTCTTTTTAAATTGGTCGCCCCCGTTATTTTGTTACAACAATGGAAAGATGACTGATACAGGGGAGAATATGCAAGTAGAGCCTTTCTCCGTAGCCTTATTTGATCTGCATGGGGACGGGGTGGTGGGAGGGTGGGGTCAGAAGACACATGAGGAACAAAGGTAAGGCAAGTGTTGGAGAGAAATGGAACTCTGAAAAGGATCAACAGGTAGCTACCTGATAGGAACAGGCAGAGACCCACTTGCCTGTGAGCTGTGGCCTGAGGACATAGGACTTTTTTTTCCCCACAGCTGCTCTAAAGACAAAGACAGATGATGATGGTGATGATGATGATGATGACGATAACAACAATAATAAGTTTAAATTAGGAAACGAGATCTGAAGTGGAGAGGATTCTAGGAGGAAGTGTTGCGTTTTGGTGCACGCATGGTGTGATAACGTTGCTAGCATCACACCATGGCACAACTTCTGCCCTTTTTGTAGCACCCTGGGCCATGGCTGCCTGGAACTAGTATCCGTAGCGCATTCCCTCTGACAGGGCTGAGTCTTTTGTACTTGCTTACTCAAGACAGGTCAGCTTTTCTTCACTTGCCCTGTTATATCCTACCGGAGCCGCTGAGACAGATGAATTACCCGTTTCCACGCTGTGGCAGGCAGGTCTGGTGACGTCACAAGATGCCGCGCAGCCGCTAATGCCCCAACCTCGCTTTAGCTCTTCTGCTGGTCTGCAGTGGCTGTCCGTTCCCCGATGGTCACGAGGGAGAGAATACGTCGGCGGGACAGTACGGTGCTATGCGATTTGGACACAGCTACTCCAGAGTCCTGCGGGTGAGGGAGTGTTGTTATGTAAAGTGTTTTTGCCATTCTTGGAACACTGTAGAAACTTTTGTAAACGTGAAGTGTTTGTTTTTTTTTCCGTTAAAATTAATGCAAAATGACTTCAGTCATAGAAGGTTCATATAACCTGATTCATAGTTTCAATTACAAAAATAAAGTCCAGGTTCCAGTGTTTCTTTGTTGTCTGCTTTGTTTCATTGTGCTTCATTTTGTTTTTCCCAGTTCTTTAACCTGCTGTCGCAGTTATCAACACAGCCCTGGAATGGCAAAGTGCCTTGGAAAGCAAGAACCACCAGGGGGCGCACAACCACAAGCACCATGAGGGTGCACACTACCCAACCACAGCAGAGTGGACCCAGGATTTTTGTGGTTGTGTTTTTTGCATTTTATTAAAGCTTTGTCATCCCCAAACCTGGCAAGTATCACAAGTCCTTGAGTAGAGAATAGTCTTCCTCAACATGCTGAATTTCCCCAACCACTCCCTATTTAGTATTCCCCTTGATAAAATGCCTATCATCTGGCATAATACTGTGTTTGTCTTGCTCAACATAAACGAACAATTCAAACTGAACACATTTGGTCTTTGTTTTCAAATTCCGACTCCTCATTTTCTCAAATTGTTATTGAAAGGTTTGGTCAGTCAAGTGATAAATGTCAAATATAATGAAACACTTTTGCGAGCTCTCTAACTGTTCACTATTAAAGGGGTGATGTATGTGAAAAGAAAATTGAACTCATTAGCAACCTGTAATCCAGCTATTATCACTTGAAATGAGATGACACAGATAGCACTTCTGCTTTGAAAGTTATCTGGGAATTGACCTGCATGATCAATTTCACATATTCCTTTTAGAATTTTATCTATTAGCGGCCGGGCAATAAACTATGAATAGGGACCAGGGCCAGACAGTCAGCTACAAACACTGACAAGTCCAAACACCAAAGCTGCATCGAAGATAATATGCTTTTCCAATGCTCCACATTTTTCCTTTCCCTCTGCTATTGATTGTGCAGTGCAGAACCAATTTCGTTGGCTTTTAAGTAGGCCTAATATATATGAATCCAAAGTTGTAACTCAGGTAAACCAGGGACGCAATCAGGAGAGCGCAGTGACCATGTACTGTGGATTTTAGGACTGGGGATGTAGTTCAGTGATAAAGTGTGTACATGCGTGAGGAAGGACTGGGTGAATTCCTCGGCAATGAACACCCCAAAGAAAGACAGAGAGGAAGGCAAGTCATTCCTGATGACCTAAGACACCACCTAAGTATCCCAGAGCAGAGCCTGCTGCCATTTGCCCAGATCCTTGAGGAAGTCATGCAAGGCTGAGTCTGTATGGAACACTGGCCTCCTTTCCTGAATCACCCTTTAAAGATTAGAGGGTGGCAAATAAAAGGGCATGGAGGACAGAGGCAAGGTAAAAGCAGGATTCTCAAGGGCTAGGTAGATGCCATCACATCGGTGACAGGAGAGCTGGGCTGGCATAAGTCAGGAGAGGCAGAAGGTGTTCACTTCTGTGAATGACCTGCCCAAGGCGGCCAAGAGAACCTGAAAGTCAGCTTCTATGCAGGAGCTTGCTTAGTATGGCCATTGCAGTCTCTTCAGAAGAAATGCTGGCATGCTTTCATTCATTTCCACAAACTACCCATTGGGAAGCACCGGCGAGTGCCAGCATCAAAACAGCGCCCTCATCATGCTCTGAACACATTTCCCAGAGGCCTTTGAGCACAGACGTGTTGGAGCTAGTCTTGTTCTGTCTATTTATAATCACGGAACAGGTCTTACAAAGCCTTTTATATTCTAGGTTTCCTGTGTTCGTTATGTTTCCAATTCAATGGGCAGAGACCAGTAGAACCAGAATGAATAGAATGCCATTGGTATGAGCCAGGGCATGGTTATAATGATATAGAAAGGGAAGGTACGTTGGTGGGCTGTATTTTCCCCCTAAATACTAATCATTGCAGGATGCCTGCTTTCTTTTTATTGCAAATTCAATTTGTCAAGTTCCAGTGTAAAAATCCAATCTCAGTGATTCATGCCCCCAATGATACACGGGCCGAAGTTAACAATACTTACTGGGATTCATTCAATGCCATTCGGGTTTATACTACAATCTTTTATTACCTTCACAGTGGCTCTGTGCTGGAGGGAAAGACATAGTCCTCTTTGACTTTAATTTGCTTTTTTCTTTTAATTAATATAGCTTTGAGAAAGACCTAAGGTTCATTCTCATTTTCATCAGCCTCAGAAAGGGAATCGAATAGGCTACACACAAAATTTCCCCCAGCTTTCCCATATTTGGGTCTCCTTTTGGGGATCATTAAGATGATGTCAAAGCCCTTTAGTGACTCCTATACCGCTCATGCATTTAAGCAGAGCCTTACCCCACATCTCTGTCCATCAAATTTCAGTCTTTTCACTAAGCCTCATGGCTCATTGCTGAGAAGGTGAACACTTAATCCCAGACTGGTAACAACACCTCTGGACAGTAGTAACCCTGCCCAGTGGTCAGTGTGTGAAGACTGAGTATCAGGTGTTGTTTACCTGTCTTCCTGCAAAAAGCTGAACAGAGGAGTCTCTACTGTGGAAGTTCCTTTTGAGTAGAACTGGCCTTGATATTGTCCCCAGTTTGGTGTTTCTTGAGGGCCTTGTCCTTTGAGAGATACCAGGGTGCACACATGAAACTCTTGCTGTATTGGACTTGGATTGGCTTCCCTGGTCCCTCATGGGATGCTTCCATAAGCAGCGGGGGTTGTTGTGAGCATCTTCTGATTACTAATTGGAGCCACCATAATGAAGAATCAGAGTGCACAGCTGTTGACTACAGAGGGCAGCAGCACCTGCATTTAGCGTTAGTTTGAAAGTGGCTGTAACAAGTCCAGATTAAGAGGGCTGGTCGGGGTTTTAAATTGCAGTCCACTTCTAATGTAGTATAATTAGATGTTAATGCGTCCACACCTTGCCAATTGGGTGGAGAGAATTATACTTGGACACATTATGTGCTTCTCATCCAAATGATCGCGCTAATCTGTTTTACTCACTTTGCATGCTTACATAGCACAGGGCAAGAGATCTGGGGCCCCAGCAGGTCAGCGACTATTACCTTACTACTCTGCACACATTTGTAGACCATAAACATGGTTCATTAGCTTTTCAAAGACAAGAAAGTTTTTTGGAGCAGCCATTGCTAAAGCAATAAAAATGATGTCATCGTTCTTGAAGAACATGCAGCATTTACAGTCAAATGAAATCCTTCATGCACATGTGCACACCTGACAGAGCTGGGAGGGAGCTGAAAGGGGTTCTTACCCACTGAAAGCCTCTTGTCAACACCTCCTTTAACTGTGATAAATTCTGTCCTCTCACCTGAGAAGGTGACATTTCCTGGCAAATAAGCCTGGGAAGTCTCCCGGAACAGTATCGCTCTATGAGACATTTCCCATTCTGACAAGAAAGTTGTGGACCGGAAGCTGAAAGTAAGCCATTAGGAGCTCTGTCATTTATCAGGAGATCCCAGCTTCTGTTTCAGAAATCAACAGAGAACTCTGGGTCAGTTTACCCCTCAGGGAGGAGGTAAATTGTGCTGTTTCAGCCTCTGGAGTTCCTCTGAAATTAGAAGGTCCGTGAATAAACACAGGTGTTGACAGCAGCTAATTAAGCATCTGTGAACAGTCTTCTCCATGGTGACCTGGTCACTTCCAGTGGCAGCCACTTCCACTCACACAGGCACCCCCAGAACCAAAACAAATGTAAGCGGAACTCAGGCAAGCTTGTTTCACAGTCCTCCATTCTTGCCATCTCAATTGGGTTTTTTATCTGAAGATCTTCTTGGCTTTTCTTCTTCATTTTTTTCAATAAGACACTGCAAAGGTAGCCATAGTAAAAGGTAAGGGCCCAGATTTATAGTTTAGCTCAGACAATCAAATGAACTCTCAATAAAGTCACCTTGCAAAATTGAAAAAAAAAAAGAGACACTTTTCAAAATTCTGTGTCATCTCAGGTACATGTCTAGATTTAATATTTGTTTTCACAAACCAGAGCTCTGATGTTGCTGATGATGGAGGCTGGCTCTGGGCACATAGGAGATGGTGGAGATGTGGGACAAGATGCCAGAGGAGGGGTGAGGTGGGGGAGAGACACTGTTCTTCCTGTTTCTATTGGATATTCAGGGAGACGTGAAAATAAATATTTTTTCTACTTGGTCCAAAATCCCATACATAAGCCTGGAAGCTGAATGTAATTCTTAGGTGGGCAGTTGAAGTCTAGAACATGTAAATAAAAACAGATGCCACCATCACCATCACCATCACACCACTCACATTCCCAATAAAGCACACAAGGCTGATGGAGAGGAGGGAAGGGGCCTTCCTCGTCCCGAGGGTCTGAAAGGAGTGGAGATGGGTGAGCACTGCACTGGAGAACCAAGTCACACTGCTTTACACTGCGTGGCGAGCTTTTTAGAAGCATGTCTTCATTAATAATGGATTTAAAGCACACGGCAGCTTGTGTTAACAGAGCACAAGCATCACTCGCTGACAACAACGAAGGTGAGTCTCACACCCCACCCCCCAACAGGCTCTGGTATTTGCACACTGAGTAACACAGCCAGGTTTGAAAGGTGAGAAGCGCTCTTCCTGCTCAGCCTTCAGACTGGTTCCCAGAAATGCAGTGCAGGTGTGAGTGGATGTGTCCTCTCTTTCACCTTGCTGATTTTCTGCTGTGCTGCCTAGGAGCAGTGAGCTGTCACATCTGCCCAAAAAGAGCAAATCTGGTCCAGGCGGTTTGGAATTTCTTTTGAATAAATAGCTCGCCCTGACAGGGACATCCTAACACACACACACACACACACACACACACACACACACACACACACACACACACACACACAAAGGGACCCCTGGGGAAAGAGATTTCCCAGCTCTGATTGGAAGTGGAACAGGTTACAAGGTGTCTTGGAGCCTGGTGTGGACAGAGGTAAGGCAGCTGCAGACACAGTGACATGTATGCCTGCAGCATCCCTGGGACCAGCATCCTTGGGACCAGCATCCCTGGGACCAGCAGCATCCCTGCGACCAGCATCCCTGGGATCAAGTCTCCACCCACCTCTGCCCTTCTAGCAGTCCCTGCACTATGCACTCTAGGCCTTTGAAGACTTAGAAGGCCACAGTAATAATGGTTTGAACCAGCTGTCTGTTTTCTAGGAAATCATCTTGTGTGCCCTGCAGAGAGCTGCTGTGTTAATGCTGGAGTGTGTTTATGAATGTGTGTTCACATTGCTGGAAACTGAACCAAGGCTTTGCACATATTAGGCTGCGTTTTAATGCTTTCGTGATTTTGATATGTCCTTCTGGTCAAACACTTGCTATCAACTATTAATAAATAAAGTCTGGTATTCAACTCTACTTCTCGTAGAACATGTGAAAGCAAAGAGTTAGAGGTAATTGGAAAACCCTTAAGAGGACCTCAGCGACAAATGCTGGTGGTGTTTGGCTAGATTTCATTTTTATACATAGCTTAAGTCCCCAGCCTCTAGACTGGAGTTGCTGGAATGGTTCTGCCTGTAGACAGTGACACTGGATCTTCCCACTCCATTAACCCTATCCGTAGGATTCCTCTCATACATACCAGAGGCCAACTTAGACCATCTTTCCTAGTCAGAGGCTTGTCTCAGATGTGATTCTAGATCCTGTTAACTTGGCAATCATTAACCATCACACACCCTCTGTCCTTTATTTATACCTCCAGCCCTCTCCTTGATCATTGTAAGCAAGATTTTGAAAAAGACGAGGTGCACCAAGTCTTATCTCCAGGTGTGTGTGTGTGTGTGTGTGTGTGTGTGTGTGTGTGTGTGTGTGTGTGAAGCACCTATAAAATAAAAAACCTGACAACACATTTAAGGCCATGCAGTTACTTCAGAAATATTCTCAGTGCCTTGATATTTTTAGCTATTAAAAATTGCATTCATTTACTTGGCAGAGCAGTGGGACAGGGAGACACAGGCTGTCAGAGGACAACTTCCCAGACCTGGCTCTTTCTTTCACACTGTGGGTCCCAAGGACAGTATTCAGGTTGTCAGGCTTGGCAGATGGAGGCTTTATCATCTGAGCCGCCTGAGCCATCTCACCAGGCCCCTTTGATTGTTTTAAAAAGATGTTCTCAATCCAAACCCCATGTTCTTGTCCAGAAAGTAATGGGAAATATCAGGCTTAGCATGAGTCATTCAATTTGTCTTCCAATCTGCTCATGAGATGCTTTGCTTGGAGTGTCTCCTCCCGCCCAATTATTAATTAGCATCAGGAAACCAGTTCCATCGAAGATTGCCCTAGTTATGTCTTTGAAACAGACACATCATCTTGTTTTTGTCAAATGGATTACAATTTCAGGGAAAAGACAACAAGCCCCTCAAATGAGGTTTGCCATTTGTCTGACACTTTCATTATCCTTGATGCCATTCCTACCACGTGCTGTCTTGTTGTAAAAAACATTTATGTCAAAATAACTTAGGGAGGGCAGGTAGAAAATGAGAAAAAAACAAAATGAAGAAAGAAAAAAAACTTCTCATATATACATTTTTTTTTACCACCTGGAGTATCAACAGAGAAATGCAGGTGTGTCAACACTTAAATCAGAGTCTGTTTGCTGCCTCTGAAATAATCTAACATAAAATAGTGACTCTGGTAGTCAGGTGTTGGTGGCATACGTCTTTAATCCCAGCACTTGGGAGGCAGAGGCAGGCAGATCTCTGTGAGTTTAAGGCCAGCCTGGTGTACAGAGCGAGTTCCAGAACAGCCTCCGAAACAATACAGAGAAACCCTGTCTCGAAAAATCAAATAAAAATAAAACATAAAAAATAGTGACTCTGCGTCTATCCACAGCCACTGAGGAGCACTTTGCTTCACAGGTAATTTTCCATAAACAGCCACTTGGTTTCCATAGTGTCCACCCGGGTTCCCTTGACTTCAGGCAGTCCCTGCTGTGATCAGAAAGCCCAGTTCCTACTAGTGTGTAGCAATCAAACATCTCCAGTAGCAACAGGAAAGAAGCCAGACAGAGGAGGCCAATGCAGACAGCTTTGCCGTTGGTCTTGTCATTTTGGTACTCTTTCTTCATTGCTTATAAATAAAGTTATAGAAATAAAAATTGACTCAAGTGCTATGATGAAGGTTGGTGACAGAGACCAAAATTTCAACTCAAAATTGACTAAGGAATACATTCAGGAGCTGGGCGGTGGTGGCACACATCTTTAACCCAGCAGTTGGGAGGCAGGGGCGAGTGGATCTCTGAGGCCAAGGTAAAACAATAAAAAACAAAAAACACATCTGAGACCGATAACTAGGAAAAATATAGGAAAACACTTTAGGACACTAGAGTGGGGAGTGAGTTTTTAGTTGAGACTACAAAAAACAAGGAAATAAAAGCAAAAGCAGAAAAATGGTTTTGCCTCAATATGAAAAGCTGCACAGCAAAGAAGCCATCAATCACTACGAGGAGACAGAGCCCAGAATGAGACAGGATGTTGGCGTCACCAATCACCAGGGGAACGCTAATCAAAATCAGTGAAATATCCTCATGGGTGTCTAGGAGCTAGACAGATCCCAGACAGGCAGACAGACAGGGGTACCATGGACAGATAATAATGATGGCAAGCTTCCAGCTTTTCCCTTACCCTCCCAATCTGAGACAAAGGCCTGAAGGGCTTTTCCTCTTGCCTGCAAGGCTCCATTTCCTGCTGATCTATTCAGAATAGTCAGGTTGGTCCTGGATGTATGCATATATATCAGGTACAAAGCTGTAGGCCCAGCAGCTCTTTCTTTGTTTAAGTTGGCAAAAGATAGGGGAAGGGGACCCATCCTAGGCCACCAAAACCAAAATTCCAGTCCTTTGAGGGAAAATGTAATTGTGATTCCTCAGTTCATTCTGTGTTGTGTGGGGGATCTTTCTGTGCTCCTCCATCTCTATCTGCACCCACTTCTGTGTATGTATTTCCCTACAATGAAGGTTATCTGTTGCTGCCTGCTATGTCTGAGATTTTTTCCAGCCTTTTAGTTTCTTTTAATTATTGGAGAAATCAAACACAATCAAGATTCTCAGACTAACTTTCTCACTCAGATAGAATGGTTAGCACCTAAAGGCAAAGGTTAACAGATGAGAACAAGGATGTGCTTGGAAAAATGTAAGAGCCAGAGGAAAGAGTGACTGTCATCTGAGCCAAGCAACTTCCAAATGGGGCTCTGAGCTGTGCCTTCTTGTAAAGGATCACCCAGCTGGGTCTATAATGGTAAGGTTAAAGAGTATCCAAAAGGTAAAAGCAGATGCCTAGATAGAGGGGCAGAAAAAAGCATGAGATTCTCACTTGAGTACCCAGCTGCTCCCTATCATTTAGCAGCTGTGGTGGTTTGAATAGGAATGGCCCCCATAGACATGTGTTTGAATGCTTGGTCCACAGGGAGAGGCATTACCAGGAGGTGTGGCCTTGTTGGAATATGTGTGGCCTTGTCAGAGGAAGTATGGCCTTTTTAGAGGAAGTGTGTCATTGTGGAGGTGGGCTTTGAGGTCTTAAATGCTCAAGCTACTCCCGGTGTGGCACACAGTCTCCTACTGCCTGCAGATCAAGAAGTAGAATTCCCAATTCTTTCTCTAATATGTCTTCCTGCATGTTGATAATGGACTGAAACTATAAGCCAGTCAATTAAAATTTTCCTTATAAGTGCTGCCTTGGTCATGGTGTCTCTTGGCAGTGATAGAAACCCTAAGATAGCAACCCTACATATGGCCTAGGAGAGGGGCTAGAGCACACACACACACACATACATACATACATACATACATACATATATACATAAATACATACACACAGCCGCCCCCCACAATCAGAGATGACTAGAATGGGGTTCCATCTATGCAGCTAAGGGAAGCCCTTGTCCATGATGGGTAAGGCTTTCCCAGGGTAAGGAAGCCCAATAAACTCATTGGTTCCCCAGGGTGAACTCTGGTGGAATGGCGCCTCAGTTTGTCATTGGGACCTCAGGATAAAGAGTTGGTGTTGTTTACCATCTCCCCACGGGAAGGAATTTTAGCATTACCCCTGTTCATTACGCTCATCATTGTGACACATCTGTGTTCTACAATACTCAGAGCGGCTGTGCTCAAACTACTACTCAGGTATAATAACACTAAAGATGATTTTTAACTCGTAGTTTGTGCTGAGCTTTAAATGTTATTTTAAAAGCTACAGAAACAGTGCAGTGAAATACACCAAAAAGGGATCTTTGAATCCTTGGAGTTTATATTAGAACACAGAACTCAGGCAAGTAAAGACAATTAACCCCTGATTTTCTAATCCACTGATGTTGCTGCTGCTGATAAGGTCCCGTTGAAGGCCACAAGTCTGAATCTTCAGTGAGCTTAGCAAGTGCAGTCAAAATAGTTTAAAAGGCCACCAGAAGGTAGTGCGGGAGCATGAAGGCACAGGGATGCATGTAGGAGATTTTGACATTGACATGGCTTGTGCCATGGGGGCTGGATGGGCTATGTGTCACCAGAGTGAAAAGAAAATAACAGTTTCTCAATATTCATTGTGTTTTTTAAAAACTCAGTTTGAGAACAGGGAAAAAAAAACACTAAACTTGATAACCGAATACAGAGGTGGGTGTTATATATTCCATAGTTAAAAGTGTTTTGTCAAGGAAGAAGCCAGATGTAACTTACTAATCTTTTAAATAACTTCTACTGAGATACACACATATTTTAGAGTCACCATTCCAAGTGCAGATGGTGTGTGGTATATTTGAGTTGCACAGTCATCCCCATAATCGGAGTCCAAAGCATTTGTGGCAGGGCAATCATGCCCATCTTCCACCCTTCATTGCTCACCAATTTAAACAGTAAGTGGACTTCCTGTGACTTAATGTTTCCTTCTTTGAAACCTTTCATAGAAGGGAATCACGCGCATGGTTTAATAAGCACTGAACTTAGTGTGCTCAAGGTTTGTTCCAATAGGCATGTGTATTGGCGTTTCAATCACTCGTTAGTTTTGAATAAATTTCCCCTGTAAGGATAAACCACACTTTGTCAGTTGATGGACATTTAAGTAGCTACCCTCGGATGGTAACTCAGTGTTTAGCAGCACTTGGTGTGGGGAGCAAAAGAAGTCCCTAGTGAATGTGTCTTGTAGACACCAGCAAGGCTGCAGTGCCTCAGGCCCATGGGAATGGGAAGGGATGCCCCAAATCAAAGTCATAGGAACAGTAAGTCCTTCCCCTGGTCAAAGTGTGGATGAAGAAGCTGTGTGCAGAAAGTAACAACCACATCTTCCTCCTCCAGCACGGCTGCAGCCTGAAACTGCTCCCGTACCTAGATTAGCTAACTTTATCCTTACTCATTTGCATATAAGAAACCCACCCCCTCATTAAGCGGCTCATAATAAATGTCCTGAGTTCCTGGACTGCTGGTGTGCTGCATCAGAGAGAACATCCCACCCAGCTCTAACTTTTCCATACCTCTGTCCATCAGACATCATTTCTCATCACTCCAAAAAGATGTCAGTCCCAAAGCCAGGCAGGTGAGCAACTTGATACCTCATCTGACTTTTCTTCACTCTAGCAAGTGCGGAGTGATGGCTCTTGTAGGTTTTATTTATATTTCCTTGAAGACTTAGTGGTGTTTAGCATCTTTTCATGAGTTTATTGAACACTTGCCCGTTTCCTCTAGGCTATTGTGCTTCCAAATCTTTTGTCCACTTTTAATTAGTTTATCTTGGTTGAGCTTTAAATTTCTTTTTAATTCAGATGCTTTATTGAGTATTAGTGACACATCCCATTTCTCATTCTTTGGTGTTATTTTCTGTTTTGTTTTCTCCCCACCCATCAAACTCATAACCCCTCTGCCCCAGCCTCCTGAGTGTTATGACTACAGGTGTGTCCCCAAATGCCAGACTCTCCCCTGACAAATTGGTGGCATTCTTTTACATATAAATGTTTCTTTCTGAAGTAAAATTTTCTGTTCTTTTTTTTTTTTTTGGTTACTTGTGCTTTGGAGTTGCATTTAAAATTCCATGTCTACCTAAAGTCACAAATTCTTCTCTGAATTTTTCCCCTAGAACTTTTATAGTTTTAGTGCTTGCATTTGGGTCCATGATTCATCCTGAGTTAATATTTTAGCACAGTGTAAGACAGAAGTCTGACTTTGTTCTTTTGCATATAGATACACAGCTGTCTCTGGCCACATGAAAAGAATATTCCACATTCACTAAATTGTCGTGGAAACTTAATCAAAATCAATTGACTTCAAATAAAAGGTTCATTTATTTTCTGTTTGTTTGCTTGTTTACTGCTTGGATTTTATCTCCTGTGGTTATTCTGGGGAAGCAACCCAGGCCTTCAGTATAATAGACAAGGGAGTTACCATGGAGTACATCCTTAATCTCCAAAGCTTTTTTCCTTATTCTTTATCTTCATCCACTGATTTGCAATGCCATAGTAAGATTCACAGTGGGAGAAACCCTGTCGGGTTTGTCCTTCTCACATTGCTTTCACTGTTTGGACATATTGAATTTCCATTGCAGCTTTTAATTCCTGTTTAGAAATGAATGAGATGGGATGTTTCGATAATATGGATTATATTGAATTCTCTGATCAACGTGTTAGTCTGGGTTCCCCCAGATCCAGAATCATTGTGTTACATACATATGGCAAGAAACTGGCTCTCGCTCGCAGTTCCAGAGGACTCAGGCCCCACTGCTGAGACCCAGTCACCTGGAGATGAGGAAAGCCAATCCCTTTTTCTGGTCTAAGTTCAAAAGCTTGGAAGTCAGTGAGGCTGATGGAGAAAGTTCTAGCCAGAGTTTTAGTCTGAAGTCAGGAGGAGACTGGTGTTCTGTTTAGAAAGCCGGGCACAAATAGCCCTTTCTTCCTTTATAATTTCTTTACTCTTGTGTGATAAACACCCTATCAAAAGAGATCCTTCCTTGCCGTGACAAAGGCCTGTGAAGTCACAAAGACTCTATCTTTCCCTTTCTGCTTTCCTCTGCTACCCAAAATCCGAGACATCCTGACTACAGGCGTGTGCTATTGACTACTCAGTAACTACATAGCATAAGACTCCCTCCTTCCTTGAAGTCTGTAAGAGGGACTCTCAGTTTGTCTGTGGGCCCAAACTATCTTCAGAACTTCCCCAACTATGCTGCTATCTGTGGTACTAATAACTACACTGTGTTAACAATTATGTTGCTGTCTATCTATGGCATTAATAACTATGCTATATCAACAATTATGCTGTGGTTTATCAGTGGTATTAATAACTCTCTTATGTCCCCAGCACAATTCTCCTTAATGTCCCACTTGAGCCCCAAACTGAGACTTTATATAATGTTCATTCAGTTTTTCTTGAGCACTGTTTACTTCTTTCTAAGATTTGTCTCTTTTCCCCTAAATTAGTGGAAGACGAGTAGTCATAGAGTCAACAGAAAAACACAACTCCACCTAAAAGTAGATAAAAGTGGATAAAATTCTAGAGTTGAATATGAATGACCAGGTCCAAGAAGACAGAATTAGTTTACCTGAATTCCCTATCCAATGTGCTTAGCTGTTTTGTGGAGTTTATACAGGAGCAGAAGAAAACCACAAATCAAATACATCAGCAGAAACATTAGGTAGGCAGACTACAGAAAAACAGGGAAATCCCTGTTGTGAGCCTCAGGTGCTGTCTGCTACTCCTAACTTTCTGGTTGATAGAATCTAGTAGTCCCACTTACACTGTTTAATCTGGTAGTCACAAGAACCTTAGGTTAGACACAGAGTTTGGACAGAGACAGCTACTATGGGAGCTAAAAATAGAGCTAAATAAGTTGTGATTAGACTTTTAACCTATACAACTCCAACGTCTCTACAATCACTGCAGCTCTAGTTTGTTAATTCATCTCTGCCTAAGGTTCAGTGTATGGTGCAATGGGGCAGCTTAAAACCACCGACTGTCTGTAACTCAAGCTTCTGGTGGTCTGGTGCACACACACACACACACACACACACACACACCACACACACACACACACACACACACACCACACACCACACACACACACACACACACGAGAGAGAGAGAGAGAGAGAGAGAGAGAGAGAGAGAGAGAGAGAGAGAGAGAGGAGAGGAAGGTAGGGAGAGAAGCAGATAGACACACAGAGACAGAAAGACAGACAGTAGGGATGTTCCTCTTTTGTCCTTAGCTGCAGTAATTTGTTCTTTTCTTGGTGAGGATAACTAAACACTGCCAAGTGTACTGATTTTTTAAAATGTAAATTTATTGTTCATTTCTTCCACTATAGTCTCTGTGTTATTTCCACAAGACTCTTATTTATTTCTCTCTACCTGCTTTCAGTTTATTTTGCTCTTTATTTTATGTTTTTGAGGTGGGTGATTACATTGTTGACTTGAAATCCTCTTTTAAATATAGACTTACACAGTTATAAATCTCTCTGTAAACACTGTTTTCATTGAATTATGATATGTTGTCTTTTCATTTCCATTCCTTTCAAAGTATTTTATACTTTTTCTATTGTTCTTTCCTTCAATCACTTGGCTATTCCTGAGTGTGGCTTCATTTCAAATAATTGTCATTTTCCAAATGTTTCTTGTGTTGAGTTAACAATTTGATTCCACTGGTGCTGGAAAACACATTTTATGCGATTCTGCCCTTTAAAACTCATTTAGTACTATGCCATGGCCTCTCATGTAGGACACCCTGGGTTTTCCTTGTGCCTTGAAGAGAGAGTGATGAATTCTGCTGTTATGGAGTATGGTTTCTGTGGTATTCTATTTCCTTTCAAGCAGGTATTCAACTCTGGGTTTTATTCTCAGTTGCCTAGCTTTTCTTCAATTCTGTTGTCTCCTGCACATATTTTAATGCTCAGTGTTTACCATATATATTTACTACTATCATGACTTCTTCATGAATTGACCCTCTTATAAATATAAAATACCCTTCTTTGTTCCTAATAATATTTTTCCTCTAAAGTCTGCTTTGTCCTGTATTAGTTCTGCTCCTCAGATTCATTGTATTCCATCTTCTGTGGAATTCCCATAAAAATCTGTTTTGTCAATCACAGACTTTTGATTGATATACACATTTTCACTTAATATAATCACTGGCCAAGTTGGAATCATATCTTTGTGTTGCTATCTTTTACTCTCAATTCCTCTTTGTTGAATTGGCATTGTCTCTTGAACCTTTTAAATCCTTTCTTTTCTGTACTTTCAATCATTTTCTTAGTGATTACTTGTGGACTTAGCACATTCCTTCAGACAGTCCAGCTAGGATTACGACTGGCTCTACTGTCATAACACCCAAAGTCCTGGTCCAGTGGGTCTCACCTCTTCCCCTTCCTATCATCAATTGTCACCACAAAGGCCATATTTCAGTGGTGATTGTTTTGTGATTATCTTGTGCATTTTCTTTTGAAAGCAAGACAAACAGCAATGCAAGCTTAAATGTGTTTATGCTGTCTTAACAATTCCTATGTCACTAATTTTACTGGTGCTTTTTGCATCTGTTTGAATTAAAACCAACACCTTATGTCCTTTCTTTTAGCACAAATTACTCCCTTCACTGTGTCTAGTAGTAAAAGTCTGCTAATTATGAATTCTTAATTTTTATGTTTCTCAAAATTGCTTAATCATTGCCTCGGTTTCAGAGGGACCCAGACTGGATGTGAAAGGCTTGCTGCAAGTCTTCTCTCAGCACTTGAAGCACCATTCTGCTCTCATCTGGACTTCTCCAATCCTGTGATGCTACCAGTCTGGTCAAAGACTAAGTTAAATGTTCACTTTCTCTTCCTAATTACAAGAGTTTCCTCTTCGGCTTTGATTCTATGAACAGTAAGTATAGAGGGCTCTGATTTTATGCCTTGTACTTTGCTGAGCTGTTTAAAAGATGTTGGTAATTATTTTTAAAATATATTTAAGACAGATTTGACCTTTACTTCCTAAACATTAAGCCACGTCCTCTTCCTCCTATTATGTTTCTGGGACTATTGTGTGCATGTGGTCCCCAAAGCTCAGCTCCTTTTGGGTTTTGTTCTTTTTCATCACAATGTGTTTTTGTTCTCAGTTAGATAATACCTGTTGACCTATATTTAAGTTGATTAATTCTTTCCTTGGCCCATTGAAATCTGTTGATGGGTCACTCTGTCACCTACTTCATAATACAGATGGTGTGCTTTTGGGTTCTAGATTTTTTTTTGTACCTTTCTGATGTGGCACTCAAGTTCCATAAAGATTGTGCTGGTGGTTGCTGATCTAAACATCTTTGGCTGCTAAATAACATCTAGGCATTATTGCTCTGTGTCCCTTCCCCTTTCCAATGTGTGCCACAAAATATCATTTTCTTAGTATTTTGGTGATTGAGAAATGTAGAGTTTAGATATACTGTTGCTATGCTTGTGCTCAGTTCTTCTCTCCCTCCAGGTTTCTTGTGGGACATTGGCCGTGGTTGCTACTGTTTTCTATATTGTTATTAGTTCAGTGACTGTCCTGGAAGAATTCTGTAGATGCTGTGCTTTTGCAGGGCCTGGCTTTTGATGTTTGTTTCCTTATGCTCATATTTTTATTCTTAGGGCAGTCTTCTCAGCAGTCATACATGGGGTCCATGTGTAGTCACCTGGTACTTGGTTGGGTTTTATGAAATGCCTTGGTTCTGTAGGTTTCCTCCTTGGGAAGGCAAAGCTTCCAGCTGAAGGTTTTTATAAGATAGTTGTAGCTTTTACTTCCTGCTTGTACATGGCCTGAAACTCAGCCAGAAACTAGAGAGAGAGAGAGACAGAGACAGAGACAGGTAGAGAGACAGACAGACAGAGAGAGACAGAGAGGGAGAGACAGGGAGAGACAGGGAGAGACAGAGACAGAGACAGTGAGAGAGTTTGCTTGTTGTTTTCTAGGATTTCACTTTCCAGCTTAGAACCCCAGGAATATCTCGGAGCTATGTCTAGTCACCTAAATTTAGATTTCCTTTTGAATTCTCAACCAGCCTATTGTTAGTCTCTACTGCAGCCTACCTTTCATTTGGGCACCCGAGCATCACCAGGAGTTGCAGCAATGCCTATGGGTGGCTTCCCCCACTTTTTCCTTCTATTGATCGGTCAAATCACACTGCTACCCAATGTTTTTAAAATGGAGATCTTCCAGCAGCTGCAAATGTAAACACCATGTTGACAATGCCCTTGAGATGATACTCACCAGGAAGAGCCAGTCAGCAGGGTTACTGGCTGGTGTGTGCTGTACTACTGTGCTGGGAAACTGTGTGTGTGTGTATGTGTGTTTAGGCCATTAAAACTTCACAGACACCCACACCCCATAACTGAACTTTAGCACATTTTATTTAATAAATGGCTGATCTGTAATAGGTCAACTGACAGGAGTTCGAATTGGATGACTTTACTTTCCTGTACTTTTGTTATTATTACTATTTTTTAAGGGAGACAAGGTTCACCAAGAAAATATACTTCTCTACACTATTTGTCCACTTGCATTAACATCTCAATTAAGCTATGACATGGTTTTAGTTTATAGCAGGTTTACGGGGCATGCCATATAACTCACGGTTAATGGTAGGTTAGAACTTCAGAGCATGACAGCTCATGCATGTCTTGCAGGCTGGGGTGAGTACCCACAGCTTGTGACCTCTACAGCTGGCATGTCCACTCTTTCATGGGCTGTCTTGGTGGAACACACAGGCAGGATGAGGGGAGGTAAAGGATGAGTTCCACAAGCATCTGGTGATGGACTGAGTCATCTATCCTTGTCTGTCACCCAGAATCGTCCATTAAACTATTGCTACATAACAATCTGTGCCCGAACACACTGACACGAGACAACACCATTTCATTAATGTCAGCATTTTGAGGGTGAGAAATTCACGCAGGGCTCTTGCATGGATCTATTTCTGTATCACACAGAATGACTCACTCAGTGTTGTTTCCCTGGTAGCTCGCCTGGCATCCTCCTGGAGTGGTCCACAGTGGCACCATCACGTTGCTGCTGTTTCTGTGGGGTGGCTGGGGTTGTTTCTCTACATGGTCTCCAGTTCAGGGCTCAGAAAGCAGCGGACATTGCTAATACTTTGAGAAGTCCAGCCCAGAATTTATGGAGCCTCACTTTTCCTGGCACTGTCTCTTATAGCACCCCCAGCCCAGCCCAGTGTAGAGACAAATGAAAAATGGCCCCGACCCACAAAGAGAAGGACAAAGCATTTGATGACTTTTATTTAATCAGTCTCCTGGACCACTCCTGGTTTGAGAAATGAAACAAAAAGAGTTTAGCAAGTTCTCTGGGCTTGAGATGGGGCATCCCTATGAATCAATGCATCATATGGGTGCCACTGCAGCATCCAGAGGAACACAAAGATTTCGATTTTTCATGCAGACACTTTTCTGATTCACTAGCATGGGGATGGCACCACCTCCTGAGAGTTACACATCAATAATAGCAGGACAGACAGGGACTGTGTCTTTCAAAGACAGGAGGGGAAACAGTGGGCCAGCATCGATGGTGTTCCCAAAGACAATGCTTTTCAGACCTCCCTTTGAGAACCAGGCACAACAAATAATATTGCAAGCAATGCTACCTTTTCTTTCCTGCATGCCCACAAGCTATGACTCCAGAAGTCCTTAGGAAGAAGGCCACTTACCTCCCTTCTGCTTTGTTGCATTTTCTCAACAATTCTCTCTGTCGTCCATGCATCTGCTAGGTTCTGCCTGGAAGTCATTTGTCTTCAATTCTTTTTATTGAAAACTTTTGATTCTCTTTCCATTTCTGGTCCTAGAAACTTGTGCTTGAATATGCTATGAGTCCTCCACATCTAAAAAGTCTCACACTCCTTTGAATCAATGAACTACAATGAAGTACACAACTTTGAGACTTTGAAACAAAAATAGTGAAGAGCAATTGAAGACATCAACCTCTGCCCTCGCCCACACACACACCAGTAAGAGAACAGATAATTCACCCATCAGCATCAGCCTTGTGTGTCTACGTGCTAAGGTGACCAGGACTAGGGAGTCCTCAGACTCAGGGTTTCTCTTCCCTTGTCCTTCTCCACCAAGCAGAGAGATGCACACAGCCTCTGGAAATCGCCTTATACAGTGAAGACCAAACCTCAAGAGAACCCACTCCACTGCTTATCATCTCTCCCTGAAATATCATTTTCTGCCTCAGAAAGAAAAGAAGTCTGAGCAGGGTTAACAAAGGGGCAGCCAGTTAGAAGATAATGTCTGTACCTTGGGCTCATTCCCATCTCAAAGGGCACTATTTTACAAGATAATTTCTGTCTCTGGGTCTATTCACTCACCTTCCTAGGAAAGATATATATATATATATATATATATATATATATATATATATATATATATATATCCCCACTTCCCTCTCCCCTGTGAAGAAAGGTATTTAAGCTTTGACACCTAGCCTTCCTTTGAATTGTATATGTGGATATAGATTTAACTCCCAGTTAATAACCCGGGTGTTCTGTTTCTATCTCCTATTTAGTCTGTTGGTTTCAACAGTATCCCGTTTCTGCAACCTCCCTCACTCCTGCTATACAGCAGCTCTGTCTTCTCTTTGCAGTTTTAGTATAATTCTTCTGTAAGCTCATTCTCCTGCTGTCTGCGAATTTCATTCTTCAGACTCGTGAGATAAGAACTAGGAGGCTACTGGCCACCTGGTGGCTTTAGAGGCTGTTGATTTTCCACCACTGTCATCCTCCCTGAAGCTAGACAGCCTCTGTTGGCCATTTTCCCAAGTGACTTTGAGTTAATTATCATTGGTTGCCTGACTGTTTGGTAGATGGTTTTGCAAGGCTGGGAGTTAAATCCAGAGCTTTGGACTTGCTAAGCAAGCAATGTACGATCCAGCTCTACCCCTAGTCAAAACTGATTGTTTTAATAAAAGCAAACACAGGGATATAAAGGAAATATTTTTTTATTAGAAGAGAATATGAATCAAAAGAGGGGAAGGACTTAGTACATGATATCTCCATAACAACCTAACCCTTAATCTCTGGGCCTTTTCCTGTTGTCACCCTATGACTAATAACCTTGAATTCCTTTCATTTTGGTTTCAGCTTATGATATTTAAATCTGAATCCCAAGCCACATCTTTGAAATTTCTCCTTTCTGTGTCCGTTTCCTAGTGTTATGAACAAGGATTGGGTATAGGGGGCAGCCACTGGGATTTCCAGGGTCTTGTGTCCTGAAACAAGGAAATAGACCAGAAGATAAGGATGGCGGGAGGAACAAAGGAAGTGGTTCAGTGACCTGGAGTGGCTGGAAGCGTCACAGCCTGTGTTGGGTCACATGGGCATCTGTACAGTATAGAGTCTTTCTACCAGCCCTCTGTCAATTTCAGCATTGGTGGTGGGGTGTGTGTGTGTGGTGGTCACAGACTTTCAGAGGTTCTTTTATGTGTTCATCTTAATGCCCCCATTCTCCTGCCACATTGTATATACATGAGGTGCTATGTTGACAAGTTTCTGTGTACATATACATAACACATACACACACATATATACATGTATATGTATGTGTTCATTTTAATATGTCTTTTTTTTCAGCTTTCAGTTCCACATCTCAGTCCATCACTGAGGGAACTAAGATAGAACAAGAAGTCAAGGCAGGACCTGGAGTAGAGACCAGGGAGGAACACTGTTTACTGGCTTGCTACACCAGCTCTCTTATAGGACTCTCCCACATGAATCATCAGGCGACTGTTCAAAGTCAATGTGGTATGGACAGTTGACTTTATACTAGTGCTACTTAAAAGGAGAGTTCTAGGCCAGCCTGGTCTACAGAGCTAGTTCCGGGACAGCTAGGGCTGTTACACAGAGAAACCCTGTCTCAAAAGAACAAACAACAACATAAAAGAATGTCAACTCCTTTATTCAGTTAGTGGTAGGTAAGGAGAGGGGTGTGGTGGGTATGGAGAGGGGTGTGGTGGGTATGGAGAGGGGAGTGGTATAATTCACCAGGAAAACTGAGCTCGTGGCTGAGTTTAAATGAGGGTGTCATTAGCATCAGTTGATGGCATTAAGGGTTTGGCACATATTGGTGTGTGTTCTTTTACTTATGTTCAGCAGCAGACTTCAGAAAAGAAACAGTATCACAATATCCCATCTTGCCAACACTCAAAACACTCGGCAGAGGCAAATCCAGCTATTCTGCTAACAAAGTGTGTGTTCTTCAAAAGTGAATTCTTGACAAAAATCACCAAGTAACTGCAATGGCGGTGAAAAACATTACATGTACCAAACAATGTGATAAAGACAATTGCTATGTCATAACATTGCTAGCCTGAATTCCCAGAACGAAGAGCTTTGAGGGTTTACGGTAGTCATGCTTCAGTAAAGATAGGCTAGGCTTCTTCTAATTTGATACTTCCCTGGTGAGAAGTTTGCCTAAATAGAATCCTCATTTCCTGTGGCAGTGGAGTGGTCCAGGCACACAAGCCAACGTTCAATGGCATTCAGTGAACTGCAGCACTTTAGGAGGGATGCTAAAAAAGAAAAGGGGTTATTGACCAGAGTTCCCGTGACTGCACCTCACTGCCCCGTGCCTGAGTATGCGCCGAAAAGTTGAGGAATATGTCATTTGAGTGACAGTAACCAGAGAGACCATCTGGAACATCTTCGAGCAAGGCATTCCCTGCTCATCCTTTCTTAGTGCCCAGGGGAAGCTTGTGTTTTTCATGATGTCACCCACAGTGAGTCTCAGACAAGGCAAATCATCCATCGTGCTCTGCTGGCATCTAGTAAGGATGGCCTGTCAAGAGGGAGAGTTTCCCCGGGTGCCATATCAAATCAATCTCTGAGATGTTTCATTGATTGTGCGCAGTGCCAGGTGGGAATTACAAGCTGTTTCACCCGAAGAAGCCTTGCCTGTGGCCACAGGACCTGAAGGCCTCTAATTTATTTCTTCTAAGGAGGCTCTGGCGTCTCGTAAAGGCAGCATCCAAGTGCTGCAGAGGTCAGGCGTTTGATCTTGATGGTGCAATGTCTAAAAGCACTGAGCCGAAGAACTTCTAGATACTAAAAGGAAAAATGGGGGTGTGGGCCCAGAAGCACCTTAGGCATGATGATGGCCTGCCACACCTCTGCTGGGATTCTAATGAGCAGCAAGCACTGCAGAGTTTCTCAGAATCCTGTAGATTCCTTTAGATGGCTTGACACTTGTGTGAACTCTGTTGTGTTAAAATATCAGTGTCATGGACATGAAGGAGCCATGCTAGTACCATGGGTGCAAGCCAGAAGCATCTCATCACAGATGGGCCCTCTCACTGGGACCTGAAAGGCTGCTTACCAAGCCACTCAGTCTTGAACAGTCTACAGCCTGTTCAAGAGCTTAGTATGAACTGGCATTGTAGACCATGACTCACGGGATGTGTACAGTGGATAGCTGTTGTGTTAAGGTTGAAGTCTGATTCAAACTTCCATTCTTCTCTAACTCACAAAATAAGTTCCTTTTGTTTTGAAAATGTATGTGTTGATTATTGAAGTGCAATCGATGAAAAAGAGAAAAAGGTGTTTTTAAAATATTCTCAGAAATGACTATTGTCGGTGTTTGGGAAATATGTTTGCAAACATCTTTGGGAAGTGGGGGAAGAGGAGGCCATGAGGGAGAGAAGGAGGAGAAAGGGACAGTGACAGAGGGTGGAATAGGAGAGGCTGCCCCTCTCATACTCTGACCCTGGCTCCCTGGCATTGTTTGTGTATCTCCTGTTTCAGCTGGACGTTTGGTTCACTCCTCCACAAGCTTGAGCCCATTCATTTGGCTCCATTTTCAAGTCTTGCCTTGTCAGCACACCTGCCCACAGGAGTGCACTGCGTGCTCATGTTACTTCTCTAACTGCCTGTCACTCTCACATGTTCCCTTCCAGCACCTACAGCACAGTTTCCAGTAAAACCCCAAGCCTGTACAACAGTGGAATGTTCTAGAATTTACTACTAACCCCATTAAAACATTAAGACAACACTTTTATTTCTTGTATTTTTACTCATATGAGAGTGAATAATTCTGTCTTATTTTCCATGTGTGTGGAAATCTCTCTGTCTCTGTCTCTGTCTCTGTCTCTGTCTCTGTCTCTGTCTCTGTCTCTCTCTCTCTCTCACACACACACACACACACACACACACAATCTCACAAGTTTAGGTATCTCAGAGAAGAAGCATTAAGAGGAGGGCTAAATTACCCTGTGTTGCTGTTCAGGGAGGAATTCTTTTTTCTGATGTTTCCTCGGGTGTCAGTCATGCCCAGGAGGTCATGGTGGAGTAGAGCACTTCCCATGGCAGCCAGGAAGCAGGGGTGGGGAGTACCAGGAAGAAGCAGCTACCAAAGCCACGTTACCCCCGCCTCCCCGTGACACACTTCCTGCCACTCCCATCTCTGATCTCCACCACCTCCCTATAGTGCCACCATATCATGAACCCAAGAGATTGATTTACTGAGTACATCGAAGACCTCTGACCCAGTTGCTTCTAAAGACTCCATCCTGGAAATGCAGAGGCCAGCTCCACTAATTCCTTTGGCATTTCTTAATCCAGGCAAGTTGACAATCACAGGGATATGTACAAGACATTGAAATTTAGCCTCAAGTGGTCTAATGGAAATTTACTAGGATCAGGCAAGGCTGGTGAAATTATCCTCTCAATAGCAGGGACAAAGAAAGACTGGGCCAGTCTAGCGCTGCTTGATGAATGAGTGGTCCGCTCTTTTCTCTTTCTTTTTCTTTTTCCTTTTTAATTGAAGAGCTATTTGTCAAAATGAAAAATTATTTCCACAGGCAAATTGGTTTCCAGGAATTTCCCAAAGTAAACAGTGATATTGTTTATCAGTCTCCTGCCCTGTCCTCCTGGAGAGAAAGAACAGTTAAATAAAGAGAGATGGTCTCCATTTTCAGTCTATATAATTCAGCACTGGAGACACATGTCCTTTCTTCCAGTCCTCCCTCCTTCCCACATTTGCTTTATTTGTTCCTTTCCTTCTGTCCCTCCTGAGAAGGCTTCAGGTGTAACACTGTCCTTGTCTCCTGCTCTCCTCAGGACTGTGCTGTGTGCTTGACCCGAAGTGGAGGTCCTCTGATTGCAGCATGCCCTCTGCCCCCTGGGTTTCCTCTGCAATCACTCTGGCTGAGTCTGCTGATGCCTGTCTGAGAAAACGTGGGATGCCATTCCTTTCTGCTCCCCTCCACTCTGCTCTGATCTTCCTTCCCTTTATCGTCCCATTCTCTCCCCAGGATTTGAATGTCTGCATGTGTTTCATTCCATCTCGATAGTTGACTGTTAGATCAGCTGGTATGTAGTCCTAAAATAAAACTAAATGAATCCAGTGTCTTCTGGAGTTTTGTAAGAAGTATATTACTTTGTCGTAGCCTTCAGCATTTGTCTGGAAAATGACAGTGTTTTCAAGCTTATAACTTTATAATGATTAGCTTCGGGGCAGTCTCCTTTCAGTCAATAATCCGGGCCACTAACTGACCTCCCAGATGACTGCCCAATGATTAAAAATATTCCCAAGTTAATCATATCCCAATTTTTAAAAACAAGAACAGCCTCATTTTATTAGTAATAAACCCTGTTGCACCTCAGTGACAGCTTTCTCCCTATAGGCACAGTTGAAATTTATAGGAGAAAAACATTGAGTCTCTGTTTACCCTCCTTAAAAGCACAGCAGAGTGGCACAATTTCCTATTGTCACATTTTATTTTTTTGTTATGGCATTTTTGTACTACTGTAATAGTTCATTTCAGTTGCTAACTAATTGGATTGAGAAAAAACAAGAGTTTAAAGAGATGACATCTGTGAGGGAGTATCCACAAAGGGTCAACTAAGAAGGGAAGGTCATGCTGGATGTCATAGGCTGGGACAGAGTAAAATGAGAACTAGGAATATCCTACATGAGCAACAACATTCTTCACTCTCTTCCTAACTGAGGATTCAATGAGAGTAGTTACCTCACACTCCTGGCTGGGTCCCTCCTTAAACTAAAATGAGGAAAATAACCAGTACATACACATGCACACACATATATGCTTGCACACACATGCTTGCACACACACATACACACAACATAGACACATACAGAGACACATATACAAACACAGATATATTCACACAAACACAGATACATACACACATACACAGAGAGACACACACAGACACATACATGCACATAGACACAGGCACACACAAACATTCCCACAAATTCATACTTGGCTCATGTGCTATGCTTCATGTCCCATATGGCCCTTATTAATCTTCTTCCTCACTCAAACAGCCTCTTTCTGTTTCCCTCTCCCTGCGTGTGTGTCTGTGTTGATGTAACTTAGGGGCCTTCATTTTAATTTATTTCTGTGGTAACTGCAAACTAATTGCCACAGTGGCAACACCAGTTTAGTTGTGTGTGTGTGTGTTTTCCTTTTTTTAAATCAAGTGATTTCCCCCCATTTTATTAAGAATAGACTCCTTTCTCATATAATAGATTCAGATTACAGTTTGCCATCCCTCTACTCCTCCTTGATCCTCCCCACCTTCCCCTCTCATCCAAATCTACCTTGTTTCTAACTCATCAGAAAACCAACAGGCTTCTAAATGATAATAATAAAATATAAGACAAAACAAAAAAGAAGTAAAAGACTCCCCCACCCAAAAGGCGAAAACAATGGATACAGATGTGGAGACCCATTTGCTCACACACTCAGGAGTCCTATAAAAACACTAAACAGGAAGCTATAATATATATGCACAGAACCCATAGGGAGGGAAGGAAAGAGGGAGGGAGGGAGGCAGAATAAAGCAAAACAAAACAAGGTAAAATTTGAAAATATTTTAAACAAAACAAAATAATCCACTGACATGACATTATAAGACAAGGATGCTCCAAATACGCCTTCACTGCATTTTGTGCTGGCATCCACGGTTGGGTGTGGGGTCTGCCCTTAAGGGTAGTTTGTTTCTCCAGTGAGACTCCCTTGCAGAAAGCTAAATTTTCATTTGCAAGTGGTTATCAGCTGGAGATGGCTTCTGGATTAGGGATGAGGGCACGTGTTCACTTCTCTTTTCATCTCTAAGACCCCATCTGGTGCAGATCCGTGCATGCCCTATTCATGCTGCCACAGCATGAATTGTGACTCCATCTGTGCGTCAGTCCTGTTGATTTAGAGGGCCTTGATTCCTTGGTGTCCTCCATTCCCTCTGGCTCTTACACTCTTTCATCCACTGGGTGCCCCGAGCCTGAGGGTAGGGATTGGAAACATCCCAATTAAGACTGAATGTTCCAAGATCTCTCACTCCCTGTATATCTCAGAATACAAGATCTCAGAGTTAATAGATCTAAGGAAATGACCAAGAAATATAAAGTACAAATTCATATCGCAGTGCTGGCAAGCATTTAGGCTTCATAGATGACATGTATAAATTATAGAGCTCATTATGAGATCCATATGTGGAAATAAAGGATACATGGCTTAAGTAATTTTAAGAAAGATATCGGGACCACTACCATTACCTTCTAGTATTCAACCAATATTCAAAGGACATTCATGAAGTCAACTGGTGCTGTTTTCCTTTTTTTAATGTAGGCAATTAGAGCTATGAATTTCCCATACAGGACTACTTTGCATGCATTCCAGTGGTTTTGTTGCATTGATTTTTATTTTCATTTAGTTCTGGAAATTTTCTTTTTACTTTCTCTTTTGTTTTCATTTCTAACACATTCTATGAGTTTATAGAGATTGATTGCTGTCAATTTAAAGGTTTATTATATCATGATAATAAACCATACACAGAGTTATTTATATTTTTCTGAATTTGTTAAGGTTTGTTTTGTGTCCCAGGATGTAGTTCAGATTGGATAAGCTTCCTTGAGCTACTGAGTGGAAGTACTTTTGTGTTTGACTAAAATATTCTATAGATATTGTTAGGTCCATTGTATGTATGAAGTCATTTAATTCTGATTTTTTTTTGTTTAATTTTTGTCCAGATGACATATTATTGGGGAAAAGTGGGTACTGAAATCACTTACCATTAGTGGGTTGATGTTAACTGGTGTCTTTAATTACAGTGGTATGCTTTTTATGCAACTAGGTACACTAGAGTTTGGTTCATATAGTCATAGGATTGCAAAGTCTTTTTGATTAGTTGTCCCCTTGATTAGAATGAAGTGTCCTTCTCCATTTCTTCTGGTAAGTATTAGCTTGAAGTCTTTGGTTAAGTATTAGGATAGTAAATCCTGCTTCCTTCTGGTCCCATGTGCATGGAGTCCTATTTCTTTCCTTTCCCATTGAAGTGTTGCTTATCTTTAAAGCCGAGTTTCTTACAGACAGTAATAAAGTAAGCATTGTTTCTTAATCCATTCATCTATCTTGTGCCTTTTAATTTGCAAATTGAGGTCACTAATATTTAATTATTGGAATGTGTGTGATAGTTGAAGTCTTTTCTTTTCTGTTCTCTTCAGTTCTTTTCCTTATTGAATTCAGTTTCCAAGTCTTGGATTGCCTTGATTGTTTCATTCAGCCTTCTGTTTGTGATTTCTTCAGCATCACTCAGACATTTGTTATTTTTAAATTCATTCTCTTTAAGTTAATTGAGCTATTTTCTTGTGTCTTCTTTAAACTCCTTGAAATTTTAAATGAAATTTACGATTGTTGTTTTAAATTCTCTATGTCGGGGTTCATGTAGGCAATTCTCACTGGATGGCATTTCTATAGGACTGGTGAGTTTTGAGAGGACATTCTGTTTTGATCTTTTATGTTGTTTGTATTTTCATGACGAGACCTTAGCTTGTGTGGTGGCTTGAATGAAAACGACTCCCATAGGTGCATAGGGAGTGGCACTATTAGGAGGTACAGCCTAGTTGGAGGAAGTGTGTCACTGATGGTGGACTTTGCAGTTTCAGATGCTCAAATCCAGGCCCAGTGCCTCCCTCTCTGCTTCCTACAGATCTAGATGTAGAGCTCTCAGCTACTTCTCCAGTACCATGTCTGCCTGTGTGCCATCATGCTTCCCAACATGATCATAATAGACTAACCTTCTGAGCTGTAAGCTAGCCCCACTTAAATGTTTTCCTGTATAGGAGTTGCTGAAGTCATGGTGCTTATTCACAGCAATGAAAACCTAACTCAGACAGCATGTGTACCACTTTCATCGGTTGTTTGATGTGGACTTAGTAGGCTGGGTTGGCACTCAAGATACACATCTTGGTCCGTGTCTGGAGGTTGAGAGACACAGGTAGGGCATGGCTGCAGCATTGGATGTGGGGTCCATGTTGTGTCTGAGGACTGGGGTGAGTGTAGAGGAACTGGAGATCCAGTTTTCCTTTGAATCTGAGGATGACTGGCAAAATTTGTCTTTGTGTCTTTTTTCTTTCTCTTTAAATTCAGGTTGACAGGAGTGAACTATTTACAAAAACTCAGCACTTTGGATTTGGGGATTTGTTCCAGGTACCATTACCACCCACTTTCCATAAGTAGGTACATCACAATAGAATTCTCCTCCTGACTTGTCTTGTTTGTCTTCTGGGATTAGTTTAGTAACAGTTGTGTGTGTGTGTGTGGGGGGGGAGGTGTTCTTCCTCAGTGTCCATCACACTACAGTGTGTGTGTGTGTGTGTGCACATGTGTGTGGTAGGAATTCTTCCCTGGTGTCCATCACTCTACAGTGGTTGGCCATGTGTGTGGAATGAAGTCACCAGCCTATCTGATGGTCCAGCTAGTTGGCAATATGAAACATCTATCAGAATGGACCAGCCTGGCGGTGGTGGCTCACATCTTTAATCCCAGCACTCGGGAGGCAGAGGCAGGTGGATCTCTCTGAGTTCGAGATCGGGCTGGACTGACAGCCTCGAAAACAATACAGAGAAACCCTGTCTCGTAAAACCAAAAAAAAAAAAAAAAAAAAAAAAAAAGAATGGACCAGCTCCCAAGTGACCTCTCCACTATTCATCTGTGACCTTTTTCACAGGGAGGGGCTTTTCTTGGTCTGTCTTAAGGAGAAACTTAGTGATCCCAAGAGGGGCTGTATATGCCTTCTTAGGACTCAGTTTCTGTGTTTATTGTGTTTACCTCACACACAAAGAAGTATGCAAAGAATGGAATCTATATCTAGCTGGAGACAGGCCCTTGTCTCCTTCCTCAATCTAGTTCAGGGACTGGGCAGAGGATCATCTGCAGAAAGTGGGTTCACCTTAAGGGAATGTATTTTTCCTTTTCAGAATTCGAGAATTGTGTGCTCCCTATGGGCCACCTGGAGAGTCCCTGCATCTACCTGCTTTTCCTCAGGAAGATGCGACTATTTCTTTTCTTTTGTAGTTTACTTCAGATGCTGACTGGAGTCCATGTAGTCTTGTAGGCTTCATGACTAATGCTTTGAGATTCCTTGCTCTCTTCTAAGGCCCCCTCCCTACAGCATGAGTGCCTGCTGCAGGTGGCTGACCTCCATCCACCTTGTCTCATGACTTTTGCCCCTTTTCCATTTCCCTCCTCCCTTCCAAGGACCCATGAGATTTACAGCTTGCCTGCCCTGACACTTTCCTTTTAAACTCTAACAAACTGTCTACTGGAGTCTGTTCTTTGTCCTTGAGCTGTTTGTGTCCATCCTTAAACTCTTTTATTAATGAGACCGAGAACCTTAGGGGGGAACTCTAATTTTCCAAGTATCACATAATGGCCCTGCTAGAACCCCCCCCCCGCCCCAAGATTTCCAACAACATTTCCTTCCTGCTTCTTAATTTTCTAATTGGCAGAGAGAATGAATTCACTCCTGCAAGGCTAGGCAGCATCAGCTGGTTTTAAATCATTGCTGGGTAGACCTGTTTGAGAATTTGGTTTGTGTGTAAAGCAGACATTTTTCTTAAATGTAAACTACATACTCAGAAAGCAACTATGCACTAAAACCTCCTAGAACCAAGTTCTTATTGTTGACAGTCACAGAAACTTCCTCCTTTCCCTGTTTGCTTTCAAATGCTAAGAATCAGGTCCTGAAGCAGAAACAGAATGGGTTCTTAAAGCTCGCAAGGGGCCCTCATTCGGACTGTATTTATAGCTCCGTTCCTCATACGTTTTTCTTTGGAAAACTTAAACTGCCCCAAACTGTTTCCATTAAGACCTGATGCTTCCACATGCTGTGGCACCTCTGTCCTGTTACACAGCCTCTTGCCTTGCTCCCTTCCACCGCCTCAGTGGTAAGAAAACCACTTAAGAAAATGTCAGAGTTATAATTGACATGTGAGGGTACCCTAAGACCTCTTGAGGAAGAGAGGAAATGCATCTGACCGCTGTCTAGAAGCTTCTGTCCATCTGGCTTGTTAGCTCTCCTCAGAACCATATGTATGACTTCCTTTGAGTGTCACCGGCAAATCCCTTAGGCCAGATTCCTTCCCAGAGCTCCCATTTCTGCTCAGAAGTCCTGCCTATCCTCTTCTGCCTAGTTATTAGCTATTCATCTCTTCATTAAACCAATCAGAAGGTGTCTTAGGCAGGCCAGGAAGAAGAGAGATACATCTTCATGTAGTGTGATCAAATAATCTGCAACGAACTTGGGCCCACTAGTCATTGTTGCTTGGTTGTCATGCCCCTGATGTCCAATCCCCCCGACCAAATTTGGGCCTGATAGTCATTGTTACTTGATTGCTAATCATGTATACTCTATGTAGAAGACATAATTTTGCCTTCTATATTGCTGCATGTTTTTATGTTTGTGTGAAATATTATGTTTAATCAATCTTACCTTTTGTTTCCTGAATTTCTCATTCAGCACTTAGGCTTTGCCTACACCAAGGGGTTAAATCTGAGCACAGATTCCCACATGCTGGTACTTTGTGCCAGTAAGTCAACATCTAACATACATATTTGTTGATGCTGTACTGACCAATTCTCATCTTTACATGCAAGCTCTTCAAATCAAAGGATTCACGGTTTTGGTCCCCCCCCCATAAGACTCTTTATGCACGCTTCTCATTGCAGGAAGTTTGCTTCACAGAGGTGACTGAAGTCAGCCCTAAGTGACTTCCATCCATTTCTTTCCATCAGATCTGCATCAATATTCCCACATCTCAGTGGGCTCTCCATTTAGTTACTAACGAGCACTAAGGACTAATCTCCCCCTCCCCACTCCCTGTACATTTTCAAATGACCAAATGCTCTACTGATGGTGTACAGGTGAGCAGTTCATTTCTCTGTCTCATTGGAATTTACTCCTCGACTCTTAGATGTGCTGCCTAAAAGTCTACGAGTTGTCATGACAGGAAGGAGCTCCAGCTGCCTCCCTCAACTGGACGGTGTACCCATTCCATTAGCACCTCACGACTGCTGATGGTGAGCTTGTCCTACTTTTGTAGTCGTTGGCGGAAAAAAAACATCTCAACACAGGAAATGAGCACAGTGAAGCACAGCCCAGATTTGTCCTCAAAGGGCCGGGTGATACATGAGGTACCCTCTAAGACTGACCCACTCCTTCATGTAGCCCAACCTTGGCAACCAAGGAGGGTCTTATGACCTTTGTAATGCTTTCTTCCTGGTGGAGATTTTGCCTCAGGTGCCTCCACGATGACCTTAAGAAACCAGTCAACCCATTCCCCAGATCCTACTCTAAGGATTTCCTTAGTGAACTAGGACTAATAAACAGCAAAAATTCCATCAAACCTTCCCCAGCCAAAGTCATTCATCCCCCAACATGCAGAACTCTTGCAGCTGTAAATGCGTAGATTCACATGACAGATGACATCTTGATTTATGGAGAGACCATTCCATATTTCCCACACACATAAAGAAAGACAGAAAAAGGTCGCTTTCTTCCACCTTAGACTGTGATCCTTAATTCAGGATTAAACTCATTAGAATGTAATCCTGGTGCTTCCTTTTCCCATTAATTACTTTGCTCCTTCTGCTTCCTTTCTTAGGCTGCAGCAATCCACAACCCAGGAGGAAAGGGGTTTCTAATACTAACAATTGAATTTGTTACTTGGTGGTGGTGACACAGGTAACATATGTTATGTGAATGCTAACAAATTTACTCTCAAATTATTTTCCCACTGAATGTGACAGCACTTTAAAATATTTACAAATGGTATACTCCTGCATTTTAAAAATAACTGTTTCCTAGCGAATATTTTCTCATCTCCCTTACCCCAGTGGTTCATATTTCTCTTGAGCAGGCCATGTAATTTATCAGAATGTGTTTTAGGGAAAATTATACTGTCTGTAATTTATGAGAACGCACATCTGAAAATAATCTTAAAACATATTCAATTACAGAAATCATGTTAATAAGTTCCTTAAAAAATCCTATTGCTTAAGGCTATAGAAAATGAGGCAAGCCAACGATAGGGATACCTAACACGTCTATTTGATCACAGTTTTATATGAGACAGGAGTCTTCTGATCCAAGATCCAGAGGCCCAGGGTGATCATCCATTTTTGTGCTTGGTGCTATAGTTTAGATTTGCCATCATGCCCTTAAGTCCCATGTGTTCAAGACTTGGTCACCAGCGTGTGACTCTACTGGGAGGTAGCAGAGTTTTCTGACCCCCAACATGACTTGCTTTGACACCAAAATGCTCCATTGACTGCGTGGCCTTGCCCCCTCCACTCTGTACACCTGCCCCGGGGTACTTGCTCCTTCTGTCCGGGCATCATTGTAGCATGAATAATAAAAACCTAGAGACAGATATGGGAGTTAAAACTGGAGATCAGAGAAGCAAAGCAACCAGTACTAGAGAGTTCTCACCTCTACCAATGCTCAGACCTAAGGGGTGGACAATCCTGTCCTCAGACTGCTTCTGTCTCCACCAAACCTCAGAATCCCACAGCTCCTGTCTCCTCCCACATTATACTCCTCCCTAGTGCTGGGATCCCAAGTGCTGAAAGCACCTTTGTGTGAGCTGTTTCTCTTTTAGACAGATTTAACCTCGTGGAGCCCAGGGTAGCCTTGAATTTACAGAGATCGCTCTGCCTTTGTCTGCACTCAGGAGTTTCTCACCTGGTCTACTCTCCTTGAGACAAAAACCCCTTTCCCTTGGCCTGTGAGTCTGCTGTAGACCGCATTACAACATTTCCCTCATTTCACTAGTTACTCCCCCCACTGAAGATGCATCCCTACTCCTTGATTGCAGTAGCGCTTTGGATTAAAGTTCCTCCTTATCAATGCATGTTTAACATTTAAAGCAGTATCACATTGACTTATTTGAATGTGTGAGCTTGCACAGATGCTACAGCACTTATGTAAGGGTCAGAGGACAACTTGCGGGAGTTGGTTCCCTCTTTCCATCAGGTGCATCCTGGGGATAGAACGCAAAGCCACCAGGGTTGCCAGCAAGTGCCTTTACTCACCGAGCTGTCTTGGGTCAGTCCCAAGTCTGAAAATATTTGAAGTCATGTATTTTGACAGGCTCAGAATATGGTACCCCAAATATGGCACTTAGCCTGTTAAATGTTTGAGGCTGAAAGAACTTTTGAGATAGCAGATGCAAGAATGCCTCTGGGCTCCCACTAGGCGTGGAAGCAGCTCCTAAGGTCCTGTTGTGGCAGTGCCCCCTGTCCTTGAGGAGAGGAGAAGGGATGTGGGGGGATCTAGGGGGCTTTGCTGAGTCTCACCCAGCTCACTGTTTTTAGCACAGTCCTCTTATCCTATCTTTCCCCCACAGAAATTTCCAGCCTATGCCAAACGTGGTATAGAAATACCGAGGTTTATTCGTTTACTAGGCCAGCAAGATTCTGTTGTCAAGTGAGGCTCACAACAAGGAGAGCCACATGCTATGTTGGCAAAGTGTGCACCACCAGCCTAACCTACAGGGGCCTCAGAAGAACTCTAGAAGGGTAAAAAGAAGAAGTTCTCTGGGTAGTAATAGGTAAGTGCACTGGATCTACTTTGTACATGGGCAGCAGTGCTGGAGGGGAGGCATTGAAGGAGATGTGTGGAGTCCAGGGGGGCAGGGAAACTGAGAACATAGCCAGGAGGTGGAGGTTGAGTCTGACCATCCTTTACTTTCCTCTGCTTACTACGAAGCAGTCATCAGAGCATACACCCACTGCCCTGGAGACTCCACTAATACCCGCTCTGGTCCAGATGAGCCACAGGGTCTGAACTTCACTCCAGTTACATCTCCAGTGGAACAGAGGACAGCCACCGGATGGCACCAAACACTGCTCCGACATGATGATTTGTGTGATAAACCAACACTGGGTAACCACAGCTGCTTAATAACTAGTAAACACTGATTATACCAGCCTGAATTTTAAGGTTTGAATTCTGCTCATTCCATAATAGCCTTAAAATTTTTTAAATATATTTAAGTACCTTCCTAATGAGAAATGAAAATAGATACAAGTAGGAAATACATCCTCAAGGTTTGGTAGGGATTCAGATATGGATGCATCAGATTATGTCTGAAAAAGGCAGGGTAAATCAGTGTATTAAGGGATGCCCTGATTGAAACTGGAGAATTTCATTACTTACAGAAATATTGACAGGTAGAAGCTAGAAGGAAGTAAAAACTATTTAAAAGTGAATTCCCTCTAGATATGGAGACTAATTATCTTTTGGGATTTCCATTATTTTGGGAGAATCATTTGGATGAGACATTATGCCAGTGTAAATGCAAAGAAGATCCCAGAGAGGGGTGACAAGATTGGAGAGGCAGGGGTTTGAAGCAGTGGCCTGTGTGAAAAATTACAAGACTCCTTTGTTGGATACTTAGAACTGGCTATTTCCTTAAAGCTCCATCCCCTGAACAAGTACAGGAGAAAACCCTTTGCATTGCCACCAGTTATACAAGCATGCCTCTGTTTCAGAAGACACCATTTTCCCAACACACAGACATCTTTAAGTCCTAACTCAGTCTGAGTTTGTTAAGTGTCCCTGGCTGTCTACTGTATTGGCTGCCTGAATTTCACTGGGTTGCCATCTACAACTTTAGAACACGTCATTTCCAAAACTGGCATTTGCAGTGGAATTTTGCTTGCACAGGGGATGGAGACTCATAATCACCAAACTAGACAGTGGTGGTGGTCTGGGTCCTGTCTGTACAGTGTGCCTACAGAGCTCGGGTCCAGGAAAGTTCTTGCTTAGTCAGGGAAGCCAGAGCTTCAGGCTTGATATCTGGTCCCCAGGAGCTGCCTTTAGTAGGAACCTGGCTAATCCTGTCAGCAAGATCGCCTTCTCCCTAATTTTCCATCTGCTGTCCCCTCTGCTTGCTTCTGAATGATAAATTCCTATCTTTTGCTATTCTATTCAGAACAGAGTCCTTTGCACCCTTTTGCAATCACTCCAGATTCAAATTTGCTTTTAACCACTTTGCTTTCTTTCTTTCTTTTTTTTGACAGTAGACCTGTGAGTGCTTTTGTTCAAGTAGCTTGTGGGGATGGGGAGTAGGTTAGGGAGGGGGCTAGGGATGAATATGACCTAGTAACTGCAAATAGGCCAGGAAAATCTTCACCCACTACTGTTTGTTATTGAAAAATTTGGGGAGTCCCTTTGTGGTTATCATACGATACTGGGGAAATCAGGGCCCAGTCTTGGGGTTCTTAGTCTCAATAAAAAAAAAACATTTACTGGACTCAAAGGAAAGCATGAGGACATTTTTTTAGAGTTTAAAGGAAAATCCTAAGATAGACAAACTACAAATCTCCACAGCTACCTGGAGGAAGCAAGTGGACCAGAGATTAAAAAAGAAAAAAGAGCCATGTCCTTTGAGTTGAGCCATTATGGAGTCATGGAGACCACAAGGAGCAATACGGCAGGAAGAGGAGCTTTCAGGAAAGAGTAAAGAAGCCTAAAGTGTCAGAAAAACCACCCTTAGACTCTAGCAGAATCCAAAAACAAAGACAGAAGAGAAGAAAAAGCCAGGCAGACCCAGCAGAAACTTGAGTCAGATCCGGAGTGACTGCACTAGGGGGAAAGGACTTCTGGGGAGGGCAGTTATGTTATCTCATTAAGGGGACAATTAGTCATCTCATCTCCTTAGACTGATGGTGATCCCATCTTCCGAGGGGTAGTCCCACCTTTCTGAGGGCTGGCTCATTGACCTGTGTAACTAGAATGTCAGTTCTCTACCGAGGCCAGAGATTTCATTTTCTTCATGAGAAGGAAATAGTTTGCCCTTAATGGGCCTTGTTGCTATGGTGACACTCTGACCCACCAGGAAGTGGGTATCAATCTAGATCTGCCACTGAGCCAGGACTGAAGTCCGTGCAGTGCAATTATCCTGGAGCAAGTTTTTTTTTTTTCAAAAGAAAATGCTTGTTCTCGAGGTAGTGAAACCTGAGGGAACAGAAGAATACATCTCAAATCTACCTCCCTGGTGATAGGTTTCGGGGTGTTTGTGGGAGAAAAAGGAGGGTGGTCTGAGGGTGGGAGTGATTGTGGGTGAGGAAAAGTCCCGTGATTGAGGAGGTCTGTGCATTTGTGAGCCAATCTCATGGCTCCTTGCAGGACACACCTAGGAAACAGCAGCATTAGCAGGACCCGAGGGTGGAGCCTGGACCGTTCTCTAATGGCAAACTCACCTATCAGACATTTGTCTGAGTCCAAGTGAAGGGCTGTTGGCTCTAACTCATTTGAGCTATACCCAAACTCCTGCAAAAGAGCCTGGAAAATCATCACCACAGTTACCTGCCATTGCAGGTGTCACATAGCACAGGTCATGAGGGTGCATTGACTAGCTACTGTCCCCAGAGGACAGTGATAGGAAGCAAAAAGCTAACAGGAAGGGAAGATAGAGTTTATTCAGATTTCCCTGGGATTTGGGATATTCAACCCGGAATGCACTGCCAGGTGATTAGAGACAACTCAGAGCCTAGTGATGACGGCTTGCTTCTTCTGTTTAAATTGTGTCTCTGGCCGCTAATGTAAGAGCTGTGGTGGGAAGGACAGAAGGGACCAAGAGGGAAACATTGGCACCAAAGAGTGAAGTGATGAGGGATGTCCTTTTGTATATGTTTCTCCTCCTGGTTGATGAACAAAACACTAATTGCCTAAGAGCCAGTAGAGGCGGGAAGATAGGCGGGACTAGGAAATGAGGAGAATTCTGGGAAAGGTAGGCAGAGATTGACTGCAGGAAGATGCCATGTAGAGATCAGGAGGATTGGATGCCCCAGGTGTTCTCTGGTAACATAAGGCAATGTAGAAATACATAGATTAGTAGTTATGAGTTAATAATTAAGACAGAGCTAGCTAATAAGAATCCTTAGCTATTATCCAACAGTTTTATAATTAATATAAGTCTTTGTGTGCTTATTTGGGACTGAGAAGGGCATTGGGACCTGGCAGGAAAGAAAATCCACCAGCAGTGAAGAATCTGGAGGGTTTGACAGAGAATGAGGGCCAACTGCCAGTGACACCCAAAGATGGAGAGGCAAGAATGTAAGGCCTCCGAGTATGGCTCTGTGCTGTGAAAACAGCTCCCTCTAGAAGCACTTAAAGCTTATTAATGGCTATGCTTTCCTTCTCATATCCTTGACCTTCCCATAAAGATTTCTCAGAACTTGCAGAAGGGTTATGCTTATGCATGGAGAAATGATCATTAGAGTCCCTTGTGCGTTTGCAACAGATCTGCAGAGCTTTGGATAGTGCCCGGCTGCCAATGCAGGCCAGCAGGACCCATTGCAGTTATCATCAACTTCCTGATTTATTGCATTGCAATAATGGCAGAAACCAAAGAGAAGATACAAAAGGCATTTTCCTTGGCATGCAGGAAACTCTCAGGTGTTGGTTTCTGGGTTGAAAATCACAGGACTAAAATTGTAATTCATACAGCAAATTTTAATTATTGCATTTGCATTGACCAGCTCGTGAAAACCCCACAGCCTTTCGTTTCTCTTGTCTTGGTGCCAGATAAACAGCTCTCTCAGAGTCCAGATGAACACAAAGGACCAGTTAATTCCTCAGGATTTAGTACTAGACTGCTTTATGTGTCCTGTGACGGGAAGAGAGAGAAAGACTGTAGGTGACATATTGTGAGAGACGCACATCAGATGAGGACAAATATGAGCAAGACGTCAGTCCTGCTGGCTGTCAAGGGCACTTATTACAACATCACTCCACTGGGAGCTCCCCTTCAGTGTTACCAGTTAAAGGCAGCACAAACACTCTAACAGACTGTGTTTTAACTATCAGCGCTTGGTTTTGACACTAGAACTAGATCTCTAGAAGGTAAGTTTCCAGCTTAAGTATTTGCAGTCTCATTTCTCAATGGATTGCTAACTGATCACAAGGGGGAAACATCAAGAATAGTTTCTACAGAAATTCTAGAATACAAGATAAGGGTGAAGAGAAGATACAAAACCTCTCTTCGAGTTTCTTCAAGCCATCCTTTCTAGTAATGCGACTTACTTCTCTGAGAATGACTAAACGATAGATTTCAATTCTCACAATAATGTTTGGAACTTGAAAATACATAGAAAAGGATTTCTAGCATAAAATCATAGAGTTAAGGAAGGAAGAAATCAGGAAGCAACTTTTGCTTTGAGAGGAATTGGGCGTGTCCTCTAGAGGGTGCCATGCACTGTGGGGGGAAGAAACAGAGCCATGGGGTGGTGCCCCAAGGAGCATTCACATAGGGGTGGGAGCAGAGCCCAGCTGCTGAAGTTAAGTGCAAGTTGAATGTAAACCAGTCTCCACCCTCAGAGGGACTTCTGGGGGCAATGGCGGGGGGGGCAGAGTGGGGAGATGTCTTTGTTTCAACCACTCTGTAAGAAAAGGGAATGCTGTTGAGACATTGTAAATTGAATCTGCTCTTCAGCAGATTTTAAATAAAAAAATCTTTTCATTTGAGTGGGAACAAAAGGCAAACAAAACCTTCAAACCTGTGAGACTCAAACCCCAACCCCTCTTCCTGCCAAATCCTTCCAATCCTGAATTTCAAGGGGAAACAAATAGCTTCCTTGTCACGCGATGCTGTCACAAGCTTCATCCTCTCAGAGCACAACCATTCAAGAAACTTTGAAAACGATATAATGAAATACAAGGAAAAGTGAACGCGTGGGCAAAAAGAGTCAAAAGCAAAACCAAATGCGACAGTGGATGTGATCCACCAACACTTCTTGTATTACAGTGATCAGACCACTGTAAGTATAGATTATTAAAATAGGTTATACTGTGCAGAAACGAGAAAGGAGACTAATTTCCAGTGTCTGCCAAGAAGGAACAATAAGGTAACTGTGCACCAATAAAACTGCCAAGTGGAAACCCAGGAAATGAAGATCAGATTGCAGCTTTCAAAATACAATAACTTAATAGATGGATTTAATAAATGAACTGGAAAATAAGTCAGAGGAAATTGGATGTAAAGCAGGATAAAGATGCAAACAGAAGACAACATGGAAAGGAAGCCAAGTCACAACTAAGAGCAAAAGAAAATGTATGTGTGTGTGTGTGTGTGAGAGAGAGAGAAAGAGAGAGCATGCCTTTGTGAGTGTGTACACGTGAGTGTGCAACTGCATTTCTGAAGGCACAGAGCCAGTGTGTGAAGATGATGAACAAGAATTCCCCATACACAATGGAAGATATCCAAGCATTCCAGAGAGCTAATTACCAGGGAAGGAGAATTACATGCATGCATGGGTCACACAGTGAGATCCTTTCAAAATGATAAGGAAAGGGAAAGAGGGAAAGGGGGACTAGGAAAACTGAGTATCTAGTGTTTATATCTTAAATTCTGTATCTAAAGACAGTTTGGTTAAAGCATGGAACAACAAAGGAGAATTTCTTTTTTGTGTATCTGTATGTGGTAGTTTGAATGTAATTGGCCCTCATAAGCTCATTGGGAGTGACACTGTGAGAATGTGTGGCTTTGTTGGAGTAGGTATGGCCTTGTTAGGAAGTGTGTCATTGTGGGGCAGGCGTTGAGATTTTCTCTGCTCAGGATACTACCCAATGTCTCAGTTGACTTTCTGTTGCCTGCAAGATTAGTACCCTCAGCTTCTCCTCCAGCACCACATCTGTCTGCAAGCTGCTATGCTCCCCATCTTGATGAAAACTGGAACTGTAGGTGAGCCACCCAATTAAATGATTTCTTTATAAGAGTTGCCATGGTCATGGTGTCTCTTCACAGCAATAGAAACTCCAACTAAGACTCTGGGCACGTGGCTTTTGCATTTACATGTTTGGGGGCATATCTTTTTGTGTGGGTCCAAGTGCAGGTGTGTACCTGTGTGTGTGGGTCCACGGTTGATGCCTGGTGTCTTCCTTAATTGCTGTCTACCTTGAATAACGAGGAAGGGTTGCTCACTGAACTCACACAAGAAGAGGTAAAAGGCAGTGTAAGGGAAAGAGGGGCATGTGGGCAGGAGCTATTCACAAGGCAAGGAGAGGGGCTTAGTATGGTGATATTTTGTTTATTATCTAACAAATAAAGCTTGCCTGAAGATCAGAGTGCAAAGGTAGCCACACTAGTCAGCAATAGAGGTCAGGCAGTGGTGGTACACACCTTTAATCCCAGTAGCCATACTAGTTAGCCATAGAAGTTGGACAGTGGTGTTGCATGCCTTTAATTCCAGCACTACAGAGGAATGTAAATTGGTTGGAGACAGAAGTGTAGTGTATTCAGTCTGCAGTCATGCTGAGGACAGGATCACCTCCTTTGGTCCAAACCTTGGTAGCAGTAAGAACTCTCTAGTGGCTTGCCTGCTTTGCTTCTCTGATCTTTCACCTTCCCCCCTAATATCTGTCTCTGAGTTTTTATTATTCATGCTATAGCTTAGCACAGACTAACCCAAGCAGACCCCTGATCTCAGGCTTCTTGTATTAAGATATTTTGCTAAGGCAACATTCTTAAATGTGTACACACACTTTCCTATTTATGCATTAAATACCACATTTTTAAAGAGACAGACTTTTTCTATCAATTTACATGTAGCAGAAAAAACTGGTAAGTATGGTGCGATTTTCGAAATAATTTTTTCTAGATAGAAGCATACTTATCAGCAGCAAGTGGTAGATGTCTTTGCTTTCACAGACAAGGTGGTGGCGTCCCCATAATCTGTCCCTATCATTGTGTGTTTTTCACATAGCCTTCCTCTAACTGCATGTTTTCCTTGTGTCTGTTGGTCTGTCCTGGAGTGGCTGTGTCATTTGGAGGAACTGATAGTGACAGATCTGTTGGGGACACATTTACTTTGAGTTTACTGGGATTCTTTTTTGTTGACAGTCACTCCTGAGAATAATGAAGCTATTGTGAGTCACCTGGAGCAATAGTTCGAGTCATCATATGATATATGAAAACGCCCAGCATGGGAGTAGTGGAGATAAAAAGAAGGAAAGTGTGTGCGTGTCTGAACTAAGTTATGCTTCAGCAATGCTTTCAAATCCTGTTCTACATAAAGCTGTAAGTTGTGGGCTTGTACAATTCTGAGGAACAAGAAACCTTGCATCAGGTCAAGCAAGATGCATTCATAAATATCACACTCCTATGTAGATATACATTTTCTTTGTGAATAGAAAATGAGGCTACTGAGCAGTGGTTTTCAACCTTCCTAATGCTACCACCACTCTTTAATACAGTTCCTCATGTTGTGGTGAGCCCCAACCATAAAATTATTTCATTACTACTTTGTAACTCTAATTTTGCTACTGTTATGAATCATAATGATATGCAGGATACCTGGTATGTCACTCCTGATATGTGAAAGGGTGGTTTGACTCCCAAACTGGTCATGACCCACAGATTAAGAACAGCTGCCCCAGAGTGTTGTGCACAGCAACTATGTTTCTAAGAGTTCACACAAGAAAGCATCTTGGTAGGAGACTTCCAATTTGACAGCCACCCTAATAACTGATATTATTCACTCATTATGTGAGTTAAGAAGCAAAAGAAACAGTCATACACTGGCAATCACTTAAAAGCTGAAGGACTGATGACGCTATAAGAGAATCTGTCAGTTTCTAGATTTGAAGTAGAGTGAATTATTTTCAAAAGTCTTGCACATGGCTTGTGCTTCTGCTAGTCCCAGATACTCACATGTCTGAGGTGTTATGATCATTTCATACCAAAGCCCAACGCCACACTGGGCAACATAGTGGATTCCCATCTGTTATGTAATAAGACTTTTCCTGGGGGCATGCAAAACACATTACCTTCTCACTCCAGACAGGGAACCCACAGCAGAACAATGGACATATACCGCCAAAGTCCAACTTGGCAAGGCAATGAGTTTTACTGGAGTTACTTAGAGCAGAGATGATCAAACACAGATGGGAACTTGGAATACACTGCACAGCCTGAAGGCAGCTCAACAGGTTGGAGAGTGTCCTTTCCAGGTGCCTCGGTTGGTCTACACATCTTCCAGGCAGCTCAGCTGGCTTCTGCTTCTTCTGGGAAGTTGGTCTGGCCTCTGAGTCTTCTATACAGTTTGGCTCATCTGAGAGTGACTCTCCATAGTGTTATTGCTTACTCTGGGAGGAAGCTCTCCCTAAGTGCAGGGTTGTAAGTCATGGTTCCATACTTGGGTGCTTCAAGAGCATTGGCCTGTTATTGTCCTCTTAGAAAACAATTTTCCATGTCTTGCATTTTGCAGGGTTACTGCAGTTCACTTTCTGCTTCAATGTTATGTTTGAACACTCATCTTTTACTTCTGTTTCCATCATCCTTCCAAATAGTTTACCCTCCCAACAAGACAAGCCATTCCATGACATTAATCCTCACATTTCAGTTGAAAATGTAGAGGTTGAAATAGAAGAAGTAATTTCAGCTCAGAACTGCCAGCCAAATACAATTTAATCTACATTTTTTTGCATGCTTGGACTATTTCCACTGAAGAGAAATACTCTATTAGGTTTTCTTGCTTGACAATAACAGGAGTACTCATGTTCATTTGCCAGTGACATTCCTCTACTGTAAACAGATGTTTAATCAAGCTCTCAAGAACCTGACATTTACATTCCTTTATTGTTTTCCAGGCACTTTGAGCCAAAGGCTGTGCTAGACTCTGCATTGATGTGTTGTCTGTTGCTATAACAAAATGTCTAAGGCAGTATATTTAAAAAGAAAAGAGTTCGTTCCACTCACAGTCCTGGAAGCTCAAAGGTATGGTACTGATTACAGTTCCATTTCTAAGGGCAAATGGTGGGGGTTTGTGAAAAGGAGGAATCAGGTCAGTAGACAGGAAATCACAGAGTTCCATAATGCCTTCTGAAGGCACACACGCCATGACCTAAAATCTCCCTGATGGGTCCTGCTTCTTCACAAACCATAGTGAGTGCTGTGAGGGCACTGAGAAAATGTTGGCTCAACCTGCATGCCCGGAAGTACTACACACAGGCCTGGCAGTTAAACATGGTGGCATATAGCATCTATGCTATCAGGAAGGGAAAGTCATTACCAATCAGAATCTCAAGATGAAGAAGGTTGTGTTATTAACTGGAAAACATTTGAAAACTGAACTTAACCACATAAGAGAACACTAATGAAGTATTTTTATGTCAATGAAATATTGACTGTTTAGTCAACATCTCAGGTTTGGTAAGCCTTCTGACCTGGCCAGCATGGGTTTCTCTATGCTCCACAGTTTCTTAGTCTGCTTGCCTTCTGTTGAAGCACTTAGTAAACTCAAGCATGCTTAACTCATCACAGGGCAGGCTTCTTTCAGAAGCCTGGGCAGCTGCAAGCTGCTTGGTTCATCTTTACATCTGACTCCTGCATGGAACTTTGTAATCAAAAGGTAAATGATGTGTGCATTTATATTACACACACACACACACACACACACTAAATCTTAATCCACATTTGGGGATTTAAGTCAGATATGAATATCTTTTGAAGGACCATCCTAATATAGCCCTATGATTTTAAGGCAACTGCAGTTTTCATATTGCAGCCATTTATCTGTGCAAACATAGATCTCATATGGAGATAATTAGCAAAGCAGACATCTCCAGCACATACGGCAGAGACATGATTGCAGAGTGCTCATCTTAGTTCATTAATTTGCTTATTGTTGATTAATTCAGTCATGCATTTATTGATTCAATCAGTCCAGCACTTATAATTAAATAGTCATGTGTCTACCACTACACCCATATAAAGAGGATTATGTAAGCAGTTTTGATATCTATAAAAGAATATATTCCAGAATGTTACCCAAGACTGCATTTTTATGAGATTGAAGCATATGATTTAATTTTGCCAGTTTGAAGGAAATTGTGTTATGTAATACAAGGGCATTTGGAACACCACAAATAAAAAAAAGACATTTCTTTTTCTTCCATTTATTTTTTTCTTTGATATTTTGAGACAAGATCTCACTCTGTAGCTTAGCTTAATCAGGGACTCACTATGTAGCCTAGGCCCCAGTTTCCCAAGTGATAGATAGGATAACAGATACATATGTACCACCATGCCCATAGCAAAATTATTTCTAATATAGACGTTCATTTTTCTAGCTAAAGAGAAACTCATTGAACTTCAATGAACAATAATAAAATTTAGCTTTCTAGAGTGTAGTCCACGATACTTTGATAAGCTTATATATCTTCATATCTATCTCCTTGCAGTGGGGAATATAATCCCAGCTTGGGCCTTAGCTATCCATCAGTCCAGTGGTTCACAACCTTCCTAATGCTGTTTCTCATGTTGTGGTGACTTCCAACCATAGAATTATTTTTTGCTTCTATTTCATAACTGTAACTTTTCTATTGTTATGAATCATAATGTAAATATTTGATATGCAGGATATCTGACATTAAACCCTGGTAAAAGGGTCATTTGACCCCCAAAGGAACCATGGTGAATAGGTGCAGAACCTCTATATTTGGTTAATTAGAATTAGTCTTGTTGAGTTTAACATCAACGTATTTTCACATGTAAGTTGGGTTTTAATTCTGTTTTAATTATTCACCTTAAAACATGTTTTATGCTGGTAATTAGTTTGGGTTAATCATGTGACCATGGTTGCTAGCACAGATTTACTGTAAACATACATAATACTTGTACTGCCCTCGACGTTTCCCATGTCCCTGTTTGTAGGCCACCACAGACTCCCAGCCATAGCCAAGTAGAATTCTGACCCAATCCCATCCCCATGGTTTTGACTTTAGAATGCCACTTACATGGAATCATAAAGGTATCTGTCTGGTTCTGGAGTTTTCATTCAGCATGGGTGTCTGAGTTTCATTTACATGGAATCTATACTTATTCATAGAAGTGTATTTTTTAATATTTCACTGCAGGGATATATCACAATTAACTTATCTTTCATTTGGCAAATGTTTTGAGTGATTTTCCATTTTGATTAAAAATCTGCTGGGGAAAATGTTCTTTTTTTCTGCTTTCTGGGACTATATGATTCTGTTTCTGTGAGATAAATGTGTGTGATTGACTTTGTGGGTCAAATAGTAACTGGAGATTTGCTCTTATAAAACATTGTTAAGGTGTTTTCTAAAGTGGTTGCATCAATTTCGCACCCCCACTAGCGACACGAGAGCTTCAGGTGTTTTGTGTCCTTGTAAACAATACTGTCAGGGTTTTCCCATGATTGACACTCACAGAGGTGCCCATTTGCAGCATTCTGTGGCTGTAATTTGCGTTTCTCTATTGACCAACAATGCTCCTGTTTAGTCATTTTTAGTGAAATGCTTGTACAAGTTCCCATTTAAAAAAGAATCATTTATTTACTATGGATACAGTGTTCTGCCTGCATGTATCCCTGCAGTCTGGAAGACGGCCCCACATCTCATTGCAGATGGTTGTGAGCCACCATGATTGCTGGGAGTTGAACCACATGGTAAACTCAGGATCTCTGGAAGAGCAGGCCATGCTCTTAACCCCTGAGCCATCTCTCCATTCCCTCTCTGTCCATTGTTTATTGGATTCTCCATTCTTACTGCTAAGTTGTGAGCAACCTGTTTGTGTATATTGGATGTCAGTTCTTTGTAAGATGTCTTTCAAAGTAAAATTTAAAACAAAATTTACTCTTTGCAGAAGGACAAAACTTGAGACAAGATCTCACTGTGTAGGCCATGCAAATCCTGAATTCATGGCACCCAGCCCCCACCCGCCCCAACATCCTGAGTGAGGGCATTGCAGAGTGTGCCACAGAGCTAAGCTTGAAGACACATCTGATTCTAGCGCAGTCCAGTTTGCTTGTCAGTTTCCTTGTGTACTCTAGGATTTCTGTCTTTTATCTACCATATACCAGTCTCACTCATGGCTGTGGTGTACCTCCAGCAAGCTCTTCCTTCAAGCTGTTATGTTTGGGTCTGCAGCCCATTTTTCACTATTTCTTAAAGTTGTCCTGGATAGTGGTCAAAATCGTATTGGGTTTGGATATCCAACTGTGTCAGGATGTGATCTTCAAAGGACAAATCTTTCTCTTCCGAATTACTTTGGTATCTTTGTTTAAAAAAAAAATCAATGGGCTGTACCATGTGTGGGTGTGCCTCTGGATTCTTTATTCTTTCCTATTGATCCAAATGTCTGTTTCTTGGCTGAAAAATATTGTCTTGACTACAGCTGTAAAATCAGGCAGCCAGTGTGAAAACTCTGTTTTCTTTTCTCTCAGGATTATTTTAATTATTCTAGTTCATGGGGTTTCAATGTAAATTTTAGGATCGGTTTAAGAGAAAAAATATCTGATGGGGTTTTGGAATTGCACAGAATGAGTAAGGAAACTAAGATGGACATGACTCTTGTGGTCTGAATGTGGCTTGGGTCCTCTAACTGATCCTGCACTTCTTTCGTCAATGCTGTGTGGTTTTTAATGAGGCCGGTAAATATTTTATTGAATTAATCTTTATTTCATAATATTGTGCAGTGTTCAATTTTTAAATGTTACTGGAAGTATGTAGAAAGGAAATTAAGTTTTGATTATTGTTTTAGTATTTTGAAAACTTGAACTAACAACTAAATTAGGTTTTTAAATTGAATTCAGGAATATAAAAATGAATAATAGTGACACAGTAGAACATACCTATGACCCTAGCATTCAGGAGGTTTGGGGCAGGAAGACCAGGCTAACTTCAACTACACAGCAAGTTTGAAGCCAACCTGGGCTACATGAGACATTGTCTTAATTAATCACATAAACGAATAGGTAATTATCATAAATCTGATAAGGTTGGATTTACTTAAGCAGTTAGGTTAGTTAACATTTGAGCATATCTTGCAATATTCACTATGTATGCTCAGCTCTGTACAGGCAGACACAGAATTGGACACAATTTCATGTCTCAGTTTGAGCACCATGCAGAAATTCATAGTCATAGCAGGAGTTTCTCAGCACTTACAAAAGATAGATATGAATACTCTGCAGATTCAGCCATGCTTAATGGTGGAAGAGTATATGCTCCCCTACATTAGATACCAGGTAAGGGTGTCCTTTAAAACAGCAGCAAACTTTACCAGTGCCCCAAGGCAAGTGAAAGAAATGATAGAGAAAATAAGGAAAAGAAGAAATTATCTTCACTCACAAAAATCATAACTGTCTCCAGAAAACAGTGAATCTACAATAAAATGGTTTAGTTCTTAGTTGAACATTTACAAGTGATAGTGCTTTATAGCATTATAAAATAAGGGTACATTGAAAATCCCATTTATTTTTAAATTTTCTGAACCCACATAAAAAGATATTGTCCAAATCAATTTTAGCAGTGTATAGGTTATAATTCTATACTCAAGATATTGATGAAATATTTTGAATATATTTTGTCTGCAGAAGTCCCTGAAATCTGGTGTATTGTGCTGTTTTGAACCACAGCATGTGCTAGTTTGGATGCTCACATTTCAAATGCACAAGAGGACCCTGTGTTTGTTGGCTGCCTTAATGTAAATACAGTGTCATTTTCTTCTCACCAATCCCTTTCTTTCATCTTGGTACCTAGGTAATGTGTGCCTTATTAAAGAATTTGGAAAGTGCTTTATCCTTATGTCTTCTGCAAGGATTGGTATAGAACTGGTATCATTTCATCCTTAAATACTTTATAAAGTTGTCCAGATAAAGCTGGAAGTTTTCTTTGTTAAAAGGCATTTAACTATAAATTTGATCTTATGTGAAAATACAAGATTTTTTCCAGTTGTCTGTTTCTTCTCCAGTGGACTTAGTAAGAATTTTAAGGGATGTGTCCATTTTGTGTCTCAAATGTATTGGATGTATTAGATATCCTGGAGTATCTGTTGGCCCTTTAATGATGCCCTGTGGCTGTCTTGGAGTGCCTGCTGGACCTCTGGTATTATCTCTTCTTTCATTTATAGTACTCATGAGTTTTCCTATTCTGATCCACATCTTACTTAGTTCTTTAGTTTTCTTTCTTTAATAGGCTTTGCTTTATAGAGTAATTGGAAGTTCACAGAAAAAAAATGAAGGGGGGTGGCGTGCAGAGATTTCACATATGGACTCCAAGCCACACACAGCTTCTCTGGTCATCAGTATTTTGCACATATGTGGAAACACATCAGAACATGTAAGCACATGTTGACACAGCATATCATCCAACACCCATAATTCACACTGGGTTTCACTATTGGTTATATATTTTGAAAAAAATTTGTGTTCATCTTTGCGGCGTTGTTCGGAGTGATTTCACTTCCCTGGAGGTCCCCTGTGTTCTGGTTGTCCCTCTCAATGCCTACCCACTACGACCTGTTCACTTTCTTCATAATTCGACTTTTCCAAATACCAGATATAGAGACCAGACTGAGAGATTCACTTTAAACTGACTTCCTTTACTTAGAGATACGGATTTGTTTTTCCGTGTCTTTTTGTGGCATGATTGCTCTTTTTTTTTTTTGTTTGTTTGTTTTTTTTTTTGCAGGCATCAGATCACCCCCAAACATGTTTAGAATTGTTTGTGAACTCTCATGTGGATGCTGGGAATTGAACCCAGGTCCTCTAGAACAGAAATCAGCGCTTTTAACCCTGCAGTGTCACTTATTAATGGCTGCCCTAGTGCTTCCAATACACACAACAAATGTGACTCCATTGTCACATAATACAGTGCTTCAGTTAAGCCACATAATGAAGTCACTCAGTCTCTTCTCTCTGGACTCTCCACACTATTGGTCCTATCACCTTATACGCAGGCAAATGTACACTCAGAAAGCCTGCCAGCGTCATTAGAAAGATTAAGGACAAGAAAAGTAGAGCTATCATTTTCCTCCTTCCCTTTTTTAGGCATCTGTGTGTTATGAAGGTCAGAGACTCTGGCCTGTGCCATCTCTCTTTAAACATGTCCTTATCGATGAACTGCTGCCACAAGTCCTCTCAGCCTTTCTCACTTAGGAAAATTGTTCTTTCCCTGTTGAATTTTACAGGTGCATGGCTTTGCTCTATAGACATTTAAAATATTGTATCCCACTGCCTTCTTGCTTATGAGATTTCTGAGAAATTGGATGTGTTCCTGCATTTGCCTCACTGCAGGAAACTAGGAAGCTGTTGCTTTCTTTGGAGTTATATCAGAATTTTTCTTTGCTTTTGATTTTCTGTCATTTGAGTGTGGCATGCTTGTATGTCAGGCTTTATAAATGATTTTTTTTAGTATTTAATACTTGTTTTCTATACTTCTGTAATCTGTGACTGTTACCAACACTAATTTTGGGGAAATTTTGTCATTATTAATACTCTCCTGTTTCTTTCTTCTCATTGCTATTTCTTTATCTTTTGTTTTTTTTTGGCTAAAATTCACTTCTTGAATGTTCTGTTCCACTCCCCCCACCTTACCTAGAAAAGGATACTTTTTTAAAAAACTATTTTTTCATTTGTATGATTTACTTTACCTCTAATTTGCCCCTCTGCCCTTCCTAACCTGCAGTTTAGTAATATGGGACCTGTGACTATGTTTGGAAAGTTGTGTGTGTTCTGACACAGACATCTGAAGGTATACATTGTACGTAAGCACTGCTGGAGTTGAAGCCCCGTTTAAATGTGGATGGCACTGGGCTTTGCGCTTCATCTATTCAGTACCTCTTCACCTATAAGTTTCTCCTGACAGATGTTCCCTTTAGAAATACATCGTTTTGTTTTCAAATGATTGTTGGTTGTGAAGAGTTCTTCTTGTTATCCATTTCCAGTTGGGTTCTGCTGTACTCAGAGAGCATGCAGGGCAGGCTTTCAGTTTTTACCAATTTATTGAGGCTCATTTGAAGGAATAGAAGAGCATCCACCTTAGTGACCTTCCTATGTCCGTGGAAGGTGGTGCGGACTGGTCCATCAAATCCATTTCTGCCAGGTGGGTGCTCAGTGTGCCTGGGTTCTCTTTATGATGATTTGAAACCTTGTCTGTGTTTTATGTTCTTTATTGATAGAGGAGTGTGAAGTCTTGATCATGATTATAAACTCATTCACTTTTGCTTTTCAATTCTGCTTTTACTTCTTTTGTTTTGAAGATGTTTTCAGTTCTGTAACACTAAGAATTGTCAGGTCTGTAGAACTGAACTCTTTGCCAAAAATACCATAAAATTCATAAATTCTTAATTTAAGGTGTTTCTTAGATGAAATCAACTATATGCTGACATCCCTAAAATTGATTTTTCTAGATTATTTTATATATGCCATAGTGAATAAATGTATGACTATGAAATCATTTCTAAAATTGTTGAAAGTTTAGTCCACTAATGTATTTAAAGTATACAATTTAAGAGTTATACATGTCAAAATTGAGATTTAGAAAGCAGACATAGGAAATACTTCAACTATGATACCATTCCCATTCCACCTTATGCACATCTCCATTTTCAGTGTCTTATTTGCCTATTTCTCTTCTTTGTCATACAAGAACTGCGCCTCGGTCTCTGGTGTCAAGACTAACAGTGGCTCACTAAAGGTATACATTGAACATAATATGGGGCTGGTGATACACTCGGCACACACAACACAGGCTCGGTCTTGCAGGGGGTTTTGAGTTCAATGCCATGCATAAAAACAGCAAACCCACTTTCCAAATGACTTGCAGAGGGATTTCAGTTTTGGTAGTGAGCCTTGTTAGGATCTTTGAGCTTCATATCATGATGGAACACCATCCCGGTTTCTCTTTGTACCAAGACTGAAAGTCTTCCCTCTATAGAAACCCACCTCTTGGCCATGGACCAACAGATAATTGGTAGCCTTACATCTCAGAAAGCTTCAAGTTACTGGAATTAGACAAATGGTTAAAATTGCATCAAAAATTCATTTTATGTTGATCATGTGAGCATTCAAAATTTGTGACATGAATGAATAATGATTATAAATTTTATTTTACTGTCCTGTGGAATGTTGGTTTTTCCTTGTAAAAACAGCATTTTAATGACTTATTTTGTTTGACTTTTAATTCACAAGAAGTAGAAAAGGAAATATTGCACCTAAAAATGCTGTTTCTCTTCAGCATTGTGCCCAACTGGCTGAACAGTGGAGTGCCAGATTAAGGAGCCAGCAGTGGGGTGGGGGGTTCTAAAACATGCCACATACTTCCATTGTGGGTTAACCACTTCTAAGGAAAAAATAGACACAGTCTCATTAAATAAGCTGTTTTCTTTAACTGTGATTATTTTTAATCTAACTTTTCTGTCTATAAACTCCAGTTTCAATGGCTTCCTCTAATTTTTAGCAATGGGTGTTTTGATATTGCAACAGGGTATTATGCAAATATAAATCATGTTGGATTAGAATATTTCCTAAGAAGCAGAAGCAATGTTCTTGCTGGCTCGATAAGTGTAAATGACTCTAATTATCTCTTCCTATACAGCATTCTGAGAAAAAGATATCAGGCTGCAGGGAGAACAATCAACTAGACTGTCTATGTTGAGAAATAGGTAGTTAATTCAATTCATGGAGGACAAAGTGCTTAATTACCTCATAGGACCAACTTTTTTGGCTTCTTCTTACTTGAGATTCATTTGGGGAATACAAATAATGAATGACAAGTCTTCATCTGTGTCATTCATACACTTCACAGACTCAACCCCAAAATGACTCTAACATCATTTGTGTGTATGCAGAAGGTAAATGTTAATGTGTGAGAATTGTGTGCCCACATGAAGTCCAGTGATTAATCTTGATTATTGCTCCACAGGAGTTGTCACCTTATTTTTGAAATGGGGACGTCTCATTGGAACCTGGTGCAGCAGAGCTTTCTAGTCCTGGTGCTTGGAATTAAGGTAGGTCCCCATGCTTGCACAGCAATGACTGAAAGCTGAGCTCACCTATCTTTTTCTGCTTCTTACAGTTTTTAAATAAAGAGATCAAAGGCTAATAAGGCTCTCATTTCAAAACATTTAAAGAGGCACCTGAAATACATCTAGCAGCCCTTAGTTTCTTTGTGAATAGATAAACTTAAGGGGAATGATTGGAAATCAAGGCAAAATGAGGCATGAAGTTATACCCTCTATTCTTTTTGAGATTATAGTATAGCTACATCATTTATTCCTTCCTTTTCACCCTCCAAACCCTCCAATAAATGCTCCTTGTCCTCTTTCAACCTCACGGATTCTTTTTTGTTTTTAATTAATTTTATTAAATACATATATATGTATGTATATATAGCTGTATTTATGTGTATATGAATGAAAATTTTGTATAATGCTACTCACTTGTTTTCAGAGCTGACCATTTTGTATTAGATAACAAATAGGTATACTAGTCTACAGGGAAGACTATTTCTCCTACTCAGAATTCTGTAGTTGCTTATAGATCTTTGGTAGGGCTGGGGTCTTATATACTTTCCCCATCGACTTTGACATGCCGATTAGTGCTGTCCTTGTTTAGCTCATGTTTAGGCAGTCATATTGCTGAGACTTTATGGCTGTAGTTTTTGACCCACAGGAGACTCCCACATCTTTTGACTCTGGGAATCATTTTGCTCCTTCTTCACAATGACAGAAGCCTTAGGTACAGGAACTATATCTCAATGTTTCTATTGGCACTGGGATCCCCAACTCTGCATTTTGGTTGGTTGTGGTCTTATTTAACGATCCCTGTCTGTTGCAAAGAGAAATTTCCTTGGTGAGGGGTGAGTAGGACACTTACTTGTGTGTATGAGAACAAGCATTTAGAATGTAGTTAGGGATTATGCTGGTTTAGTAAATTAGTAGTTTTTGATTCTCTTTCAATACCATGACTTCATTGGCACTGAGATAACTCTAGGTTTCCAGTACCAGGTGTGATTTTCCTCTTTTTGAGTGGCTCTTAACTCCACTTAGAGAACTTTTAGTTACTAGTAGGTATGTGTTCCACTATTGTCCCCTGAGAGGTGGTGCCATGCTGATATTTGTTGTGGTTCATAGGTGTCATAGCTGGGTGCAAATGTTGGTTGCCCCCTTCCTTTGGAAGTTTTCAGGACACCTTCTGGTACCATAGGGATAAGATGTTTGGGTCACTTCTTGCTTAGGGGTCTTTGGAGTCTGTATCTGAAGTGCATGGTATCTTCAGCAATAGGGTCTTACCTTCTGTCTCTGAGGGGTAACCATGGGCAATAGCAGTAGACTGTATGTTTGGGGAATGTCTCAGACAGTCCTAACCAACAATCAAAAGGGGGCTTCTCATGTCTGGTATTTAGGTTTTTATTGGGTGGTCTTTTGTTCTTGGAAGAAAAACTGTTCCAGATGAGAAAAGGTCATCTAATCTACATATGTATATTTACACACATAATTACATGTATTATAGTTATTATTGTTTATGATTTCCCTCTTGGTTCTGTATCCTTCTCCCTCCTTCTTTTGCATTTTCTTTCCTCTCTTTTGGGAAAGAGTCCCCCTTTTCCCATTTCCATGATCAGATTACTTGCACCCTGCTATTCTCTCTCTGATGCTCCCCAACACCCATGTTCTGGCAATGGTCCCATTTTACTTTCCTGGTTTTTGTAGTTACTCCAGAATGTGTACTCACATCTGAAGACTTGGAGCTAGGAGCCTCTGATGAGACAGAACATGTAATGTTTGTCTTTCTGGGTCTGGGTTACCTCACTCAATATGACCTTTTTATACATTTACCTGAAAATGATTGTAATTTTTCTTTACAGATCAACAGTATTCCAGTGTTCACACACTATAATTGCATTATTCATTCTATGGCTGAAGGAAATTTAGAATGTTTCCATTTCCTAGCTGTTGATAATTGAAGAGCAATGAACATGGCTGAGAAAGTATCTGTGGAGTGGGATGTCAAGTCCTTTGGGCATATGTCAACTAATGTTATAGCTAGGTCATATGATAGATTTACTTTCAGCTTTTTGAGAATTCTCCACAATGGTTTCCAGAGTGGCCACGCCAGTTTGTAAGCTTCCCAACAGTGAATGGGGTTTCCCTTCCCCCCTACAACACCCCAGCATTTGTTATCATTTGTTTTGTTGATATTTGTCATTCTGATTGTAGGAAGAGGAAATCTCAAATCTTGTTTTGATTAACATTTTCATAATTACTGGGGATAATGTACATGTTTTGAGATATATCTTAGTTATTTTTTTCTTCTTTTGGGAGCACTCTGCTCAGGTCACATGCCCATGTTTTGAATGGGCAATCTCTTTTGTTTTCTCTCTTTCTTTTTTGAGTTCTTCATATTTACTGGATATTTATTCTCTATCAGATGTATAACTGGGAAAGATTCTCTTCCATTCCATGACTTCCTCTTCACTGGGTTGATTATTTCTTTGACTGTGCAGAAAATTTGTAGTTTTATGAAGTCCCACTTTTAAATTGTTGGCCTTAATTCTTGGTCAAATGGAGTCTTATTCAGAAATCCCTTTCCTACACCTATATTATGTAGGGTACTGCCTACGTTTTCGCCTAGAAGTTTCAGTGTTTCAGATTTCATGTTTACGTGGTTGATTCATTTGGAGTTAGTTTTTGTGCAATGTGTTAAACAGAGTTCTAATTTCATTCTTCTGCTTCTTAAGCCTGTGTAGGACATTATTTAATTTTATGACCACATAAATCTTAAGGTTGAGACAATCTTTTTGTTTATGAGCTGTGTTATATGATTTTTAAACAGCCTTATCCTTATCCTTGATATCTCATATTAAATTATTGTGCTTTATAAGTAAGATAAATGCATAACTGATTCCTCACTCATGCATATTTAATCAGTTTTTCGCAAAATACTTGCAGGAAGTCCAGTATATAAAGGACTTCAGGGTCATTGCCATCAGTGACCCAAGTGGCTGTAGACATCCACCACCATGAGCACCTTGTGCATCCTAACCTGGGCTCAGGAGCTGTTCCAACAGTTCTGTAGCTCAGCTCACTAGATAACCTCACTGATTCCTCTCTCAATGTACTGTCTTACATGCACTGTTGCTTCTTATGAGTTTATTTATAGCCACATAACATCCTTGACTCATTTCAGTTAAGTAGTAGCTATAAAAACTAAGTTGTACTGAATTGCTTCAATAAGCCTCAGCTACCTTGTGATAAAGAGAACTTTTGTCTCCATAAGTTGATCAAATTAATGACTTAAAATCATTTGAGTGTGCGCTCCCTTGTAAGTTACACAGCTCCTTAAATTTTATCTAGAGTGATCTAAGGAAACCTGGGGTAAGGTTATATCCTTGCAGGCAATGCAAAGTTTACTCTGCAAATTACTTGATTTGCATGTCAAAAATAAATTTGACTTCTTTAACTCTTACTCTAAATGGCAGAATATTTTTCAGGTAAGGAGCTGTTTAGAATATCTGTTTAAATTTAGATTAAGGTAAGCAATCACAAGCTAGGTGTGTACTTTGGTGTCTAATTAGTATGTGCTCTGTCCCAACACACGAAAAGGTAATAAAGCAAAGTTCTGTGACCAAATGTCATGGGCACTGTGGGTGAGGTGAAAGTAAATGCATTTGTTCCACTGCAAAGAAGAGAGAACGCAGTAACACATCACAAGAAAAGTACGCAATGCAGAGTTCTGCTGTCTGGTGTGGTAGCTAGTAACCATACATGACTATGAGCTTCTGAAATAGGGATAATTTTAATTAAAACCTTCCATAGCATGAAATACAATCAGATGTGAAGCTGTATGAAGAAAAAGTATAAACATGCTTGTAACATGTTATATAGCATTTAATATCATATAACATTTAATATCATTTTGGATAATTTTGTTGGACCTTTTAAAAGTAATGTTGTGTGGCTAGTGGAAGACACATGGCTTCTCACAGTGGTCCTCCTTGTTTTGTAGTAGAAATTTTATAATTGGTATTGATTTGCAGAGGACTAAAGGGTAATGAGAGAATGTTGGTGACATCAGTGACTTGCTGTGTTCAACACTGTGTAGCACTCTTTGCAATTTTACACAGTTCCCAGAGGTTGGTGTAAACTTGATTATACCTTTGACTTTAAGCTTGGTCATGTGATCAGCTTTGAGCAACGAAATATGGAGGCTTTAAAAGGTATTATCTATTATTCATTGCTCTTTTATTGACTTGACAGCCATATGAGATGAAAAGTTAATGTCTGCTATGCTGGCTAGTCTTATGTCAACTTGACATAAGCTAGAGTCATTGGAGAGGAGAGAGCCTCAACTGAGAAAATGCCTCCATAAGGCCCAGCTATAGGACATTTTCTTAGTGATTGATGGGGAAGGACCCAGACTATTGTAAGTAGGGTCCTCCCTGGGCTGGTGGTCCTGGGTGCTGTAAGAAAGCAGGCTGAGCAAACCATGAGGAGCAAGCCAGTGAGCAGCACCCCTCCATGGCCTCTGCCTCAGCTCTCGCCTCCAGGTTCCTTCCCTGTTTGAGTTCCTGTCCTGACTTCCTTCAGTGATGCACAGTGATGTAGAAGCATAAGCCAAATAAACCCTTTCCTCTTCAGATTGACTAAATCTGCCCTTTCAGCAGTGTGAATTCAAATCTGGAGGCACATGGAATGCTAGGAACCAATGCCAGTGCAGCTGAACCGAGTTGGAGCTCTCTAGCAGACTGTGAGTAGAAAAGAAACATTGGATTGCTGCTTGCTGTGCAGCATTGCCTCAGTAGCACCTGCTAGTGCATGGACACAGTGCATTCCCCTTCACAACAATTCTCTGAAGAAAGCAAGGCCAGCATGAATAATCTGACCAACACAAGGGATCCTGACTGTAAATCCAGGCTACACTGACACCAAAAAGGAAAGCTGCTCTTGCTTAACACACATCAAGTTTGAGAGTGTTATTATTACACCAGGGCACATCTAGGACTTTTGCATTTGTTCTGTTTTGTCAGTTGTAGGTTTCCTTCAACCAAACAATGAATTTCTTGAGAGATATTTCTTCGTGATGTCCTTGTGTGTTGGGCTGAGCATCTCAGTGTGAAACCTGAAACACTGAAACTGCCAGAAAGAAATTGGTAGTACCCTACAAGATATAGGTGTGGGAAAGGACTTCAAGAATGGGACTCCATTTGCCCAGAAATTTAGACCAAATAATTGTCAAGTGGAAACTCAGAAAACTTAATTACTTCTTAGCAGCAAATGAAACCACCAATTGAGTGAGGCAGAAGCCCAAAGAATGGGAAAGGATTTTGCTAGCTATACATCTGATAGAGGATTAATATCCAGACTACATAAATAATTCAACCCCTCCAAATCATGAGAACAGATGACTCAATTAAAAAGTGAGCTATGGATCTGAACAGAGAGTGTTCTCAAAGGAAGAAATAAAAAAAGCTAAAAGTAACCTCCAAATGTGTTCATCACCTTTAATAATTAGAGAAAGGCAATTTAAAACTACTTTGAGATTTTATTTTACCCCAATAAAGCATGGCTAAGATTTGGAAAATAATTGATGACAAATACGTATGAAGATATGGAGGAGGGGAGCCCATTTGACTCATAGGAAAGGTGTGTAGATTGCTAGGTTAATGTGATAACATCTTATCACAGAGTGTGTTGAGAAGTCATATTACATGCCTGAGGTGACCAACACACAGGAGAGACTTTGCGCCTATTCAGAAAGACTGAGTCAACATCACCTCCCCACAATGCCAGACTGAACTAAGAGATCTTAGCTGATGTCCCATGCTTGATGGCTCTACACTCTGCTGTCCTCTGGTGAAAGAGCCAAGGCATTTTGCTCTTTAAAGAAAGAATAGCAAGGTTAAGTGCATGGCCATAGATTTCTCACAAGGCAGACTGAACCCTTACCTAATAATGCTGAACAAAATGGAGAAGTAAGTCATGTGACAAACAGGGCCTCTTGTGGGGGCCACACAGCATTCCACTGCCAATTTTGCCTATGAAACATCAAAATCTTTAATGCAAAGACTTGTTTAAAAAATTAGATTGTTTGCTGATTCTTGAAAGTGTAGAATGTTCCATTGAAACATCTATCAAAATGAAAGAAACATGTTATGAATTTAAGTTTATAGTCATACTAATCTCAGATATGTTTTTACCCCAGTAATAGTTTACGAAATTTATTGATTGATTTGGTACATGCAGTACTAGGTTTTCCTATGGCGCACACTTGTTCCTGTGGATCTCTCTTTTTTCCCAACCCTCCTGTCCCCATGGGAACCATTCCACTCCTACTAGTCTTGTTTCCGTTCCCACGTATATGCTCCATTGTCCTCACCTCCTGCTTCAACTGGCCCCTTTCCTTTTCTGCACACCTTTCTAGTTTTCTAGCTTATACATGCCCACATGCATCCACCAAAAACTAGCGTTGATACATGAGAACATGTTGTTTTTATATTTCTGAGATTGGATTATCTAACACAATTTAATAATTTTCATATCCACCAATTTCTCATGAACTTTATTTTTTATAGTTGATTAAAATTTCATTCATTTGTTTATGACAGTTTAGGTTGATCCCATTTCCTCGATATTGCGAATAGTGGAGTAATAAACATGAGTTATCGAGTATTCTACCTTAGCATATGCCCAGGAATGATAGAGCTGGGTCAAATGCTATTTTCTCTCCCTCACCTGCCCGCCTCTTTTCTTTTCTGATTTGGTTTGCCAATACAGAGCATCTCTATGTAGCCCTGGAACTTGCTCTGTAGACCAGGCTGGCTTCAAACTCAGAGATCTGCCTGACTCTGCCTCCCGAGTCCTGTGGTTAAAGGCATGTACCACAAATTAATTTTCCTAATAGCTATACTGTGTCACATCCAAGCCAGCAGAAAATATGTCATCCTGACTGGGGTGAGATGGAATCTCAAAGTAGTTCCATCTCAATTCCATGCATATATTTTTTGGATGTGATAGCAACCTCTGAAGGACCCCTCAGGATGTTCATTCTTGGATCTCTGTCTCATGCTCCCTACTTCCCCACATGGACTCTGAGGTGATATCTTACTTGTACAAATTACGCCTATCTGAAGGTCAGAGAATGGAACTTGCCACTAGCTAACCATAGAGGTCTGGAGGTCTGTACAGACAGACAGGAAGTGAGGTAGCTAGGACAAGGCTGAGAAGAGAAACACAGAGAGGGAGAGTCACCAGAGAGATGCCATGTAGCCACCAAAGGAGTTACATGCCAGAGCATTGCAGGTAAGCCACAGTCCTTTGGCAATACATAGTTTAGTAGAAATGGGTTAATAATTAAGAGAGAGCTAGCCAATAAGAAGCCTGAGGCATTGACTAAACAGTTTATAATTAATATAAGCCTCAGTGTGTTTATTTGGGGCTAAACAGGGCCGTGGGACCAGGAGGGACAGAAACTCCGTCTACAGGACTCAGGTTAGCCTCATTTTTGTCAAACAGGCCTACCAGGTACAGCTTTTTAAATCCTGGGAATGTTCATTTCCCCTCCATCATCGAAAGGGTGTACGATCAAGCATAGGATCCTTGATTGGGGGACTTTTGTTTACTTCCCTTCAGCACCTTAAACACATCATGCTTCCTTCACACGTTCTACAGCAGGTGATGTTTGCAGCCATGCACTTCAGCCATCTTTTCTTTGAGGAAAAAGTTTTGAGGTAAAAGTGAGACAGACAGATTAAAAAACAAAGATTACTGATGATGAAGTCCTAGGTCTAAAGGAACTTCCAAAGCCACTGCCCATTTGTTTTGACTGGCATAGGGATGTTTATTCAAAGTTTCTCTTTACATAAAAAAAAACTTCTAGGATTCAGAGTGCTAAATCTGAGTCAGCACCAGATAAGGAAGACTGCCTCTTATCAAGGCTTATTTCATTCTGCTTTGTAGGCTAAGCTTAATCTGTTTAAGGGCATCTGCTTGGAGTGTGCACAGCCACGGAGTACTTGTGGCATTTTTTTCTTAACCGGAGTCATAGCAGACACCAGTAATCTGCCATGGCATCTGCCCATCAAATTCTTATTCAGTTGGAGAACTTCTCTGGGCACTTCTTCATTTCACCCTAAAGTGCTTATCTCTAAAGGGAAGAGAAGATGCTCCCCTTCCCCTGCCCTAGGACTCAAGCTTGCTTCCCCTACAGAACATCGCAGTCCCATTTCAGTCTCAGGCGCGCCCCTCCTCATCACACATCTGTAGTCACCAAATATCAGGGGCTGACTGAGAAGAACCTGGGACTCCCCAAGGGGGACAGTGGGCAATCAGGCTTTTCACTCGCTGTATTTTCACATCAAATCAAGTGATTTCTGCTTACCCATAAGAGGAGGAAAATTAAAAAAAAAAAAGAAAGGAAAAAGAAGAGGGAAGCAACATGTAGCCGGTTTTGTTCAGGTGTAAGCTTTTACACAGGAGCTTTGATTTGTTTTTTTAAAGCTCAGAGAAGATATCTGACAGTTTCTGTAACTTCTAACACCTCACATGTCCTCGGGCATCTGTCTACGGGCACCTTCAAAGGGCACATGAGAAATGGAGCAGGGAGAGATGAGTAAATACTGGAGATAAAACAGTGGGTGCTCGAGCATCCAGCACCAGAGCGTGGCCCTTTGACAGCAGGAAGAGAAGGAAGCAAGCATTGCGGGGAGCGAAGGCTTCCTGATGCCAGCATTTGCAGCTCAGTGGAAGCGAGGCCAAGGCAGGGGGCTAAGCAAGGGCAAGTTGGGAGGAGAGCAGTTGAACAATATTTTTCTTGATCCTTTGGTGTCCATTTTATGGAATTCGAAAAGCGTGGCATGTATCTGAGTGATCTTCAGTTTCATTTCCCGAAGGTCCCACATGCTCCTGGAACAACTTCCATGCAGCAGCTATTTCCTCTTAGCTAAGATGCATCCACTTATGTTTTAGATGTGGAGACCAGGGCTACGACGCCCAACAATTTGTTCCACATTACATGGAGGGTTGACAGCTGGCCTGACAACCTGTCTCCCTGGGAACGCTCTTTCTCAGCCACTGGAAGACCAGAATGGTGTGAGTGCCTATTTGTTTGGTGTCTGTGTGTTTTCCTGTGTCCCGTGTGTTGCTCCACACCATATCCCATCCCCTGTAGTGACCTTGGCTAGCACTGAGAGTCTGATGGAGAGTCGATTCACAGTGTCCAGCTGCTCCTTGCTCCTTGGTTGAGAAGGGCAGGAAGAGCACACTACCACCGTCAGGACTCCCAGGTTTCCCTTCACAGGAATTCTCTGGGGACTGATTCACAGTTTCCAAGCTGAACCATAACACTGGCGCCACAGTGAGTTCTTAAGCGTTCTGCAATTAGAGTGTGAAAGCCCTTCCTGACCTACACAGAGGGGAGATGTAGGATTATGGAAATCTAGGCCTTCCCCTCTGTGACCTTGGGTTATGATTGATTTTATAGAAGCAGAGGCTAATATATTTAAAGGAAATCACCTTTCTCCCACCTTGAAACAGAGGCATAAATTCCACTTGTGCTCCCATTCCTTGGCGATAATGGCTTTGGAGTAAGCTGTTTCTTAAGCAGCCCAACCCACAGCTTTCTCTGTACCCAGAAGACTAACGACTGCAAATGAACAATTACCTGCAGATAATTGTCAGGAATTTGTTTCTGGAAGGGAATTAGCTCTAGCAGTGGGTGGGCAGCTGTAACCAAAGGTGTAGGATGCAGTAATGCCTCCTCCTTTCCTCCCTGGTGATGCCCCAGGGGCATCCACAGATTCCCAGACAGGCATTCAAATAAGTGACTGCAGGAGGCAGAATCAGGAATTCAGGGGATAGGGAAGGGCCTGGAATTCATTTTGCTAGTGTCAAATGACTACTCACTTTGGGCACAGACACTTCAGTGTCTATAAGAGAGAAGAAATAATACATACTGAATGGGGAAAGGTGACCTTGAGTCTTTGATGCCTTCACCAAGACCTCTTTTAAAATTTAAGCTCTTTATAGCTATTTATTTTAATCATATAACATGGTTTGTCAGAACTGCCATTCACTTGGGTGAGATATGCTGGCTGCCGTTCAGAATTAAGGATGCTGAGTCATCAGGCAAAGCCACTGTGAGAAAGTGAAATCAGGACTGAGGTGTAAGCTCATACAGGCTACCCAGACCTTATGGAGCATGGTAGCAGTCACTGTCCCCCTTGCCACTACAACATGAGCTGGGGGAACCAGCACATTGACATGTCCTGAAGTGCTCAAAATGTCCAAAGAAACTTAGTATCCATGGGCTCTTCTTCCTGCCTTAAATGTAGGAGCCTTGTTGTTTGAGGAGGAAGTCAACTGTATCTATTCAGAGAAAAGGGGTGTTTCTACAATGAAGCAGATATAAGATTGGCTACCTGTTATCACTTGTCACTCACCCACTTCAGGGCTTCTGGGAGGGAAAAACATGCATCCCCATTCATTTAAGACAGAGCAGCTAACAGGGACATTTCTACCAGGCCATTGGAATAATAGCAAAGAAAAACCAGGAGCCAGATGTAGAATACAAAAAAATAAGGAAATTTGTAGAATACAGAAAGATAGGGAAATACAGAGTGTACTGTCTCTGGCAGTGCCCTTGGTCTTCCCTCCTGTGCCTGCTGAAGTTTACCTGATGTTTCAACCTTAAATGTCCCTGCTCCCTTCAAGAGCCTGCCACCAGAGAAGGGACTACGTAAGCCTCTGGCAGTGGCCAATACTTGTATGCTTTCTTCTAACTGTAGCTGGTGTCTGGCCAGAGAAAACCATCTCTCACCTTCCTTATCCCTTTAGAAGAACCCCCAAAAGCCTCTAGTAGAAACTGAGGATAATTAATAGCCCTTACCAGACCCAAGGAAAGGCTCTTGTGCTGTAAGGCTGGAGGCCCCATGGGGAAGATCTTATGGAAATACACATACACACACACACACACACACACACACACACACACACACACACACACACACACACAATATCCTGGGGCCAACTATGTGGGGAATGTGGGGTGAAAGACAAAACTCAATCTATACAAAAATGCTGTTATGTCACCCCACCCCACCCCACCCCACCCCCGCCCCAAACCACCAACCTCAAATAGAACAGCTCTGAGGACAGTCAGGCTCTAAGATGGGACACAGATGTTTTGTTCCAGCTGATGGGATGTGTTCTATGTAGAGAATGAACTACGATAGCTATGATTTTCATTTTGAATGAGTGAGTTTATTAAGCATGTAACAAGTGAAATAAAAGAACACAGCTATTAGCTGTGCTCACTATTCATTCTCCTTCCTCTTACAGGAAGGGGCCAGTCTGCTGAAAGACAAGGAGAAGTACATGAGTTCCCTTTTGTCCATATCCTTTTGGCAAGATCTTTCTTTAAGTCACAAATCTGTGACTCCCTCTGTCCTCAAATCCCCAGGATCCCCTCGGCTTAAATGAAACCATTGAGATCATTTTCTTCTATACTGGTCATTGCCTACTGAGTGCATTCTCTGGACCCAAGGACTCTTGAAAAAATGGGAGAGGGAACAAGAGGAAACATATTGGTGACATTCACAGAAGCCCTATAATGAATCAGGAGCCATGTTAAGAGGTGGATCAAACCATGCCATATGTGATGAAGATGCATTCTCAGTGTGCAGAGGGCTGAAGCGGGTAGGGAATATGAGGAGTGGAGAGGGGAAAAAGCAGGATTAGTTAGAAAGCAAGCTTGGGATGGTGCCATTTGCATCAGTGTAGGAGGCTAGAAAGAGTGGAGCCAGGGCTGTGGGGTAGGGACATAATTAGCTGTTGACTTGTATCCCATGTGGATGAGTGTTAATGAACAGTCTTTGGTCCCTATGAAAAGAAACTTAACTGAACAGCAAAGAGGGAAGGAGGGAGAAGAAGAAGGCTGGGACCCAGAAAGTGAGGAGGAAGAGTGGAAGAGGACAGCAGGCGAGATGGGAAACCAAGGAACTACCCCACAGTATGCAAATGTTGGCATTTCCCATTTTACCATAGAGGTAGTTATGACAAGAACCCAAATACCTGCAATTTCTGTAAAATTGTGAAGGATGTGTACACACCAACAAGGGAAAGTGTGGCCACAGTCTGCATGCCCTCACCCAAAAGGCAATTGCTATGTTGGTGTTTAGGCAACGACATAATCGCCAAGGACAAACCCAACCTGCAGCAAGCCCTGCACTGCCAAGAGCCTGAAATGTAACTGAAACGTTATTCTGCCCCTGACCAAAGGTGCTTTTAGAACTATTTCACTAACACTCACTCCACCCAGAACAGTCATATTACAACAAGCAACAGGCTGTGGACTGGTGAGGAAAGCACATGAAGAGGGGAGGGAGAGCTGGAGCTCTAACTGCCAAACCAAGCTCAGTGTGTGAGCACTGGGAATGTAAGCATCAGCGGTCTAGGCTGTAGCTGAGGGTAAACAATCACTGTGCTAAGGCTGTTACCACCATCGCTGTAGAGCTTGAAGCCTTTGGCTGGCAGCATGAAGAATGAATGGCTTTTGAGATGTATCACAGCGGTGGGCTACAAAGGTGAGTCTTTGTAGACGCTGTCTTCCCAAGCCTACGAAGGCTCCTCTTTGTCTTTTGCAGCTCAGCCAGGGAACTGGCAAATCTCAAGGTGTTTTCTCACCCTTCCCCTTCTGAAGCTTAAAACCTGCAGGCATATTGTGTATCTCGGGGAAACAAGGAGCCCGGGAATCACACTGTGTTCAGCTTATTTGTTCTTCGCACAGAGCTCTCTTGTCACTTTCTGGAATTCATGAAGGATGAGAAGAAAATCAGAGAATCCTGGATTTGCCAACACCTTTGTCCCTCTTACTTGTTCTTTAGTTCTGTTGGAGCTGTATTGTGTATGCTGTGTCGTACACAGGAGACAGTCATGTAGAACAGGAGTTCTCCACCTGTGGGTTGCAAACCCCTTGGGGATTGAACACCCCTTCCACAGGAGTCACCTAAGACCACCAGCAAACATACATTAAAATTTATAACAGTAGCAAAATTACAGTTATGAAGTATCAGGGAAAACAATGTATGGCTGGAGGTCACTACGACATGAAGAACTGTATTAAAGGGTCACAGCATTAGGAAGGCTGAGAACCACAGGTGTATAGCGAGTGTAAGGGCTGAACGTGTCTACAGCCTTCTCTGGGGGCTTCCCTGAGACTCTGGGCATTACAGAACAATTCTGCTAATGGACCTCATTTCAACCGCACCCTATGGCATCTTCCTGCAGAAGAAACAGGGCTTCTGTTTATGCGACAGAGGTTGAAACTCTGCACATCAGTCAGTGGAAAACAGCAGATATCAATTACACAGCTGGAACTGCCGACTCGATCAGATTTTATGGCTTGCCTGCAGGGTCTTCTTAATAAATCCACAGAGGGGAGTGCCGTGTTTTATGCCCAGCACTTTATCCTATATGCAGAAACGAGTAACCAGCCACCGCACAGTGACTCATATGTCTAAATTCTCCCAAATGAATGGAAGGCAGAGACTCAGGCTGACAGGACTCCAGTAGGTCTGATAACAATTGTTTACCTGTGTCCAGGACATAAAGGAAAGCTGGTTCCTTTTTTTTTTTTTTTTTTGGTTTTTACGAGACAGGGTTTCTCTGTATTGTTTTGGAGACTATCAGTCCAGCCCAGCCTCAAACTCACAGAGATCCACCTGCCTCTGCCTCCTGAATGCTGGGATTAAAGGCATGCACCACCACCGCCCAGCAAAGCTGGTTTCTTTTTTGTTAGAGCCCAGGTTTGTTAGTCATGGATGTCCATGTCTGTCTGATTTGTCTCTCCCTGTCTTTGGCACAGGCAGGGATCATCTGAGGAACTCTCCTGTGTGGACTGAAGATTCTGTCCCACCTGGTCCTACAGCCCTTTAGTTCTAAACAAACACACAGAGGCTAATATTAATTATAAACTGGTTGATGACTCACGTTTCTTATTGGCTAGCTTTCTCTTAATTATTAACCTATTTCTATTAATCTATATATCTCCATATGGTTTTGGCTTATCAGTGATGCCTAGGTGTCTTTCTTCCTTGGGCAGCTACGTGGCGTCACCCTGGCGACTCACTCTCTGTGTTCATCTTCCATGCATTCTCCTAGTCTTGTTACCTCCTGCTTGTCCATTGGCTGAAATAGCTTTATTCATCAACCAATAAAAGAAATGTATATTCAGTGCATACAGAAGGACCTCCCCCATAACTCCTACAAGGATTTTCGACTTGCAAATTGGGGGTAATGAAAACACTCTCTTCAAGGTTGGATTCCTTATAAGGACTCAGTCAAATACATATGAGAAGAGTTTAGACAGCCACCAAGCACAGAGAAGGCTGCAAAGGCCAGCAATGGGGTGCCAGTCCAAGTCTGTCATAGCACCTGCAGTGGGTTGTGAGTGGCATCAGTAAAAAATAATAAGCAAAGGTTATGACACCCCGAAGCCACTTGCCATTCCCTTAATTGTGATTTCCTTAGCGAGCCCCTGACTTCTGGGATAATTTTGGGTGAGGTGGAAAGCCACCAGGACACACCTCCTTTTGTACTTGGACGATTGGTTTTTCAGGACATGAGCTGGAGCCCATTGCACTGTGCAGCCAACACCCTTCCTGTGACCGAGGTCTACCGCAGGTGGCACAGCCTGGCATGGAAAAGCTGAGCCGCCTCACTGTAGGAACTCCCATCTTGCTTGTGAAACTTACCAAGCTGTTGTTGGATTTGATTTCCTCAGCATTTTGGTGTGTTGACTCTCTGCACTTTAAAAGTTCGTTGAAGAGGCCTCAGAAACCTCTCTCCATTATATGCGATCCTGTCTGCCTTGTCCTACTTTTCTGGAAGAGTGTAAACCATGACTTCTGACTCCCAAGGCAGCAGGAGGTAACTACTCATTAGGATATTTCATGTAGATGTCTGCCAGCTGGTGGATTTGGGGCTGGGATAACAGAGTCATAGGGAAAGCATGGGGGGGTGCTCCAGGATGTTTCTGTCTGGTTCCTGAAGCAGGGACAGGAATGAACGTAGAGCCCCCCCCCACTGCGCCCCTGGCAGTGAAATAGAGGACCAGCTCCCAGTTGCAGGAATGAACGTAGGCCCCCCCCAACCGCGCACCTGGCAGTGAAATAGAGGACCAGCCCCCAGTTGCTCCTTCCATGTGTGAACCTCTGTGTCTGCCCCTCCTACAGGTTTAAGCCTTTTCTAGGAGAATGGATTAAAAATAAATACACCTGAGTCTCTTAAGGTTTTTGTTTGTGGAGAACAAGGGGAAGTGGTAGCTTGTCTCAGTTACAGAAACCATCTTCTATCAAACATCTAGGGGGAGCCTGGCATGTTTTTCTGTAGTAGATATAAAACTGCTTTCATTTCTCATTTGAGAAGAAGTCCAATGGACTAAATCTTTCTTAGAGATATGTTTCCTGCTCGCACAGTATGACTCGTGGCCTATAACCCTCGGGTCTGCATGTGCATTCAACTCCCATAAGCATTATAGGCTAAGCCCCACGTGCATTTAAACAGCAGAGAAGGGGGAGAAAGAAACGCTGTGCTTTTCAGAACGTTTCACTTGCTGGGCATTTTTTATTTATTCATGTCATCATGCGGGTTTCTAAATATAGAAGCATCTCATCTCCTCTGTGACATCTTCCCCATGGTAAATCTAATTAAACTGCCATTAGAGTCTGTGCTCACTCTATTACACCAAGGTGACTGCAACAGAGCACTGGAGTTGGCAGTACCTCTCTGCTGGCTCCCTGGCATTTCGGGAGGAATCGGCAGTCTCTATAGAGAGAGGCTTGCACAATTAGTCTTTCTTTGGAACAGTGTCTATTTGCTAGCTTTGGAAGCCAGTGGAGACAGCACATTCCCACTTGTATAGAGATAAGATGCTTGGGAAGCTGTCTTGTATCTAGTGGAATTTGATGCAGGCAAAGGCAGTGGTTGACTGCTGGCCTGGCTGTCCATGAAGCACTCGGCCTGTGTCTCCGAGACATGTGTGTTTACAGACTCCTGTCTTACATGCTTGCTGACTCCCCCACCCCCATTTCTGACTTCTGACAATGGGAGGTGGGTTCCCCACACTGGCTAGTGTCCTTTGTTTGTGTTTCCTTATCTGAATTATTTGGTTTTCAATCTAAATCCACCTATACTCAGGGCTTGGTTTGAAACACAGCTTACCTTGGAAAACTATCTGTTGTATCTACTCCATCTGCCACTTGCTCCTCTGCAGCTCTCTGTGTCTAGTGGCCTCCTTCAAGTCAATTATTTCAAAACTCTCCTCAAGTCTCCCATGGTCATTAGGCCTACTATTTCTATTAAGCAGCCAATTTCTTTCCTTGCATTATTAAAATTACATTATGAACTTCACATTGCTATGCAGCAAGTTACTGTGCTGAGAGAAATAAAGTAACTTGCCCCAAGTCAGTCAATTAGCATAACTTAAGAAGGAGACTCAGGTATGGGTCTTCTGGGTTTTTAGTGTTATAGTCAGGACACATCTGTTTACCAATGAACACCAAAGTCCCCAGAGGGGCTAATATTAAACATAATATTCAGTTTATCTATCTATCTATCTATCTATCTATCTATCTATCTATCTATCTATCTTCTAGGTCGTTTTGGAGACAGAGTCTCTCTTTGTAGTCTTGGCTGTCCTAAAATTCTGTATGTAGACTAGTCTGGCCTCAAACTCTGAGATCCATTTGCTTCTGCCTCCTGAGTGCTAGAATTAAAGGCATGTACCACCATGTCTAGCCATAGCTCTCAATTTATAAGACATGCAGTTCAATTCCATAAGAGAGAGCCTTCAACACTAGACCAGACCTCCTTGGTAACCTGTGTACTTTGACCACAACGTTCAAAATTCCATGAAGAGATGAAGGGATGGATGATTTATTGTTGATGAGCTGGCTAATGTATTGAAGAAATGTCTACATACCTAAGAATGATTGTAATTCACTGAGATATTTCCTTCCTTGAACCCCAAAGTCCTTTGGATGGTGAACTCTGGGTACCGATCTAAATACACAGCAACACACAGTCTCCCAATAATTTCCTTAAGATCTATCTCTGTTGGCAATTTGCCAGCTAAAGGATGATGACAGCCAAATGCAAATGATCAAAGAGCAAATAAGTGTATCTTTAAAAAAATAAAAAAATCAAAGTCCCCTGAGAATTATCTTTATATCTAATTGCATCCTCGGAACCCTGTATTAGCCCATCAACAGAAGTGAGGAGCCTTCCTTTTCAGCTGTGATCTGCTTGTCTTCTGTCTGTCATCAATTGATTTCACAAGTTTCCTAATTCACTTAGCAGCTGCAATTGTTGTCAAAATGTTTGGGTTTCAAACGTAAATATTTTCAGCTATTGTTTATTTCCCAACACAAGAAAGTATGTTGAGAGAACATCCAAAGCTCCCAATGCCTCTGCCTTAGCTAGAGAGGAACCACCCCTGAAGGGCCAGACCCTCCCTAGACTTTTCCCCAAGCTCAGAGGACACAGATGACTGAAAAGCTTGAATGCCAATTCAATGTCAGGGACTTCTAATGCTCTCAGAGAGAGGAGGACCCAGTTCAGAACAAGCTGTGTCCTGGATAATTGACTCCCATTCCAAAAGGGAAACACAAGTGCATTTCCTTAAAGTATTTGAATTTCCAAGAATTTCAAGGTCCTTGCTGTTCTCTTCATCATTCCAGTTTGTGTAAGAAAAAATGATTCATGGGAAAGACACTCAAAAACAAACACACAAACAAAAAGCAAACAAGAGCAGATGCAGCGGCCCACAGCCAAACACTAGGCAGAGCTTTGGGAATCCTGCAGAAGACAGGGAGAAAGGATTGGAGGGGCCAGAGGGATCAAAGATACCACAAGAACACAGCCCACAGAATCAACTAACCGGTGTTTGTAGGGGCTTTCAGAGATCAAAGACATCCAGGGAGCAAGTATGAGTCTGACCTATGTCCTCTGCATGTTGTGTGTTATGGTTGTGTGACGTGGTGTGCTTGTGAAACTCCTAACAGTGGCATCCGGGGCTACCGGTGAGTCTTTTGCCTGCTTTTGGTACCCTTTTCCTTCTACTGGGTTGCCTTGTCCAGCTTTGGATATGACTGTATGTGCCCAGACTTATTGTAACTTGTTATGCCAAGTTTGGTTGATACCCCTGGGAAGCCTGCTCTTTTCTGAAGGGAAATGGAAGAAAGTGGATCTGGGGGAGAGGGGAGGTAGGGGTGGGGATAAACTGTGGTTGGGATGTAATGTATGAGAGAAGAGAAATAAGTAAGTTAATTAAAAAAGATTAGCTTTCCGTGGTGTGTGTGTGTGTGTGTGTGTGTGTGTGTGTGTGTGTGTGTGTGTGTATACATGTGACAACCAGAAGAGGGTACTGGATATCATGAACTAGAGCTACAGACTGTTGTTAGTGCTGAGACTTGAACATGAGTCCTCTACAAGAGCAGCAATACCTGTCAACCACTGAGCCACCTCTCCAGCCCATGTAAACGCTGTGTTTTGTCACTGCCATTCTGGGTATGTAATCCAGGGCCTTGCGTATGTTAGGAAGAAGTTCTTCCTTGGCACTACCCCAGATCTTGTTTTGTTGAGACAAGGTCTCATGATTTATCCCAGGCTGGCCTTGAACTCAGTGTATAACCAAGACTAATCTTTAATTCATGATCCTCCTGCCTTCTACTCCCATGTGCTCAGCTTAGGGCTTGCATCACCATACCTGACTCATCATGTACTAATTTTCTAATAGAATAGCAACATAATTTTTTCTCTTCTTAAAAATTCTTCTGGAGAGCTGGAGAGATAGCTTAGCAATCAAGAACACTTGCTGCTGTTGCAGAGGATCCAGGTTCAGTTTCCAGCACCCATGTGGTAACTCAGAAGCATCCCTAATTCTACTCCCAGTGCACTCCAAACCTCTAACCTCTGTGGGTACCAGCATGTATGCAGTGCAATACATACATGCATGCAAAACTCAGACACATAAAGTTAATGGAACTTTAAAAATTCCTTTTTATTGAGAATTTCATATGTACATATGAGTTGAACAAATCTAGTCCCCTAACCCATCCTTTCCAGTTCTGTGATGGCTAGTCTTTGTTGGCAACTTCACTATATCTGGAATTAACTAAAACCTAAAAAATGACCAGGTACGTATGTGAGGGACTTTAGCTTAATTAAGTACCTTGAAGTCAGAAGATAAACTTCTAATCAGGATCTTTGAAGTGAGATGGCCCACCTCTGATTTTGGACACACTTTGTTCTGGGAGCCTACATAAAGTATATGGATGAAGGAAGTTATCTCCCTTCTCTACTTCTTCAGGTTTCTGTCATATAATGAAGACCAGCTGAGACATCCAGCCTCAACGACTGGATTCTTGGACCTTCCATTGGTAGACGGCCATCATTGAACTAGCTGAACCATAGACTGCTAGCCATTCTAATAACCCCTTAAAAACATATATGTATATATTTGTTTATATATGTATGTATTTGTGTATATAAATTTGTTCTATAAGTTCTGCTTCTCTGGAGAACCTCCACTAATACACTAATACAAATCCCTCTCCTATGACCCTACCACTTTTCCCTCCCAACTTAGTGTGCTTAATTTTTAAACCCACTGAGTTCATGTAGTACTTCCTGTATGGTCACTGTGTAGGACCATCTATTGGGGTGAGTTTCTGAAGGAAGCTGACTCTGTTTCTGCCAGCAGCTATGAACTACTAATCCTCGGCTACAATCCTCGGCTGTCTCTCTCTCCCTTGTTCTTACCCTCTCTCCCACTCCACTCCCTGCTCTCTATTGGTAGTGGCTTGAGGATGGTATGATTTTCAGACTCAAGAAATCTGTTTATTCCTTTCTCTTCCGGATTCTATTCCAGTCTCTGTTCTTGTAAAGGGTTATATTATTCCACTCACAGATTCTTTAAAAGTCTGTATCTCTTCTCCTTTCTCCTCCTCAAAATCTATGAAACCATGTCAAATGAATTTTGACAGAAAACAGCTGCCAATGAGTTCAGAAGTGGCCCTCCCGAGGAGAGAGCAGGGTGTCACGTGGGGCGGAAGAGGACAGGCTCTGTTCTCCATCTGTAGCTGTGGGTCTTTACCTGGAAGGCTCACTAAGCCTGGGCTCAGGAGAGTCAGGAAAATCTTCCTGCAACATGTGCACTCATCTCGTTTCAGACTCTCTTTAATGCAACGTTAAGGAACTGGAGAGCTGAGACTTGGGACCCATCCTAATAATAAGCTGCAGCTGGGCTTGTGAACAGGACTGAGATCATCCTCACTCACTGTCCAAAAGTCACCAGGACACAGACCACTCTGGGGGAACCTGGGCCCAGGGTTTTGAGTAATGGGGTACACCATCTGGGGACCCTGGGCCCCAAGGGTTTGAGTACCAGGGTACACTGTCTAGGGACCCTTCTTGAACTCTGGCTCTCAAGCACTTACATTGTAGGACCACACACTTTTTAAAAATTATTTAGATGTGGGATGTCCTGCTGTACCCTGCAAATATGTGTTGCTTTTTTTTTTGGTTGATGAATAAAGCTGTTTTAGCCAATGGCCAGACAAAACAGAGTCAGGCAGGAAATCCAACCGGAGATACAGAGAGAAAGAAGGTGGAGTCAGGGAGACGCCACACAGCCGTTGGGAAGCGAGATGTGAAGTAACAAGCCGTGAGCCTCACAGTAAAACCTAAACTAATAGAAATAGGTTAATTTAATTGTGAGAGCCAGTCAGTAATATGCTTGAGCCATTAGCCAAACAATTACAGTTAATATTAAGCCTCAGAGTGGCTATTCGGGAACTGGCGGGCAGGAGAGAAACCTCCATTTACAGTTTTGTGTCCATGGTCTATATCTACCAATATTCATCATATTAGAAATGAAAGCTGAAAACTCTAAAGCATGCATTTTCCTAATTCATTTCATCTGACAATAATAAGTTCATTATACGTTAACATAGATGTTAATGACAAATGGCAATTTCAGAGGTGAAAAGCAGACAGAGCTTTAGGAGTCTGTCAAGGTCTGTGTTGACAGAGGACAGCAGAAATTTTTATTGCCTCTGCATCCAATCTGCTAGACTGATTGTTCTGAGTGGAGAAAAATTAGCCTGACACTAACATATAATAATAAAGAGACATTTATAGCAATTTCAAAAATATGTCCTCTTTGCCACTATTATACTGCAGGCTTGGTGTCAGAATCAGAATCACAATTTAGGCTTCTGGCTGACCGTGGTGGTACACACGTGTAACCCTAGCACTGGGGATGTGGAGGCAGGAAGGCTGGCCTGAGCTACGTATTTGAAATCCTATCTCAAAACAAAATAGAAAACAAATAAGTTGCTGCTGGATGGGGGTTTATTGTGCCGTAGCCACAAAATGTTTGAGAAAATCCCCTTTAAAAAGAGAGAAGGAGCCGGGCGTTGGTGGCACACGCCTTTAATCCCAGCACTCGGGAGGCAGAGGCAGTCGGATCACTGTGAGTTCCAGACCAGCCTGGTCTACCGAGCGAGTTCCAGGACAGGCTCCAAAACGATACAGAGAAACCCTGTCTCAAAGAGAGAGAGAGAGAGAGAGAGAGAGAGAGACAGAGAGAGAGAGAGAGAGAGAGAGAGAGAGAGAGAGAGAGAGAGAGAGAGAGAGAGAGAGAGAGAGAGAGAGAGAGAGAAGGGCTATCTTTGTTCGTAGCGGTGGTGGTTTTAGACTACGTTCAGTTGGCCCTTTGTGTTTCGTCTCTGGAAGGAGTGGGTCATGGAATAAACTCATTTCTTTGTGACCAGAAGGAAAAAAGAAAATTGTGATCCCACAATTCCCATTTAGGGGCAGACCCCAGTAACTTTATTCCCTCCCGTGGGGTTCCTCTCAATACCCCACAGACACAACTGAGGCTTGGGGGCATCCCCTAGGAGACCTTCAGATCCCAGATCTAGCTGCAGTAAGCTGCTCTCTCATGATCATTCTCCTACTTACAGTCAGTTAGTGCGGAAAGACAGTGTAAGAGAGCCACAGCTGCTGCTGTCAAGATCTCAGCCCCCAGGACATCCAATGCACAGCCTTTAGGAAAAATGTGCAGTGACAATACTCACCATCAGACAGCAGCGGTGTCAACCGGATAGAAACCAGCACATTTCAAGGCCCTGCTCCAAACCTGTCCCCTCAGGTTCATTCCAAACTGTCAGCCCTTCTAACATGGATCTGCTTTGGCCTGGAGGGGGTCCCTGGGTTTTCATGGCCTAAGTCTTCTGCTCTGGAATGGCCCTCCTGTTTCTTTAAAGAGATAAGAGGAGCGATCCTCTTTGTCAGCGGTTGCTGAAACAGAAACATTTTAGTGCGGAGTCCAGGTTCAGAAAGAAGAATGTAAATGAAGCCTCCTAGAAGAGCATAGAACCTTGGGGTGGGGGAGGGAGGGCAAGGGTAGGTGTGTGGAGGGGGGCGTGTAAACACAGCACCTGGCTTCAGGTATCTAGAGGACCAAGGCGGTTAAACCTCAGCCTCATTCTGATTATTGGTAAAGCAGGCCCTTTCCTCTTGAAAACTCAAAACCTCAGTCTCCATTATTCCTTTGCTTTTCAAGGGAAGTACTACTTCTCTGGACTCCTCCTGTGCTGGTGAAATATTTAAAAGCCGTCTCTATGGGCCTGGAACATGGGTGGCAGGTAAGGTGCTTGCTGCCAAGCCTCTGAGTTATATCCATGGGACCTACAAGATGGAAGGAGAGATCAGACTCCCACAAATACTCAGTCCTCTGACCTTCATGCATGACAAATAGATAAAAATGTAATACAGCAAAAACCAGACTTCAGTACTTTCCTATTCTTTGACACATTGCTCCCCTAAAAGAAACTCAAGCTGAGCTTTCCTAAGTGTCTGAAGGGAGCAAGCGCGTCCTGTGTGAAGCCCTGGGGTTTCCCTCTGCAGTGAGTAGACACAGGGCAAACGTGTTTCTTCCAGATGGCTCGGGCTCCAGGGATGCATTTTTGGTCTCTGCCTCTGTCAAACTCAGTATTTCGCTGTTAATGGCCCAGAAGAGGGTAGAGCTGAGGTACTAGCACAAGCATGCTGATAAATCCTTTTCTGGGACAAGTGCATCTTTTCTGGGACAAGTGTGTGGCTGACTTCTTCCAATTCCAGGCACGTGTGCTACCTGTGCTGTGCGCTCCCCACGGGGAGCTAGCTGGATGCACAGCTCCCAAGCACCTTAATGAGAAGAACACAACTGTGGGCAGCCATATTGTGAGTGTCTGTGAACTGTGGAGCTTAATTGAGCTGCAGATAATGCTTACTTTGTGTGGAAAGAATACAGATTAATGGTTGTTTGATTGTCTTTAGATGGTCCCCCCCCCATCTCTTGCAATGCTTTTGCAGCGGTTACAATTACACAAAGCCACAAAATCATATATACAAACTTCCAAGAAACTCAGGATTTGATACCGGAGCAGCATTGTGTCGTAGAGTACCATTTGGAGGCAGTGAAACTGCATCTACTCTCTGAAGACCCCTCCCTTCATTCAGCAAACAATGTTTTTCCCAGAAACTGGGTAATAAATTCCCAAGTGGTATCAATTCTACTTTTAAAAATGTCTTTTATTAAATTTACTCTTATTTCTTAAGTGTGTGTGTGTGTGTGTGTGTGTGTGTGTGTGTGTGTATACCTCATGCAAAGTGATCTAACATTGAACTATGTCACTAAGCCTGTGGATTATTTTAAAAGACAGGAGTCCTGTTATGCTGCTTATAAAGCAAACTCTACCACCTCAACCTCCTGAATAGTGTACAGAGAGGCATAGCCTCAACTTGGTGCTCCCATGTCAAATATGCTCACCAGAACCAGACTGAAATTGAACTGGGGCAAATGAAAACTTTTTGGACTAATCCACAAGGTTCGGGAGTTTTCTGAAAGTAAAAAAGAAAATTATCTTTACAATTATTATTATTGTTTAAATCACTCCCACCCAGCAAGCTATGATCCCTACATTCTATAATACCAACTGACTTGATAAAATAAGTCACTAGTGCAATAGTAACACAAATATTATGTAAGCAACTAACATTTTCTGGCTGGATTTAAGGCCTACCCCACGAGTAGAACCCATACCTGTCACTATTAGTTGGACCAACAACCTGTGACTAGGTGTATCATAGGTCCTAGGTGAGAACTTACTGCTATCCTTTTGCTTGATGGATGTAGTAGTAAGATGGCTGCTAATAACTTATCGTTATACCTGCAGATCAATGTATCTCTCAACCCGCACCAAAGAAGCTTCTTAAATAGATGATAACTGGCACAGAGACCCTCAATGAGTAGAGAATTAAGAAACTGTGGGGGTGCTGGGCCCTTCGTGGGACTTACATGTCACACCCCTCTCTCCAAGGCTCAAGGATCTTTGAGGAAGAGGGGCAGAAAGCTTGTAAGAGCCAGAGATGGTGGATAATGCCACAGAAACAGTGTTATTTGAACGAAACAGGGCAGTGACACGTATGAACTCCCAGTGCTTACGGCAATGTGCATAAGACCTGCACAGGCTCAAGACAGGCAAAACCCCTAATAGGGGAGGGGGGACACCAATCTTACCTCTAGCTGAGGAGCTACTGGCATTTGACAGCTGATGGGGGAAAGTTAGTTCTATTTAATTACCTCTGGTAGACTGGCCACACTCCAGGGATAGTAGGGCAATACGAATTGGACTTGATGGGGAAAAAAAGTGAAAAAAGAAAAAAAAACTCTCAAAGTTGGGTGGGTAGGGAAGTGTGTATGGAGAAGGTAGATATGGGAATTGGGAGAGGTGGCTAAATATCATCAAAATATACACATAAAGTTCTCAGAGAACTAAAAGAAATAAAGAAAAAATGTCTTAACAAAACTAAAGATGAATTCTTCAATATTATTTACTCACCCCACCTGCCCACCCTCTGTTTTTCCAAAATGTTGTTTTTCATATTTTTATGTATTTGACAGATATTTTGAGTTTGAAAACTCATAGACACTTACCTCAACTTCCAGTTTTAAGTCTGGAACTGGGAAGAGAGTCTAATCTGCTCACACTCATATGAAACTTGGTCATAAGTCTCGACAGCTACATCAATGAAAAATTCCCACACCAAAGGCTCAGGGATCATTGCAGAAAGATTGTAAGAGCCCTAGGAGCAGAAAGTTTGCTGTGAGATTATGTTTCCTAGTAATATCAAATATGATACTTATAAAGTCTCACTAACACAATGCTGCGAACATGAGTTGAACAAGGAGGACATCGATGAACATGTCAAACTGGGTGGGCAAAAAGCTCCTGATAGCTGAGTGTTGGTGGCGCTCACCTTTAATCCCAGCACTCAGGAGGCAGAGACAGGTGGATCTCTGTGAATTCGAGTTCCAGGACAACCTTCAAAACAATACATAGAAACCCTGTCTCGAAAAAAAAAAAACCAAAAAGAAAAAAAAAAGCTCTTGAGGTTTCACCCCTACACAAAAATCTACAGGTTTATTAGAGTTCTCTGGAAGGACAGAACTTAAGGAAGGAATCATCTAGCTTTCATCAATTTATCAATGTATATATTATTTCTCTCTATATATTCCCTTCATATATATCTATATATACATATACACATATATGTGTACACACACAACACATACATATCCTTTTGACTGCATATAAAGTTGTACGTATAATTTCAGGCCTGACCAGTTAGCACTGGACAGTCAGTTGGTATACTGTTCCCCGGAGAGGACCCCTCTTTCACTCCCAGCTTTCCTTAACTGCCTGTTGTGATGGTTGTTCTGGGTCGTCACTTTAACTACATTTGGAGTTAACTAACAACCAAGTGGCAGGGCACACCTGTGAGGGATTGTTTTCTGAAATCATTTGGAGTGTTAAGTCCCACTTTAATCAAGATGTTTTGAGGTGGGGAACTCTATCTTTAATCTGGGCCACGCCTTCTGCTGGCAGCCTCTGTAAAGGACATGGAAGAAGGAAGCTCCCTTTCTCTGCCTGTTTGCCCTCACTCTGGCTGGCAAATTCATTCCTTCACTAGCATTAGATCCTGCTTCTTTGGAATTCTCACCTATACTGAAGACCAGATGAGACATCCAGTCTCAACTATAGGATTCTTGGACATTCTGTTAGTAGACAGCCATTGCTGGACCAGCTGGATCACAGTCTATGAGTGATTCTAATAAATCCCCTTTACACACACACACACACACACACACACACACACTGTATTATATGTTGTAAGTTATATATATGTATATGTTATGCTTAGGAATAGATATGTATATACAAATACATACATGCATGCAATAAACATCAATGAAAAAAGAGTTCATGAAGAAGAGCAGGGAGGGATATACAGGAAAGGGAGAAATGTAATTAAATGACAATCTCAGAAACAACAACAACAATACCCTAAAAATTTGGTAGTAAACACATTTTGCAGCCTTGTACTTGAGACCATTCCTTTCTGGAAACTGCGTTCTCAGCCCAGGGAGGGATGCTCCTGGGTGGTCCTCTCAGAACCATCTCAGTAAAGAATTCTGGAAAAGGTGCATACAGATACAAGCAGAATACCTGGTGTGGAATGTGTCCACCCAGTGCATCCGCACAGTTCCCATGGACACAATTGCCTTCAACATCTTCCTCTACAAATGTTTTTATGTATGAGGTTTTAGGGTTTTAATTAAGGTCATGTGGAGATACAATGAATTTGTGCAGGACATGGGAACACCCAATGTCGACATTGATCAAGAAGGGAATTTGGAATGCTAACAAGGGTGAGAGGGAACACAGAAATGCATGGAACCCTGCTCAATTTCTAGAAAATAGTTAGGGTACATAATGTTCCCATACCTCAGATGTTTTTCTGCAGGCAAACAATGTTGCTGTGTTTTATGCAACCTTGAACATGCAGTCCTAGGGAGCAGGCCTCTCTGCTGAAGTTGTAATAATAAAAAATGAGCCTTGTTGTGCCAATTGGACTCAAGTGCTCTGCTACCTCGAGTCCACTGGTTTCTACTTCAGTTTTCCCAGCATTCATCAGGAGAGGCCACTAGGCAAGCCTCTCACAGCTAGTGCCAAATGTGGGGCCCTCACATGGTGGAGATGCCCCAGAGAATGTCAGGGGTGTAGGGTACTCTCCAAGATGCTGGGGACACAAATATGGAACAAAATGAAACTAAGTAGGAAGATTATTTACATTCACTTCCTGCAGTGTATGCTTTGTAGGTCTGGAGTATGCATATCCAAGGAAGATTTTAAGATACCACACAAATCTATAAAGAAACTGTGTTATTGGCTCCCTTCCCAGGGCACCATGAGAGCTAAGGAGTGGCAGGAGGTATTGAAAGTCTCTTGTAGGTTGCATCTGCAAGGGGGAGCATTATGTGTATAAGTCTTCTCTCTGTGATTTTTTGCACTTTGGTATTCAGCTGTTATAAAGGGCTCCTTCCATGTTGGTACAAGGAGGAAGCATGGGACAACAGTCCTCCAGAGGGGAAATGAGGAGTTATAGAGGAGCCTTGAGCCTTTGGATGCTCCTGTCCCCAATCCCCTGAGTCTCTTGATGATGCTTTCAGCCACCCATCCCTCTGTATCCCTACAAGTCATCACTTCGGCATTAGCCGCATGATTTGGTGAGTTCACCAGGAAGGAATCGAGGCATAGCTAACAGTGCTTCTTTGTAGCCCCCGTGCATTCCTTTACCCGGCGTTGATCATAAGCTTCCTGAGTGAGGAGCACATGGAAAATATGAGCCTGTTCTCTATGGGACACGCAGGGAATTCAAACAACCCATCTCTCCTAACAGAACTACATCAACATATACTGGGGGTTGTTGAGAGGAATAGATGAAACTCAGAGCCTAAGATCTCATGCCCGGGACAAGCAGGCCAAGACTTGTTTAAAACATGGATAGAAATTCCCTCTATCAGGACTTCGTGACATGAAGAAACTGTTTCTCAATCTGCTCTCAGAAAGCTGGTACTAGAAATGGTAGACAGGGACAATGCTTAGCACAGGGAAAAGCATAACTATGGTCTGGTCCCTTTTCTACAGGAACCATGCTACTTTCTTTCTCCTCAAGCCAGTTCTCTGGTTTGGGCACCACTGAGCACATGTTTCCCTGTTGCTTGACATCCAATGGCACTTTGGGTGGAAACACAGAGACCGCCTAGCTGGTTTTAATGACCAATCCAATCTTTTTGCACATCCCTACTGAAGCTGCAATGTTACTTCTGCTTGGCCCTGGCCTTGCTGTAAACCTTCTGCAGATTTTAAAACTGGCCTGTGCTGTTAATAAAGCCACTAACCTCACAGCTCAAATGCTAGGAGCATTAAATAAAACACTAACAGAAGTTAGAACAGCTTTATTACAAAGTTGGCTGGCACTAGATTATCCTTTATTAAAGGAGCATCAGGGAGCCCAACTCCTCTCTGGCTTATATTGTTTGAACTTATCTGACTACTGTCAACAAATTAACATTCAACTGAAACAGTTATTAGACACTGTTTGACATCTTTCACAATCACAGCTGTGGCTGCCCTAGTTTGGATGGCTCTCCCCATCCCTTGGAACTCTAATGCTAATAGCTCTGATTGGTAGCTGATTCCCTGTTCTTCCTACCTGTGTCCAGAGTTCTGTTGCCAGCCATATTACCCCTATACATAATCGGATGCTTCTGAAGGTATTAAAAAGCAAAGAGGGGCCAGGCAGTGGTGGCACATGCCTTTAATGCCAGCACTTGGGAGGCACAGGCAAGTAAATCTCAGGGAGTTTGAGGCCAACCTGGTCTCCAGAATAAATTCCAAAACAGCCTTGGGTACACAAAGAAATCCTGTCTCAAAAAACCAATAAATTAATAAATACATAAAAATAAAATAGAAAAGAGAGGTGTATTATGTGAAGGCATAATGAATTTGTGATATTGGCATGGAAACAGCCTATGCCATTTGAAGGCAAGGATGTAATTATTTCACTAGACCCAAGATACATGATAAATGGGTGCTTATTGGGGAACAATTACACAGAAAAACACAAAGAACATGGGAGCGTTTTCTCTGCCCTTCCTACCAGATCGGCGGACCCACCAGAAAAAACCTGCTCAAGCAAGACCTCACCTTATGACCTATGCTTCCTTCTTTCTGCTTCCGAAGCCATGCCTAAAGGGGTGTGGTCACCGTTACAGACAAGACAGCTACAGTCATTTCTCATGAAGGAAATCTAGAATGCTAACAATTGTGAGAAGGAACACAGGAATGACAATGACTTCCTCAGTTTCTGAATAACCGTTAGAGTATGATGTTCCCACACCTCAAGATATTTTTCTGAAGGCAAATAATATTGTTGTGCTTTATTCAACCTTGAATATACTGGTCTGTGAGCCAGGCTTCTCTGCTCTAACTGTAAACTCGTAACTCTGCTATCAAAAGAGGTATAATAATAAAAATAAGCCTTCTTGTTCAAATTGTATTCAACTGCTCCCCTGCCTTGGGTCCTTGATTAATCAGGAGAAACAACATGGTCAACCAATCATGAGCAATGGCCTCCAACTGTATAGATAGATAGATAGATAGATAGATAGATAGATAGATTGATAAACTGAATATTATGTTTAATGTTAGCCCCTCTGGGGACTTTGGTGTTCATTGGTAAACAGATGTGTCCTGACTATAACCCAAATCTGGTTCCTTCTTCCCATCATTCTGTGTCTTCTGGGATTTGCTGCTGCGTAAGAACAGAAATGACAGCTTTGGCTGAGTCCAGGATGCCTCCACTTGTCACTACAGAGGACACTCAAACAGAAAGCAAAACAATGACGCAATAAGGGAAGGAAAACTGGTAGGAGAAAAGCCCTCTGTCCTAAGTATATATACCCTCTTTCTTTTGTTCTAGGTAATTGTTTTCTTAGAGGGGTCTGGAACAACGGCGCTGAAGAAGACACGTGTGATTGAAATTAACTGTTATCTTCAGGATGCCACTGGATTGCACACGGGATAATGAATTAAATGAAGTAGAAAGCATGGCCTGAACTGGAAATGTGCTTTCTGCCTAATGTAATTAATCTCTATTGAAACAGCTAAGCCATTTAATTTGTGTTGCATGAATAATGAAATGAAAGGGGCTCATGTGAATTAACTTCTTAACCAGCAGAGAAGATGCAACTGCCACACTGAACGGATGAGGATTTTCCCAAGAACTTCTTAGATCTCTGGTCATTACTGTCCCTTATGTTGTTGGATGATTCTGCGCCTTAGTTTTCTAGTCTATCTATAACTTTGGAAAGTCTCCTTCCCAAGGACATCTAAGACTCTTAAAAGCTGTGTGCAACGGCCTAGAAAGAACCTAGCCACATAGTGTTTCCCCACAGCTGCCTTCCTCTCAATATTCAGAAATGATGCAGTAGAGGAGTTGCCCATCCATATTTATTCACTGGAACAGCATCTTTGAGACCACCATGATCCTTAACACTGCCGTGATAGACTGACCTCGGAAGAAGGCATGCCAGGAAAGTTCCAACCTCCTTATTAATCATATGAAGCATGAAAATTCACTCCCACCTTTTAAATTCCTTTAACATTTAACAGAGCTCTACTAAAGATTTATGATAGTGTGTTTTCACAGTGAAAAACATAGCCTATGATGAATACCCTAAAGTGTATCTACTGCGGCCCTGAGACAGCATCTCCCTGCAAACTCCCCTCTCCTTCACCTCTTTCATCCTGCAGGCATCACTCTCATCAAACCCCTTGTCCAAATACTTAGACAGAGGTAGAAGCGTGAGGGCTTAAGTATTTCTCAAAAGCAGCCAACATTTCTGTGGGACAGCCCAGTCTAAACTCACATTTAGAAAGTTCCTTTAAAAAGTCTGTCTGTTGAAGACACTGAGTTTGAGAAATGAATGTAACTTATATAGGCATGTGCCCCTTTATATAACCTTGTCTTTGTCATCCATCTCTGGTCTCATCTTTTCCTCCTGCCATTGCTGGAACAAATGTTCTCGCCGCTGAGTCAGGGCACTGGGTTACTGAAATAGCATCCCAAGATGGAAGCGAGAGAGGATGGACTTAAAAGAGGACAGGGAAGAGAGAGAGGCTTATTGGTTTCTATGCACAAGTCAATTATAATTCAGTAGTTCAAGCCAGCCAGTCACGGGAGGTAAATAGAAAAGGCAACTCTCACTGGTACAATATCCTATTGATTGTGCAGGTTGCTCTTCTGCAATGTAGAAGGGCATGTATCTACACCCTGTATTGCCCAATAACCCCCAAAGACTTGACAGCAGCTCTCATCCTTGGTCATCCAAGTTTCTGCTGCAAAATGTATTCTTAATTGAGTCACACATATATACATGTGTGTGCATGTAAACTCAGACACACACACAACCTTTCTGTCACATGCTAGCTGCTATCAAGCTACATGCCAGCTTGTTTATTTATTTATGTAAATATATAGACGTATTTTTGAAAGTCCGTATGTTTAGAAATCTGGACCCTGAGTGCATAGCAAGGGCACTGCAGGTCTGTACAAGCCACAGTTCCTCTCCTTTCACTCATTTGTAGCTTACCAATGATTTATGAACCTACTTATTTTCATCCAAGTTGCTTGGAAGATGTTTCTAATTCAGGATAACCAATGGAGTTTTGTATGGAATAGTTCCATAGATGTTACAGACGAGGTAAAAGTATTATACCTGTCTTAAATGGTTTGGTTGACATTATAAAGCATCCAGAAGTATCAATTATTTTTGAAAGGTCCTTGGAAAAACTAGGACTCTTTATTTGAAATTGTGCGATCACTCTTGTAACTACAGTCCAACAGTATTCAACGTTAACTGTTATCATCTCAAGTGTAAGGGAAGAAAATACAGCCTACGTATGGAAGCCTAGACATGGGTCTCTCACATACAGTTCCAAGCAATTCTGGTGAGCTCCAAGCTGTTAAACAAGATATGGCAATGTTTGCTTCTGCAGCTTGTTGCTATCCAAGTATCAGTGAAATGGGTACGGGTGCAGACATTTGGGTGACATTTAACATAGAGTTTACTCCTCAAACTTCAGCCACATAGGAGGGGAGACCTAGTTGTTAGGTTAATTATAAAACTAAGAAAGAATTTCAGTAATGTTGCTAGCACAAGTTACACCATTTATACGGGTTAAATGGTAGCTTTATTGTTATTTACGTGATTAAAAAATCTCTGAATAGGTTGGTATATGTTAAGTTCAAGACAGAACACTATGTGAACTGTATGTACTTCAGGAAATTCTTGTCTAGTGAATTCGTTGTTAGCTTTTGTTTCAAAACTAATGGTCATTCTATAGTGGAGTGATGACCTTTATACGACCAATGGATGACCTCTAGGGGGGGCATAACTCACCTGTGCCAGGACTGGCTGCCTGTCATCCTCATGAAAGCAAAGGAAGAGATGCATTCTGGCCTCCCACTCTGAGTCTTTGTATCTGGCCTAGAGCCAGAGGCAATAACCATGAATTTCTGCTTAGATATGAGTGCAGTGTTTACAAGGTCAGACACATAGCACAGCACTTTGACATTATGTAACACAACTTTTGTCGTGTTAATGGCCTCATTCATATGCTGATAACATTTCTGTTGCAAGTGTCAGAGGGATGCCTTTAAATTAATATAAAAGGCATCTGTAAATTTTAATTTACTACAGCCTGATCAGTACAATGCATGTGCTGTTCTCAACATAAATTTAACCATGGCTGTTGCATTACACTGGTTGAGTAGATAATTAGGAAGCAGCCAGTGTCATTACTTTGACGTGGAATACATATGCATTCTGTTTTTAGCCATACTTATTCTGACAGTTCAGAGAGTAAATTTATGTACAGTTTTCCTAGTGATAGGTGCAGCAACGTTGTATGGCAGGAACAAAGATCACAGGTGACTTTCTGCTTCCACTCCATCTTACCAATGAGAAAGTCGCTGTGAAGAAGGATGGGATTTCATTCATAGCCATGCAGATCCTGAGAAAGAGGATGGCGATGGACCCCCAGCTTCTTATCACTTATGTGATATCCACACAGGGAGAGATGGGGTAACATTCTACATGAGAGAGCTCTACAGGCTTGGCTGTCTTATCCACTCACACTTTCTTTTGATTAAAGAATAATATTCTGTCAATTTTGCTGTACACTGTGGCCATTAATAAAGGGCTTTTGAACAGCAATTTCTTTTTTATACCTTCTAGGCTATATTCATATCTCATAGAGCATTCATCACAATGAGTTATTATTTCCAGCATGTTTCCACGTCATCGAAATCTGAAAAGCAACCTCACTAGACTCCTCCCTTCAACTCCATTGCATAGGTCTCTCCTAGACAAGGCAGCATGATACTGGTGGGCAAGCTAGGGTGAACAATAAAGAAGTCAAGGCTGGCACACTCCTGTGGACTCCTAAGAATTACTGTCGCTCCCCATAAAACTTCTCTGTGACCTTTGTTGACTTTTCCATTAAGCCTCTTCAACAAAACTTTTCTTCAAGAGCAAGCTTTCTGTGGCGCCATGATGGTAAGTCCTCGGTTTTAAAAAATCCAAAGAGGTGGGAGAGAAGGAGAAGAAAGAGGAGGAGAAGGAGGAGGAGATGGAGGAGGAGGAGGAGGAATTAGAACTCTGAACACCATCTCAAATCCTGAGTCACACTCTCTGCACTCAATGGCTTCACTCCAGGTGCTGCTTAGACACGTCAAAATGTGTGACCCAGACTCCTGGAAAAAAAATCGATGCCTGCCCGCCTTGCGGACCAGCCTCCTGCCTTGTGTATCATTTCACCATTTGTCATTCTGTAAATGAACAGCATAGCTTGCGCATTGTGCTGCTGGTTTATAAGCAAGGTGACACTAATTTCTCACTTTTCTCTTTGTCCTGCTGTGACTAGCACTTACTGAATAGATTAGCTGTTCACTGTGGTAAGTGACAGCATAGTGAGATGGGAAGCCCCACACATTACATTCTTCCTGCATACACATTTTTCTCAAAAAAAAGCAAAAGAAATGCATTTTAACTTTTTTGTAATCCTGCTTTCTTAAATTGCCAGACCTGACTACAAGTTCGTGAGAACCCTAAAGAGACTATTGTATGCCTACCTTTCCTATCCCATACACTACTCTCTTCCACAGTCTACTCTAGGCTTCAGATCTGGGTTCAAATGTTCCTTGGCTGAGCATTGGTTTAAAGAAGGGTGTGTGGCCCTAGATAAATCCATTAGTGAGATACCATGTACATCAGAGAACCCAGGAATGTGCAGGCCTCAGAACTAGTGGAACACCAAGGAGCACGGACTGGCTCTTCAGCCTTGTACATAGAAAGGAGAAAGCAGGTGATCTTGGTGACCATCTTATGGCTTGGATAACAACCAGCCTCATCACAAGGCTGATTCTGTAGAAGGAAGAGTAGAGGTGAAGGAGATACTGAGTCCTAGATGGCCTCAATGGTGATAAATCAAAGCATTCCCAGGACATTCTTTGGCTATTGTAGTTGTTACATGGTATTGATTACTTGAGTCCTTTCATCTGTGCTCACTTGTACATGTGATCACAATATCCTGAGCATGTAGGCAACGCCATGCTTATCTCCTCTACCAAGGTCTATAATGATATGTCATACAACTAGACAATTAATGGGTGTTTTTGAGTGAATAGGTAAGCTTGAACTGCGTCCTCCCATTTCCCTAACTGACTAAACTAAACACACTCAGGGATTAATAGACTATAGAGTACGGCACATGGTGTCCTGAAGACCAGCTATACAATTGTGTGCTGAGTCCACACTGAGGGGCTGTGCTGTGCTGTCTGTGGGTAGTAGGGAAGATGAAAGGGATTCTGACTTTCTGTCTCCATGAAATAACCCAGGCACAGTTTTGGGTGCATTCATATGTTACCCTCAAGTGAGCCCAAACCACCTCCTGGTAAGACACCATGTACTGTGTGGGGTCAGTGAAGGTCAATCTCAGGGTTTCACTCATGCTCCCTAAGCCACAGTCGGGATCAGTTTTGGGGAACTTTACATGCTCATCCAGTCTTCCTAAAGGCCTGGAGAGAGAGGGTGACACCAAGTCTGAAGTTCCTAGTGTTCTTCTGCAGCAGGAACTCAGCATGTGCCACCATCTCAGGGTTATGGGATGGGAAAACACAATAGGAACATTGATCTCAGAGAAACAGTAACGTGTGGTGCTCACGGTGCTTTTTTCTTCCTTTACAGTTTAATTGGAGCTGGCTTGCAGCTTCCGTGACTGCCATGTGACCATGCAGGCAGCCGGCTCTCCAAGACTGTGTGCAGCCAACTCTTTCGGGTTGCTTCCCTTGACAAGGAGCTTGCTTTAATGGGAAACACTGTCACATCTATTCATATTCTTTCTGAGATCACTGAAGCAGATTTAGTTCAGCAACTCTCCTGCCCTCAGGCTGTCCATCCCAGATTTCCCTTCCGCATTTCCTTTGAGACCTAGAGAGCTTGTCCTGGAGACTTTCCCTCAACACCTGAATGAGCTTCTCAACACCAGGGTGTGGAACACCAGGCTTGTCTGCAGCTGCAGAGCTAGCTACTCTGCATTACAGGTGATGAAGGCCAAAACCTCGTCAGTCTCACCTTTGCACCCTGCCCTGTGAAAGCTGATGGTAGTGCAGTGTTGCAGGCCTTCCTGATCTACTGTTCAAAAGTAGGTTTGTATCTCGCTATGAATCTGTAATAATCATGCACCTGTTTGGGCATTCCATCCCATCTAACCCGGGGCTTGAGGACCAACTTAGAACTGGGCATCGAATCCATCTGATGGCAAGGGCAGAGGATAAGGATGGGCAAGGGAAGGAAGAGAGGAATCAATGGACGAAGGGAGGGGAAGATGGAGGGACTGAGGGAAAGGAAAAATGGAAAGAGGAGAGAGGAAGGGAGGGGAGAGAGAGGAAGGGAGATAGAGATGGAGGGAGAGGGAGGAAGGGAGGAAAAGAAGACAGGAAGAGAGACTGGTACATGTCCCTTTGACCTGTCATACTCCCTTTCAACTGCAATTTCAGCCTCTTCTAGCCCAGGTTTACTGCCAGGCCACCTCTCTGCACTCAGGCCCGGGCACAGACACCATTATCACTGCAACTAAAGTCACACTAGTCTGTGCTGTAGGGCTGTGCCACTAGGGGAATTCTTATGGCTGCTGAACACCTGATCCATGGCCTCCCTCCTGCCCTCATCAAGTTGTCCCCATTTCTAAGCCTGGATCTCCACCCTGGATCCCTGTTCCCTATCCTCAGGTATTTCATTCACTGACTGGAGTCCCACTGAGAGGCCCAGTGCACTGATTGGAGGGCACCCTCCGTCTTGTCTGTGTGGATGCCCCAGGAGTTGTGCATGCGCAGATGATGACTCTGATAAGATCGGCTGTTAGCCTTTATGTAGAGATTTTGTCTTCATCCCAGGTCTTGGCTAGTGTTCTGGATACTCTTATGTCAACTTGATGCAGCCTGAAGTTATCTAAAAAGAGGAGGGAACCTCAATTAAGAAAATACCTGACTTGTGAAGCAACCTTGTTTCTAATTTAAATTTAAAAATAAAAGAAAAAAAGCTGAAAAAGAAAAAAAAATACCTCCATAAGATTGGGCTGTCAGCAAGTCTGTAAGGCATTTTCTTAATTAGTGACTGATGTGGGAGGGCCCAGACCATTGTGGGTGGGACCATCCCTGGGCTGATGGTGGTCCTGGCTTCTATAAGAACACAGGATGAGCAAACCATGGGGAGCAAGCAGTAGGTAGTACCCCTCCATGGCCTCTGCAGCAGCTCCTGTCTCTAGGTTCCTGCCCTCTTTGAGGCTGTGCCTTGGCTTCCTTCAGTGGTGAACTATGATGTGGGAGTATAAGCCAAATAATTCCTTTCCTCCCCTAAGTTGCTTTTGGTCATGGTGTTTTGTCACAGCAATGGAAGCCCTGACTGAGACAGGAGGCTCTGGTCCCACAGAAGCTTGTGTCTGGTCTGTCTTCATTCAGAAATGTGCCAGGTGCTTTTTGTCCCTCCTAGAAAATGTTCATACATGCTGAAATGAACCTAAACCAAGAATAAGTGTCATTGCCCACCAGGGTGAGTTTTTTGGAGTTCCTCAGCCTACATCCCTGTTTAATCTTCAGTGGTTAGCTACTGTCCTCAGAGGAAAAAGGAATCAAAGAAATGAAATCAGAGAAAAATTCTAAAATCAATGGAAAGTAGATGCACTTAACAAGTAAAACTGGTAAGCCCTATCCAATTAAGAGAATTTCAAATCTACAAATGTAGAACAAATAAAGCAGATTTATATAGCTAGCATTTATATACATGTTTGCATACAGTTTTACATTTATACATATTTTCATATTATCTGTACTAATATGAAATTTGATTATATTTATGGCTTTGGGTGGGGAAGGACTCAATTTTCTTTAAGGGGCTGTTCCCTGGGAGATATGGGCAACATAAATATTGTTTATTTTTGTTTTTTGTAGGGGAGGTCACAAAGGTCAGGGTGGATCTGGAAAGACAAGGTAGTAAATGTGATTGGGTACATTATGTAAAACTCCCAAATCATCAATAAAAATATTATGTTGGAAAAAATTAAACATTCATACATGTACATATAGGCAGTACTAATAGGTCCTAGAAGGATTATTTTTTAAAAGATCGACAATTGATAAATGTGACCAGGTGAAGTTGAAAAGCGCTGTAAGCAAAGGACAGTGCCAACAGGACAAAACAGCAGCTTACAGAATATATAAAGATTTTTTTTTAACCAACTCCACATCTGACAGAGGACTGTTATATCCAAAACATAGAAAGAACTCAGTAAGCCAAATAATCCAATTAAAAATGAGGTACACATCTAGACAGAGAATTCTCAACAAAGGAATCTTAAATGCCTGAGAAACACTTAAAGAAATGTTCAACATCCTTAGCCATCAGAAAATGTAAATCAAAACTACTTTGAGATACCATCTTACAGCCCTTCAGAATGGCTAAAATCAAAACCACAAGTGACAGCTAATGCTGGAGAGAATGTGGAGCAAGGGAAAAGCTCCTTCATTGCTGGTGGGAGTGCAAACTTGTACGACCACTAGAGAAATCAATATGGTGGGTCCTCAGAAAATTGAGAATCAATCTACCTGAAGACCCAACTATACCTCCCTTGGGTATATACCCAAAGGATGCTCCATCCTATTTCAAGGACATTTGCAAAACTATGTTCATAGCAGCTTTATTCATAACAGCCAGAACTTGAAAACAACCAAGATGCTCCTCTTCTGAAGAATGAATAAAGAAAATGTGGTACATTTACACAATGGAGTTTTCGCTCACCTGCTAAAAACAATGACATCATGGAATTTGCAGGCAAATGGATGGAACTAGAAAAAGATCATTTGAGTGAGGTAACCCAGACACAGAAAAACAAACTTGGTATGTACTCACTTATAAGTGGATATTAGCTGTTAAGTAAAGGATAACCATGCTACAATCCACAGTCCCAGAGAGGCTAAGTAACAAGGAGGGCTCCAGGGATCTTCCTGGGAAGAGGAAATAGGGTGGACAGGAAGCAGTTGGGGATAGGAACATGAGTGACCAGGTTGTGGAGGGGGCAGAGACAAGGAGAGTACTGGGAGAGAAGGTATGTGGGGAAGAGTTCTAGGATGAGAGGTAAGAGGAATTGCAGAAGGGATGTCATGTATGAGGGAAGAATGGAGTAAAGTCATGGAGTTGGGAGGTACTGAGAGATGTTAGTCGATAGGAGTAACTGCAGGGAGAGAGGAAAGCATAAATATGATCAAGACATATTGCATATACATATGAAATTTTAATGCTTGATGCATAGGAAGAAAATCAGAATAGAGGGAAAGTATAAAAGAAATTTTCACAGCACATGAAAGGCAGCTTGTGCTGTAGTTTCCCTCCTGGTGTTGTGATAATGCACCTCAACCAAAAGCATCTTTGAGAGAAAGGTTTATTTCAGCTCGTAATTCCAGCTTGGCCCAACATTGTGGGGAAGTCAAGGCAGGGAATCCAAACAGTTGGTCACATGACAGCCACAGTCAAGGGCAGAGAAAAATGAAAGCGTGCTCACCTGCTGGCTTGGTTGCTTGTGGCTTGATTTCTCCATTCTTATGCACTTCAGAACACTCTGCCTAGGGAACAGCTATGCCCACCATGGAATGAGTCTCCCCACATCCATTTAATTAAGACCAGGCATCAGAGTGATGTAGATGATCCCTCACTGAGACTCTGCTCTTGGTTGATTCTATGTTGTGCCAGGATGATAATAAAAACCAGCCATCACAGGCTGGTTGTAGCTCAAAGCCTGGATCATGCTGGGTTCTAACACTGGCACTGCAGAAGTAAATAAACACATATAAAAAAGCCAACAAACACATGTGATGAAGGAGTCACCTCTAGGGAAGATGGTTGTGTGCTTTTGAGATGTCGTTTCAGATGCTTAATAGCAGACAGCTGCTGTACCTCTCAAATGACTCCAAAGGGCTCCAGCAGGATGGAGACGTTTTGGGGGATAACATACTCCATCAAGTCATACTTATCCCAGAGCACCCAGGCAATGGGATACTAGAAGCTATGTGGATGTGTGCTATTGGTAGATAAACAAAGCATTCATTGAGGGAGTTCCAATTTCATTCCAGATTCTTTAGAAATCAGTGAACTAGAAATAAAGAACTCCATCATTAATGTGATAAGAAACTGGTCATTAAACACTAGCAAACACCTTATCCAATGCTAATTGTCCAGGTTTCTAGTCAGGTGCAGAGAAAACTCCTTTCACAGCTTTGAGGGATTTTAGCCACTAAAAATCAGAATCAGATGAACCTATGAAAGGGAAAGCAAAGCAATCAATTTTTGTGCAAACCTTCCTGAAGAGCCTGGGTAGCAGGCTTTTGTGTACTGGGTAATGACAATGCTGTAGAGAAGCTTTAGGGGACAGAGTGCTGCAGCAACGGCATCAAAAGTCCCCACAGGCATTTTAATTCTCCTTGACATGAATGTGTCATTTTAATTTCAATTTTGGCAACTTACCATACACTCAACTTTAAGGCCTTCATTTTATAATCTAAAAATGAACGCTTTTTACACAGCTCTGAAAATGGGAGTAAAAACCCAAGTTAGGCTGAAAGAGAACAGAAGAACGGGGTTTGGAATGGAGCTCTAATGTGTGTTAGGTATGTTAGCTCAAAGCCCTCTTGTGAGCTCTTTTCTTTAATGGCTCAGGCAGCCAAGCATCCCTTAAAAAGTCTATTGTGGGGAAATAAAAGCCCTGCAGGTCCCGAGCCATTGAGTTTTGCAGGAGGGGAGACTCCCTGCTCTCCTCTCCAAGAGCATGCATGGTCCCAGGAGCAACTAGGAACCTGGACTGTCCTGAAGAGTCTGGTAAAAAGTCAGTCAGTCATGTGAGAGAGAGAGAGCGATACAGGGTTTGGGAGTAGGTAGAGATGAAGATGTGTGTTCCTGTCAAAGACTTGCCTCCAATACTCAGTTCCGGGGTTTTTCTAGCATGGTCTGAAGATTTTTAGAATACTTGAGATCCTTCCACAGATATCCAAGAGGGCAAAAGTAGTTTTATAAAATAGAACCAACATCATATTTGCTTTCTCTCTGTTCACAGTTCTGGTACCTGTTGTAAATCAAACCATGCCATGAGTGTCTGCTCTCCTGCAGCAAAGCCATAGTGTGTCTGCACTTAAGTTTTGGATGAGACAGGGGAAATGATTAATTTCATGAATGTTTCCATTAAGCATGTTTCTTTTTACTATTCCATGTGAGAAAGTAGAAAGCACACAAGAGGCCCTTCACTGCACACCAAAGTGGTGGCTCTCTCGGTCTCTGGGAAGTGCATGGTGTGTGGAGAGGCATTAGTCTGCATTCATGGTTACATTAGAATCCATTAATCTCCTTCCAGAGGATCTTTTCCTGTTGTTCTGCTTTTTATACCAGCAGTTGCCTGGAAATGCTGGTCATTGGAAAGATGCTAGTTCCCAGAGTATGCAAGCCTTCCTGGAGGAGCCACAGTTATCTGCGTAGGCATCTGTGTACTGCTTCGCCTGTGTACAGCCTTGTTTTCCTTGTACCATGGACCAAAAGTAATTGGTGCTGAAGCAGATTTCTTCTAGTGAGAAACAAACAAAACAAACTTGTATCTTGGGGTCCTCACTACTATTTGAGGAGTTGTTATGGCTACAATCTGGTTAAATCCTGTCCTAGCCAGAAGCTTTTGTTTACTTTGAGTACGTGATGGTCACTTCTCTTTTGGTCTTGCCTAGTACCATGCCTCCCAATTTCACTGTACATATAGGTGGCTGTGGAAATGGCTGAAACAAAGACACTGATGTAGTGTGTGTGTGTGTGTGTGTGTGTGTGTGTGTGTGTGTTACATACGTGCATGCATTTGTGTACCCCTGGTTTTCTAGCAGGCCCCCTGAAGATGGCACTCCAGCTGTGATGCACCCCACCTTAAGGAGCAGTTCCCCAGGCCATTCACTTAGTACCACATGACTCAGCCTTGTGACATTTCATTATGTCGTTTTTGTTATTACTATTCATGCCATCCTCATTGCTGTCTGGGTTTTATTATTGTTTCACTTCATTTTATGTGTATAAGTGTTTTACCTGCATATGCATATGTGCACCATGAGTGTGCCTATAACTTCAGAGGTCAGAAAAGGATGTTTGGTCCCTAGAGCTGGAATTTTTATAGTTGGGAACTAACAGGTAGGTGCTGGGAACCAAATTTGGGTCTTCTTCAATATCGTCAAGTGTTCTTAACTGCTGAGCCTACTTTCCATCCCCTTGCAGCTCATGTATATGTCATTATGGTAGTCTATACACTAGGTTAAGAATGAATTTTATGTATAGCATTTCATTCAGTGCCTCCAGCACTCCACTGGGGAGGTGCTATGGAGTGTTCCCATGAAAGAGGTCCCATGAAGGAGGTCCCTCAAGGTAGGTAAGCACAGTTGAGAGCCTGGAGGGAACAGACGATGTTCTAGAGAAACCATTCCTCCAGTGTCTACCAGGCTATTGAAACAATGAGTCTCAGAGAATTGATTTCTTCAGGAATCTCACCATGGAAGAAGGAATGGGCTAAATTCTGGCCCAGCTAGCAGAATTTGTCACCCACGAAAAATGACACATGGTCAGGTCATCACAACTGTAACCAAAACAGAGATGGGCCAATGATAGGTGGGCCATACCCATACAAGGACTACTTAGCTATGCATACCTCTTGACGTCCATGTGGATATCCTGAATATGAACTTGGGAGGACAGGGCCATTGGACCTCTTTGTTCCTCTTCCCAGTGCAGATACATTGATAAGTACCCCTCCTCAGCTTTTCACTACTGCTTATCCATTTCACCAGCATAGTGATGATGGGTGAGTGTCTGAGCCCAAGTCATCAGTGCTGCTAGAGCTCAGATACCCTTCCTGACAGCTCCAATAACAGTAATCTGTGATTGTGGGACTAAACAAAGCTTTTCTCAACTGAATTTCTTTTCTGTGCTGTTTTATCAACAGAAAAGGAACTAAGATAAAAGTCATTTGTAGGAGTGTGGGTACCTTACCTGTGGCTAAACCACTGAAGAAAATGTCTCTCCTTCTCCTAGCAACCATTACCTGTGGATAAATACTCAAGGAGAGGTGGGAACTTATGAGTGCCCCCTCTCTCATAATAGAATGCTATGTTGGGAACCCTGATCCCATGCAGGTAAGCACAGCTTCCACGAGTTGATGAGTGCAGGGGCCATGTCATTCCCTACAGTCCACATATCATGTCACTACCCACTTTCAGCAGGCTCGTACATTATTTCTGCCCCATTTTATGAGATATAGATCAGTGATTCTAATGCTGCAAACTTTAATACAGTTCCTCATGTTGTGGTGATCCCCAACCATAAAATTATGTCACTGCTACTTCAGAACTGCAATTTTGCTACGGTTATGAACCACAATGTAATTATCTGGTATGCAGCATATCTGAATGTGAAAATCCAGATGAGAACCCCCAGTTTGAGAACCACTGATATAGATGATATTAACCCTCAGAGTGCTGGAAGGTGCTCAGCTATAACGTGCACATCATAACATCTTTTCTTGGAAGAGTTTCTTAATAGCCAGGTTGAGGTTTCTGCTGAGGATGTGAGCTATCCTGCACATCTATTGCACAGTTTTTTCCTTGAAACAGGTAACAGGGAAAGTAGAGAGAGAATTGGCACCAAGAGGATGTGGAGAGAAAAGGCTAAATGAAACTATGAAACGACAGTGGGGAAACACGGGAGGAACAGGAGCACTTCAGTGTTGAGTACCTTTGAAAGTTACCTGCTCTTATTCTTTATTTCATATCATAATTCATGTGTTTTACCTGAAAGAGGATTTTTTTCCAGCTGAGGGTCAGCTCTCCTTTCTCTTGAAAGCTTTATCAGGAAGGCCAAGTGCAGTTTCAAAGGCAAAGACAGTAGCAACAATTAATATTTCTATAGACTTCTAAATATTTATTGGTCTTCGTTGCTCACATTAAATCCCTTTATTCTCTCTATAGCCCAGTGAGGCAGATATTATCACTTTGCCATAATAATGATACTCAGGCTCAAAGCACCTTGTCACTTGTTCAAGGTCATTAGTCTCTTAAGCAGATTGACCAACAAACCCTTATTCGATGATCCTCCTACCCTTTCCGCAGGTTAATGGTGTGAGACCCTACACATGGGACCAGTGTGTGTGTGAATCAGAATACTATGATTTATCTCTGAATGCCCATAGAAACAGTTAGCCAATGTGTATTTAGTACTTAACATAATTTTTTCACAATGCTCACTACAGTTACCTGAATTTCCATACACTGCCCATCCCTGCCTGCCATCAAGTTGAGAGTAGCTCTTACATGTTCATGTTTATTAAATAATTTGCATTTTTATGGATAATCAGTAAAAACCCTATTGCTTATTGGTTTTAGACCTATTGCCAAAGGGCACATTTGTGGGTGTCAGCTTTGCACTGGGGTAGAAGGAGATTAAATTCAAAAGTAGATGCTATACTTACATACACTCTTATCCTAACATTTGACCAATAATTTTTCCATTCCCATCCTACCATCGTTTTTTAAGCATAAAAGGAGGTTGGCTGAAATGATCCCTGATATTCCAGCTCACATGAATTTCTGTGTTACCATCTTGCTTTTATACCTATGCTAAATGGTGAAAAGGAGGGTTTTTTCCCATATCACCCCAAGTCCCTCTCTCTTTGACCCAGGGAGCTGGCACATTTTTGTCATTTATAACCTTATATGCAAAAACATAAACCAAAGTCCCTTGTCCTTCATTTCCAACTCAGTTGCTATCGTAAAGGCACTTTTATGGAGATTTAGGAGTCATCACTTTCTGTAGCAAGATGGTCCCATCTTGTATCCCTGTAGGTGATGGCTTCATTTCATCCCATTGGTGTGAGTTCACAATCTGACCTGTGCGGGGAATATTTGCTTATAATGTGTGAAGATGTGTCACTGTGACTGGTTTAATAAACTTACTAATAAATAAATAAATAAATAATAGCTGAATGGACAATAGCCAGGCAGGAGAGAACAGATGGGCCTTCTGGGCAGACAGAGGGACAAGTGATGAATTCAGGTGTGTGAGACACCAGCAAGACATGGAGGAAGTCTAGCATATAGAATGCAAGAAAGGTTAAAAAGTCATGTGGCAGAATGTAGATTAATAGAAACAGGTCAATTTGAGTTGTAAGATGTAGTTGGGAAAAAGCCCAAGCTAAAGGCCAAGCTTTCATAATTAATAAGCCTCCATGTCATTATTTGGTGCTTGTGGCTAAAATGAAAGTCTGACTACAGACATAATTGTCTACTCACTGCAAAGGGGAAGGTTCTGGAATTCCTTGCTAGACTGGATACCTTTGGTAACAGACAATGTTGGCCACATGGTGCTATATCAAGAATTTCCCTGCGGTGTCACACACGGGTCAGGAAATGCCCCCACGTGTGTGGAGTTCATCAAAATCTCAGTGTATCTGTGCTACAAATTGTGTCACAATTCTTGTCCCTTTTCCAACGACTTATTGAAAGAAAAGGATAACATTTAGCATGTGTTCAACATGTGACCAGCATTTGGCAAATATTATCTCTAATCCTTTTGTAATCCAGGGAAGATCTAGTGATTCCCATGTTACTAACAGAATTCGATTCAGAAGTAGTGTCTAGCTAGTTCCAGAGCTGGAACTATCTTCAGGACAGCTTAATTCCAAAGCATATGTTTTTCCTAATATAGCATGCTGTTTCAGTGTCCTGCCCATTTTCTTTCTGTAATAAACATTTCTGAGGCCAAGGCAGCTCATCTCCAAGATAAATCAGAAACTAGCAGATGCTTCTTCCTTAGAACCAAACATCTCTGCTCTGGTCATTACCCCTCCCTCATGGGAGGATGCTAAGCTAATCCTGGCCAGGCTGCTGAGGAGCTTTCTGAATGGTACTCACAGGCTGGTGTCATCATTGGCCAGTTCATAGTGGATCTTTCATAATGGACGGTACCCAGAAATAGCAGGAATTACTTATGCAGCTTCTGTTCACTTATGTCATTTCATTTCTTGTGTGGACACACATGTGCAAACACACACCCATAAACATACATGTACTCACATGTACATGCATGCACAATACACACCAACACATACACATACACACACACACCAGTTTAATTCCACATAACTCCTGGTTTTAAACAGCAATATATGCTAGAAATTGACTAAACTGACTTCATCTTGCTTCTGTTGTGGGAAGTTAAACCAAGGCTGTGTGTGAGCTTTATTGCTTAGGTGACAGAGGACCACAGGGAGGTAGGTCTCCTGGGTCACTATTAAGACCTCTTCCAGACACCATGGAAGCTAGAAAGAACCAGAGCAGCAGGAGGATAATTTCAGCCCTTCCCTAGTCCAGTTGAACCAACAGTTAACACAGATGCAAGGTTTTGCCACCACAGGGCAGCCTCTAGCTAACGATGAAGGTTAATCTAAAGCCCACTGTCCTTGCTCACACTGACCAGCCCTGCTTGCTGTCAGCCAGACTGGTTAGAAACCCTAACAGCAAAAGGCAACCTTCCTGCTGGCTGGAGACAGGTATCCTGCTGGCAAGCTAAACACAGAGAGGCAGTCACATTTTATCTTGTCTGAAAACAAACTTGAACCACAGAGCAGAGTGTGGGGCTCTTGTTGAGACGGTTTCCCTCTTGTGCCATTAAGAATTTAAAGTTAACAGAAAAATGTGGAGAAAGAGTGGGCACAGCTTGACTAAGCTTGAAGGGTAAACATTTTCTTCTTTTGTGAGTAAAGATGAGGGCCACTGTGCTGATTGGCTTTAATTATAAGCCTAACACACCTAGACTCACCTGAGATGAGAGTGCTGATGAAGAATTGCCTGCATTGGGTTGTCCTGTGGGCATGTCTGTGGGGGAGCAGGAATTGTCTAGGATACCTTAGCGGATGTGGGAGGACCCATCCTAACTGCGAGCAGCTCCTTCTGGTAGTGGACTAGGAAAAGGGCATAGACAAAGGCAAAGCTTTTGGTTATTGTTTTTCCTTTGCTCTTTGGACCTCCACTCCCACCGGCAAGTTCATCCACCCTGCTTCTGCCCCTGCTGACTCTGATACTAGAACCAACCTTTTGGGTTTCCAGTGTGGACTAAAGATCCTGATGATTCAGTGGCTGATACTGGAATCAGCTTTTTCAAGCTTCCCATACTGACTGAAGAGCAGCAGCTACCCCCTAAGAATCTTCCAGGCTTCTTGAGTCAAATGGGGATTGGTGAGGCACCCAGCGCATGGACTGAACAGCCATGAGTTCTTGTCATCTCTGATAGGAAGATAGCCATTTTTGACAACTCCAACAATATTGTGTAAGCCAACCTAAGAAATCCTCATTTAATATAAACATTCAGTTGTTCGTGTTCCCCAGGAGAACCCTAACACAAAAATTGGAACTCTAGCTGTGATAAACCCAACTGTGGATTACTGGGATTGTTTTGTTGGAATGTGGAAACAAGTGATATGTTGGGTTGGAAAAGCCAGTGGATGCTGGAAACAGAGCTTTATGGAATAGTTAAATGGGGCTTAGAGGATAAAATGCTTAGAGACAGTGGGGAGTTGGGGCTTGGCTTGTGGGGTTTTAGATAGAAACATCAATTCTACCACAGGGGTAGCAGCTGTTCCTGTAAAGCCTTTACCAAGATTCTCTGCGTGATCAAGCTGAGGCTGAAGAAGCAGCTGTGATTGTCAAAAATATGAGTGCTACTGAAGTGAAACTGGTGTTTCCTCAGGATAATAGTAACATGCTACCCTAGTGTAGACACACAGGGGATAATGCAGCAATGGTTCAGAGGACTGGGCTGCAGCTTCAGCTGGCGGCAGAATATGTCAATGTAAGCATTGTCCATGCAGTACTGCTTGTTAGACACTAAAGATCCAAGATTAAGGGGGTTATGAAGAGCAACTGAAGCCTGGGACTCTTTCATGTGGTTGGGATCCATTTTAAAAAAGGCCTGAGAGGGCACTGATGATGGGAAAACTTTAGTGGCAGTGGAGACTCCAAGATATTAGAGATGTCAGGATCATAAAATCTCTTTCAAGGAGAGCTGTAGGTGTAGAGCAGAGCTAGTCTAAGGCCAAAAGAAGAGCTGTGTTGCTGCAGGTGGGTAGAGCTGGAGGGGGTGGGCGCTTTGGTGCCAAGATTACATTACAGGCCCAGATGTTGGACACAGGAGCAACAAAATTCAGCATCTGTCCTAACGGCTTTGGTTTTGCTTTGATTGGGCTGTGCCTTTGTGATGCGTGATTCTTCTGCTCTGGGGGAAGACTGTTGCTTTGTGTCATCATACGTTGGATGCATAGGAATTGTTTTCATTTCACAGCTCACAGTTACCAGACTTTGGACTTTCAAAATGTTGGGATTTTCAAAGAATGTTATCAGCTAGCATCTGAGGCCTATGAAGAGGTTTCCCTGCCCTGCTGTAATCTGATTTACCTGTCAATGTACTCGCAAAGGGTTTGATTGATGACCTTCTTCATTCTGCTATTATACAAACTTCATGCAACTGGAACTGTGTTGAAGCACGGAATTTGGGGGCAATCTAAGTCTGTGTTCCTGGGCCATGAGCGTAACAAAGCTTCGCTCTTTTGTATAGCTGAAAAATATTCCATTATGCATCTTTCTCATCTTGTCCTCTATTGTTGGATGCACAGGCTGGTTGCATGATTCAGCTATTGTTGAGTGGTGCTGCATTAAACATTGATGCGTGCGCATCTCTTCACTTTGCTGACTTGGGCGTCCTTTGGGAAAATGCCTGGGAGAGACACAGATGAGTCACATGGAAGACCTACTTCTAGTTTTTAAGAAGCTTCCATACTGACTTCCTAGTGTCCCAGGTAGCTTACCCCCTCCCCAGCTTTTCATCCTGAAAAATAGAATCAACACTCCTGAGGCTTAACTCCTATTTCACTTCATTCTTCCATCTCAACAGGGTCAATCATTCTTGCTATTTGACCAGTTTGGTCTCACACCCCTGAACAGCTGTCTTGTTGAGGAAAAGCACAAGGGTTTGGCTTTATCAATTGAGCCTCCAACCACATTCTCTATAATAGAATCACAAATATGTATTCTTTTCTACATAGTTATAAATTAGATAGTATTTTCTCCAAAGGCAAAATAAATTTTATGATTCAAAGTCAAGGACTGATTTGCACTCTTAGTGGTGCTAGGCACAATTAGAGGTGACAAGAATAAAGTGACACAATACGCATGGTCTTATATTCTACCTGGGAGAATGGAAACAAGCACGCAAGAGAAACCCATGAAGGGGTTCCCTTGTCTTAGAGAAACTCTAAGCAAGAATCGGTGATGCTGTGCATAGTAGGGCTGCAAGGGAGCTGTGAGCTAAACACAGGTTCCAGAACCCTAAGAAGGGGATAGTTTTGCAGTATGGATAGTATTTCTCAGCTACTTCTCAAAGGAGGGAGGGAAGGAGGAGGGTGGTAAGAGGAGACTGGAAAGACCATAAGAGCTGGGAGATCATGTCTTTTGCATATGACAAGGAACTGCCCCAGTGGGATCCCAACAACATGAGGGACTGAACTGACTTTTTTCAGAGATTCCCTTTGGTGGCAAAGTCACCTTTACAGTGATTTTTTTTCTGTTGATCTAGAGTACAGGACTTTCCCTCACCTAGGGTTTCTTCACTATCTATAGTCAGTGTTAACATTTTTTTCGTTATAGAGGTCCTTCACATCCTTTGTTAGGTTTATTCCTAGATACATTTATTAAGCTATTATTAATGTCAATGTTTTCCTAATATCTTCTGTAGCATCTTCATTTGTTGGTGTATATAACAGTTTTGGATTTTGTAGGATGGCTTCACATCCAGGAACCTTACTGGAAATATTACCAGATCCAAAAGTGTTCTGCAAGAATCCATGAGGTCTGGAAGTATCACCTGAAAATAAGGGGAAATTAACTTCTTTCTTTACTGTTTGTGTCCCTCTACTTTTTCTTGTCCCAACTGCTATCATTGACACCTGAGCGCTATACTGGATATGAATGAAAGGAGAGTGCACTCTTGACTCCTTTCAGATTTTTGAAGAATTGCTCTCAGTTTTTGTCTATGTAGTATAACTTTCCTCTTGGACTTGCCTTGGTTGCATTCCAAGTGCTCTGGAGAGCTCTAATTTTTATTAGATTTTAGGAATTTTCAAATTGTATCCCCAATATCCTCAATGACTCATGGTTCATTCATGAGTGTATTGCTCAAACTCCATGCATGTCTATATTTCCTGGAGTTGCTGTTAGAACTGACTTCTAACTTTATTCTACTGGGATCTAGTAAGATGCGGTGAATTGTTTCAATTTGTTTTGCATTTGTTAAGGTTTGTTTTGTGGCATATAATACGGTAGATTTTAGGGATGGTTCCATGTATTGCTCAGAAGAATGTGTGTCACTATAGTGTGGAATGTTTTGTAGATACCTGCTAAATACAGCTGTTCCATATTATAATTTAACCACGAAGTTTCTTTGCTGATTTTTGGTTTAGAATACTAACTATGAGACTAGGGCACTGTAGTCTCCCATTAATACTGTATCAGGACCTCTGTGGTCTTTTATGTCTTTCAGTGTTTGTGAAACTGGGTGTCATAATATGCAGTGCATGAATATATATGGGAGCAAACCTATTTGATCAGTTGTTATCCTCTTTATTAAGTAGCGGCCACCATCCCTTCTGAGATTTTTCCCTATGTCCACACCATCTCTGATAGAGCAAGCTTGCAGCTTCCATTTGCTCAGTGGTTTGCTTTCCAGCATATGACTCTCAGTTTTTAGATGTTTTTCCTGGTTATCTGGATTTCTCATTAACAATAGACAGTCTGGGATTGTATTTGTGTTTTTTTTCTATTTTAAAAATGCATTCTTCTTTGACAATATTATAGATGAATATAATGTGTTTTGGTCATTTTCACCCCCCATCCTTCTTCTACTCCAGTTGAATGACTTTTTCATCTCATTAGATTTATCTTCTACTGTCAAATCTTACAATCTGTTTTGTTTCTCTTAGTGACCCGCTGAATTTAACATTTTTTGTTGTGTTTTATTGCACAAACACAAGGGGAAGATTGCTTATTGCAGCAATAGCTACACAATTGGAGAAGATGACTTTTACTCTTCATCAGTCAGCAACTGTCAACCACTTCTCAGGGAGGGGTAGGAGGTTTCTCATGAGCCTCTAGCCACAACTGAGGCCCCATCTTGTACAAGTAACCTCAGCTACTGTGAGTTCATGAGTATAGTGGCTATGTCACACCATAAGACAGTTTTTTTTTCAATGCAAAAATTAAGATTTATTTTAAATGCAGCAAAAAGTTACACAATTCTTACTAAAGTACACAATATATAATAACAGATAGGAAAAGTTACCTGCTTGCTATTATTTAAAAAGTTTGACACATTAATTAAAATATTTACAAAGTCATAAGATACAGAAAAGTTAGCATGGAACTTGTCTTTTAAGTTTAGTGTTCCTTAAGATTCAAAAGTCCAAAGAGTAAAATTTTGTGTATGTAGTTAAGCATATATATATATGTATCTATTTTCTATCTCTATCATCTATTTATCTACTACCATAAGACAGGTTTTTACAGTTTTCCTGCACATCTGCCCCTTGCTCTACGGTGATGTTCCCCCAAACAACATGTTCTCTTCTTAACAAGAATCATTTCAAATGTAAAATAAAATAAAGCCACCCAATTAATGTTATCTACAATACTTCAGCTTTATACACCGAGATACAAGTAGTTGAAGTGAAAGATAAAAAGGTTTTGTAAAAATAGCAACCAGATTCTTTTTACCTGAATAAAAAAAAACAATTACAGAGACCAAAATAAAAGGGACAAGGGCTGTTGCATAGTCACAAAAGGCTCAAGGAAGCAAGGACATAGAGAATTGGAGTCATTTACATCTCTAATACTAGACCATACAAATGGGGAGAGAAAAAGTAAAACAGAAAAAACAAAGGGACAATTATATAACATAGGTGAATTTTCTAGAATCCAATTATTGCCAATGTATTTGAACATCACAGAAAACCAAGCAATAATAGGCATAGCTACATTGGTCTACTCCACAGCCCACTGAAAATTTCTCAATGGTGCCCCTGGGGCAGAGTCAGAGAAGAACACTTGGCCACACCTGAAAACTGTTTCTTCCATCACAAGCCTCAAACCTCCAGACATGTTTGGAGGTCCCCCAGGCGGCTCCTTTCCTCAAAAGACCTCTCAGAATACAGATCTAAGCATCTTCCCAAGCTAGCTTGGTTGATAGATGCTGGGGTTAGTTTATCTAGTTTTACTCTCCTTAAAGATACAGCCACAGCGCTTTCCATCCATGAAGACCATTGCTAGAGTACGGGTCTTGAATGTGTCCCTCCCCACAGCCAGTGTATAGCCCTCCCAGAATAATTGAGAGGTGTGGTTTAGTTGGAAGTTTTAGGTTTGGGGGTACACCACAGTGGATTGTGAGACTCTAGCCTCTTGCTCACTTTTTCTTTTTAATTTCCAGCTTCTAGGTAAATAATTTCTCTTCATTCTGGACTCCTATCCTGTTGTACTGTTCCACCTTGGACTAAGGCGACAGAGCCCATAGGTCAAGAACTGAATTTACTAAGGCTGTGAGTCAAAATGAACACTTTCTCTTCACAAGTTAAATCAGTAGAACTCTGTTCAACACAGCGAGTGTGTCTAGATCTCGTACCCATAAAGGATACAGCATTTTCTGCTTGATACTATTCTTTACTTGTTTACCGGGTAATGTTTTGTCCTGGCCTTTAAAATACTGTCTATTTGCTTATGTTTCTGTAATGAAACACTTCATGCATCTCTGCAGATGTAGCTCAGTGGTAAAGACTTGCCTAACATATTCAAGCTTTTGGGTTCTATACCCTACACCAGAAAACAAAAATAAAACAAAAATCCAAGCAAACAAAATAAATAAAATAAAATAAAGAGAACAGAATTATCCTTGGTTGGAGAAACCACACTCTCTTCTACTTTAAATGTTCCCCAGCAGGCATCACAGAAACACACTCACGGATGGGATTTCGTCGAAAGCACAAAGGGCTTTCAGGATGACTTGGGAGCATCAGTTCCTCGGGTGCAAGAACAAGACACCAGGAAAGCAGCATGCAGATGGATTGCATTTATGTGTGGCATGCATGGCAGACCTCAGTGCACATTCGCTGTTGATACAGCCAGATGATAGAAGGCCGAATGAGATTGGTACTATTGAAAAAAAAAACATTTCTTGAGAGAAAATTGGCTCCTCATGAAGGAAAAAAGAAAGCAGGAAAAAATGGAAGTGGTGTGTTAACAACACAAAAGCACAGCAATGCAGATGTGTCCCCCATGAGAAGTGTCTAGAAAAGCCAAGGACAAGCTGAGATCCTGTCTAGGTTTCTAGGACACTTAGGCTGAATGGTCTGTGTAATCTGTCTTTTGTGCTCCTTCCTTTTAGCCCTGTCTTGGTACTGGTCCAGGACTTGGTTGCCTCCCAGGAGCCCATTATCCTCCCATCTTGTTACTTTGGATGCCAACCTCACTGTTGCTTTGAGGAAATGCAGACTACGGAGAGAAAGGCACGTGCTAGCTTACTCACCGGGCTGTTCCTCTCAGCACCTGAGGACCTCATGATCCCTGGGCACAGTCACTGCTCCTGTCTCAATGCTCATCTAACAAATAACACCCAGATGTTCGCAGAGTTCCTGTATCTTGGCGGAAAGCACCCCCTATACCCACTTCCCTGACTCCTCTCTGACACTCAGTGCCAACCTACATCGAACACTCCATTCTGTTTGTTCTGTTTCCCCCTCTCATTATACTACCCACCAACTGCCATCTGGCTCATGGCATCAGTGCTTTCCTGAAATAATCAACAGGACTAAAGTTCATTAAGCACATCTTTTGCTCCCAAGTTCTGTGGATGCTGAAGTGGCTATGAAGTCAGATGCTCCTGGGGACCAGGTCTAGTTTCTCTACTTGACAGCCCTTCACTTTCTCCAGTTGCTTAAATTTAAATCTCCCTTTCCTCCAAGGCTCAGTGGATATAAGAACCCTTCCTCAGAGGATTGCCACGGTGATCAGGGAAGGAAATGAGTCTAGTGACTCGTCTCCTAGCTAGCATGCTGCCATTTACCCAGGGTTCCCTACAGCTGGTCTCCCATAAGCCTTTGCTTCTGTGTGGGCCCTCCTCCTTTCTGAGCAGTCTGCTTGGCCTCAGCTTTGTATGTAGCTGGTTTTCTCGGCAGCGCTTCTGAGCTCCATCCCCAAGCTGTCTGAACAAAGTGAGAGCCGTGGAATCGAATCAGAATGAACAAACTGAGGAAGGTAGCCCTAGATGTTTTCTCTTGCAACCTTTTCTCCCTAGATTCCATCACTAGTTGTTTAAGGAACATTGCTACATGTGTGTGGCCTATGGGGGTGGTTTTACAATATGGAAAAAAAATCCCTTCTTTTAGCACTTTTAAACCAGCCCTCTGCAGTTGAAATGTGACACATTTTGACCTCTGTTCTGTTTTGTGTCTGCAAGTCATGGAAACTTCCTATCATAATGGCCTATCCTTCCCAGGCATCGTGCAGATGGAGCTTTGATATTCCAGTCCTAGCCTGGGTGTGGTGTACGGGTGATTAGGAGCAGACAGAGCAAAACTGGGTCTTGCCTCTGCATTGTGTCATCCTCAGCTTTACTCGACAAAAGCCATGAACTTTTGTGTTGCCCACCCAGGGCCCGCATTTGGGTAAGGGAGTGGGGCTTTTCAGTCCTCTACCCAAACACACAGGCTGTCTTCGGTGGACCGAGCAAGGCAGACAGAAGCAAGTGCGATGCAATCAGGGTGCTGGCAAGTGTTCTGTTCTGCTACTTTAACACTAGCACCATGTCTCAGAGCTTCTCTGGTTTTCTTACCTTTTTCCTGTAGGCTCTGAAAAGAGTGCAAACAACAAAGTCTTAGGCAATTTGCACAGTTTGTGTCAGAACCACACCTCGCCTGGCCTCCCAGGTTGCTTCAAAGGTACTTTGCCTACATTGGGATTTCCCAAAGCAGGGTGCATTTCAGTTTGAGCAACACATTGCTAAGCATCTGAGACTATCAGAGCACTGGGAAAGGAATTCTGGACAGAAACCATGAGGCGTGTGTTCTCCTGCCTGCTCTGACATGAGCATGTCTTCTGAGCTTCACCTACGCTGTGGCTGTGAAGACCTCCGGTTAGTTAACAATCGAGTGGGAAGTATTAATTGCAAGACTCATAGAATTCTGTACATGCCATCAGATCACCTGACACATACCTAGTGAGTTTCAGTCTGGAAACAACAAAGTGGCAGCTGTGTAAAGGTCAACATGCAATTATAAGACAAAACAGCACATAGTTTGTTTTGAAAACATACCGTTTGTAAGGCTTCATCATGATTTAACGTATACAAGTGTTTTGGCTACATGACTGAGCAGTGGTGTGTGCAGTACCCACACAGCTCCGAAGATGGAGAGAGACCTCCTGGAACTGTGGTTACAGCCCATTGAGAGAAGACAGTGATGCTGGACATTGAACCCAGGTCCTCTTGAAGAGCAGACAGTGCTCTTAACCACTAAGCCAGCTCTCCAGCCTTTGAAAAATGCTTCTTAACCCCCAAACCAATTTTTTTTCCAGAAGAAACAGAGTCCTAGGAGGCAGATTTGTTTTTCTGGATGAGTGGTTGTCCAAAGTCACTCAGGGCAAAAGGAAATGTCTCAGAGCACATGTAATTATACCGGAGCTAAACATTTTGTATGACAACAAAATTCTTTGGGGTCAGTGACATAGCTCAGCATATAAAAGTGCTTGCTGCCAAGTCAACAACCTAACTTTGACCCCTAGGATGCCCATGTGAGAAGGAGGGAACCGACCCACCAAAGTCAGGCTCTGACCTCCACATGCGCACTGTGCAAGTATGATAGATAAATGTAACACAATTTAAAAATTCTTCTGGGGTGAGTTAAAAATTGTGTGTTGGTTATAACATTATTATTCATAGTAAATATCAATAAGATCACCTCTGTCTAGTTATGAACATGGCACTACAACAAGCTAAGTCAGTAGTTTAAAACATATTTTGTTTTATGTGTATGGTAATTTGTATGCGTGTATGTCTGTGCACCATGTGTGTGCCTAGTACCTATGGAAACCAGAAGAGGGCGTCAGATTTCCCAGAACTGGAGTTACAAATGGTTGTGAGCCACCATGTAAATGCTGGGAATTGAACCAAGCTCCTCTGGAAGGGCAGTCAGTGCTCTTAACCACTGAGGTTAAGTCAATTCACATATATGGAAAATAGCCATTTCCTACTCGTACCAAGGAACTAACCCTCCAGCATGGAATATCAGCACAGCATGGGCACACATCAATATTTTGTAGATGTGAGAGGTAAAAGAGAGCGAGGAGTATAGTGAAATGCTGTCTTGTGCACATGACATAGCTGATGCACTCATGCATTCCTAGCCAATCCACCAGCCACATCAATGCAGCCAGGCTTCTGACATAGATGGGATAGATGATCTCAAGACCCCACCACTTACTGATTTGCTCTTGGCAGATGATAGCTGCTGGTTATCCTAAAGGTTGGGACCACTGGTTGGTTTCCTAAACTCCCGTAGGTGCCCTGTACCCAAGTGTATATAGGCAGAAATAATTGGACTTAGTGGGCTATCAAAGGATGACATTGGTGACAAAGTTGGGAAGAGAATGTGTGGAGGAGATATGGGGGAAGTTGGAGAGGGAAATGAGTGGTGAGTGGGATCATATTTCATTGGATGCATGTGCTAAGTTCTCAATAAGGAAAAGCTATTTCCTAAGAAAAGTACTTTGCATGTACGTGCGCACACACACACACACACACACACACACACACACAAAGAAAACACATTTTGTGACTACAGAAAGAATGATGGATTATTCCATGTAAGTTAGGAAAACGACTACCGCTCTCTGTGCACAGACTGCTTCTCCTGTTAGAATTGTAGCAAAATACAAATAACTTTTCTCAGGGTTGTCCTAGACACAAAGTGAATCTAAACAGATCTCAGAAATGCTGTTATTAATTACGGAACCCTAAAATATGTGCATGAATACTAAGTGTAAATTTAGAATTAAACAGTAAGTTTCACATATTAGTTAACTAGGAAATGGGTGAGATAGATGACAAATCACCTTTCCTGGAGTAAAACAGACCACACTTAAGGACCGCCTGGAGTAGGGGAATTATCAGTGCAAGGTGCAGTGCAGACCTGGATGGGGCTTAGGATGAGTAGGGAAATGCATGGGCAGATGGAGGGTGTGGCCATATAGTATGTTGTTAGTGATCCAAAATTCATCAGTTTACTACACAACAGAAAATGGGAGTCCAGCCCAAATTTGAAGATGTTGCAGAAATCCACATCTAGGATGTTCAGTGAAACAGTTATAAACAAGTTACATTTTGAAAACCCCCGTCTTCCTGTTGAGTACACAACCGTGTGAGCACACGCGTTGCATCATTTTATTGCACCTGTGATTGAGATAACTGGCTGGACTTGCTTGCGGAAGGAAAGGGACACTTAGACTCCTCATTTCAGAGGGTTCAGTTCATGGCCATTTGGTCCCATGAGCGAGGGCAGGACATCGTGGAGGCAGGAGCATGTGGTAGAGAAGAGTGGTTCGCTTTGTGGATGGTTGGGAAGCTGAAAAGCCAAGAAAAGGACCCACAAGTACCAGACTCCAGCTACATCTCACCCCAAAGTTAATACAATCCCCTACAATAGGGCCACCTGCTGGAGGTCAAGCATACAAACACAGCAGCCTGCATGGGATAGCACCGTTTTCAGAGTATGTAGTTCGTAATACACCCCAAATCACACTTTCCTCAACAATTTAGAAACAAACAGCAAAAATATAATTCCCTAAAGAATTTTTAAAATATATTTTAATGACCATGGTTGCGTATTTAAATATGTCTAAATATTCTCAAATATAATTAAGCTTACTGAAACATTAGGCAAGATAAACTCTAATTTATTAATAACCACATGGTATGTTTGGAGCCAATGACCTAGCAAAGAGATCATCTCTGAAGATAAGCAGGAGAAAAAGGACACTTGAGATTGATAAAGGCCTCTGGAAAGATGATTGCAATAACCCCAAGGATTTTAATGAAGAATAAAAGGGACTGGGGTGCCAGTATAAAACAAAATGAATACCATGAAAATGTATATATTCTATATATTTATATATTTTATACCTGCCAGTGGCTGACTATACTATGCCATTAAAATCCAGAACAAATTAGAAACATATGATTACCCTCCTTGTCTGATCCATAGCCTGTGATTAAATAGATGACAATGGAATGAAAAGAAAATATGCAAAAAGGAAAAAAAACCCACAGTACCCAATCCCTCCCCTGGTACCTACTGGGCAAAGATTGAGCAAAGGGTTCACTGGAGTAATAACGACCCATTCACATCATGTGACCTGGAAGTACCTCCTGTGGTTTCCTAAGAAGATACCAATGCTGGTCAGCCCTAAACAAAACACAGCATGAGTCTGCCAACCACGAACTCTGGCTATCATGGAGCCTTCCTGAGTCACCCACACATTCCTCAGATCTTCCAGGGCTAAAGGTATGCACCAGTGAACCAAGCCTTACCAGCTCCGTTTTATGGCCATCTGTGTGCATAAAGAGTCATTCTCACGCTGTATACATGTGCTAAGCCCCTTCCAAGCCTTTCCCTCTTTTGGTGCAAGACACATAGACATATCAGTCCAGGTGTGGAGTTAGACTGTTATGTGAGAATTAGAGGCACTCCAAATACTTTGCAAAAGCATGTGATTTTCTTGAAAGCCACAAAGAATCTACCTATTTCCCTGTCTTCCCTGTGTTTTCCAGGGCAGAGGTACTGGGTCTGCAGAGTCAGTGTTTCGTGGAGCAGTTCTGAGCATTACAGATAATCTTCTAAGCTGAGAAGAAATATTCTCACCATCTCTGCATTTATTGCATGCTTTCCAAGTCATGGGCAATTTTGCTTTGCAATGAAAATCCAGGCAGACACTTACCAACTGTCTAATATCCCAGTTCTGTATCTACACTGGGCAGTTGGGGAATAATCGAGACAGCAACATATATAGCCTTCTAAGCAAAGTGGCCATTAAACAGGCAATTAAAGCAAGTGAGAAGCTTACACCGGGGCACCTTGAGGACATATCGCAGGATGCTGTGAAAATCTCAGGGTACAAAGAGGACCTTGCTGTGCACATGAATCTTAAGTGGAGAGAAGAGATGTGCTTAGCTGAGGGGAGGGAAATGGGCAGGAATAATAGTGTGTCGCAGAAGGAAGAATGGTTGGGAGCAGAGAGAATGGAAGATGCTATAAAATCCCAGAGTTCCCAGAGCATTGTCTCCTTGGTTATAAATAAACCCTCTGGATGCTGGCTACATTCCTCAGGATACAAGCCTTTACCAGCACTATCAAAGAGTTCATTTGCCTTCTGACTGCTGCTTGCTTTGGAACAAAGGGAAGGAGGTTTAGTATATTATCAGATAGAAAGTAGGTTATGAGAGAAACTGTTGGTTTCGCCTCCCTTTCTCACTCAGTGTATATTATGGGATCTTTATAAAAAGTTAGCGAGTCTTCAAAGTGGTGTGCCCTACCTGCTTTGTGGCAGCCCTTGTTATTATGTTTTTACTGTGTTTTCATCCTGTGGAGCCGAAGAAAAGCTGTGTCTCCAATCTGACTTTTCTGAACCTTGGAGATGCTGGCACTGCCACATTACTATGTGCAGGTTGCTCAGCGTCTCAGTGGCTGCATTGACTCTGCACTCTACTCCCTGTTAGTATGCGGACCCATAATGGCTATAGAACTGAATTCTAGTAAGAAAAGCCTTGCAATGATTTAGAACTAAACAAGCTTAGTTAGACTCCTTTTCAGTCAAGAGTGATCATGTGACACACTCCAGGCCACTAACAGGCAGCCACATACTGAAGAGGCCATAGGAGATTTCTAGAAGTGTTCTTAAATGGAAAATGGGGGCTGAAGAGATGGCTCAGTGGTTGAGAGCATTTGTTGCTCTTCTGGAAGACCCAGGTTTAAATCCCAGCATCCACAAGGTGACTCACAGGCCCAGGTGATGTGATGACTTCTGGCCTCTTCAGAAATGTATGCACATGGTGCACACATACACACAAAGGCAAAAACACTCACACAGAGGTAATAAAATCAAGTAAATCTCTTATTTTAAGGTAACAGCTTGGGCATGGTGGTGCACACCTATAATCCCAGTGACTTAGGAGACTGAAGCAGGAGGGCTATCAAATTCCAACCTAAAATGCCTTAAGGGGGGCCGGGGAAGAGTCTGTTTAAACTCTATGGTTCCTTTTGTCTCCTGATCTTGAGAAAGGGTTTCCTACAGTCCAGGCTGGCCTCAAAGTCTTTATGTAGCCAAGGATGACCATGAACGCTTGGTCCTCCTGTCTCATTTCTTGGGTGTGGAATGACACGTGTATGCTACCCCACCTGGTGCTTCCTATTACCCCTTTATCTTCTCCTTCTAGAACAGTAGAGAACATTTTTTCCTTCTAGGACATCATTGTTCACATTTTGAGCAGGATAAATGAAAGCCATAACCTTAACTAAAGGAACAACAAACTAAAGAATCTAGCAGACTTAAGGCATGGACCTGTCATGTGGTCGCCCTGGACCTCCTCTTCCCAGATCATTTGTTACACAGAGCAGACACATTTGCGTGACCCATTGCAGATGGTGCGCATCACAATCAGCCCATGCAATCTTAATGCAAGGAAGCTGTGAGTTCAAGACCAGCCTGGGCTATAGAGTAAGTTTGAGGCCAGTCAGCTTAGGTTACAGAAACCTTTTCTGAAAAGGGCATTCAAATGGACAAAACATCTCTGTGTCTCAATATCTTGGAGGGGTGGGGGAGGCTCTCTAGAAGACAGTACAGGTTTTTAATCAGCATCCAATAAGTGATACATTTTCCCCATAACCATGATTCAGGAATCTAGGGATAGAATTGGGAATGGGGCCGCTCACTATCACCCCTAGTTACATGCTAGGGAAGTTTTGTCTCTGGGGCCTAGTTTGAGTCCCAGACTGAGAGCACTACTCAGGAGACACAGCAAACATGCCACTGGATTGGGGGGTCAGGCCACTTTGGGCTTCTGATGCCATCAAGCCAGCAGGCTAAATAGGAATAAAAGCTTTCAAGATGGTGATTGGTTTACACTATCAAGTGGAAGTTAGAATGCTTCTCCATAGAGTTAGTATGGGAGATTATGTCTGGAGTATGGAGTGTCCTCTAGAGCAGTGACATTCTCAATCATCTGAACGCTGGGACTCTTTAATATAGTTCATGTCCTCGTGACCCCCAACCGTAAAACTGATTTTTGTTGCTATTTCATAGCTGTAATTTTGATACTCTTATGAATTGTAAGTATCTGTGTTTTCCAGATAATCTTAGGTGACCCCTGTGTAAGGGTCACCCCACCCCCTCCAAGGGGTTGTGACTCACAGGTTGGGAACCACTGATCTAGAGCATCTCTTGGTGTTACCCTGTCCTGAGATGGAGGTCGATGGGAAACTGCAACCATCAAATCCTGGCAGGATGAAGGTGTGTGTCACACTCCTCCAGGGTTAAAACCAAGACCTTCTGGGTTTGAGTGTCACTTTGGTCCAGTACTTCCTCCCTTACTTGACACTTTCCTCTGACACTGCTTATTTTATTCTGGTCATTCTGTAACCTGTCTGACTTTCTCGAAACAATAGCTCCAGTTTGGATCTGGGTTTACTAGCTTCTTATGGTCTATCCCTTTCGTTTCCTACCTCCAGATCTCTGGCTCTTCGGATCACTCCTCTTCAAAACCAGAAGTCTCTCTGGTAAAGATGCCTTGTCCGGAGCACTCGGGAACAATTCGCAAGGCTTAGGGAGGGAGAGACTCAGCAGATCCATGCAGCAGGACCCTCCTCAGAACGGGGGCCAGAGGTGACAGTGTAGAAATATCTTCTACTTTCCACAGCCCCGAGTTCAGTCCCCTTCCTTAGAGTTGTGTCTCCTCATCTGTCCTCATCTGTCCTTATGCCAGAGCTGTTCAACAAAGAAGCAAGTTAAAAGTCAAACAAAAATGTCTCTCGGCTCCAAAGAAATAATCCACAGACTGCATAATAATCTAGCGATTATTGTTGGAATTTCAGAGAGACGGAGCTAGCATTCTGGCCAGGAGCCAGGACACCTGGATGATCCCAGTGCTGGAGGAATAGGTTAACCTTCCAGCACCTCAGGGTTCCCAGCTATAGCGTGAGAAGATTAACTCTGTCTGCCTCACAGTGTCTGGGGGGTGGGGCGTTACTCTCTCAAGTAATACTGGCTCAAGGGCACATTTCTCCCATCCCGAGCTGAGATTTTAGCTAATGTCATCATCTGGCATGTGGGGGCCACAAGTGAATTAGTTCAGAAACTGCTTTCCTACAGAACAATAAAGGATTCTGGGTATGATCTGCAATGCAGCTGGTTTTTCCCCCTGTGGAGCCAGGGGGGCAAAGGCACCTGGCAGTTATTTCCTTCTGTCTGAATCTGGCTTTCTCTCTCTTTCATTTGGCACTTTCTCTGCCCAACTAAAGTCACAGGTAATTAACCTCCATCTACTAAGTCACTTGAGCTCCCCTGCACTGTTCTCTTTAGAATTAATTTCAGAGATGAATGTCCAGCTAGCTTTTCCTGAAAACTGGCAGTGAGCTCTTGCAAGCTCACCAGCATAACCACGAGCCTGTGTCTCTGCCTGCCTGCCTGGCTGACTGCCTGTCTGTCTGTCTCTGTGGCTCTGTCCATCTCTGATCCTCTGTCTGTCTCTGTTCCTCCATCCATCTGTCTGCCTGTCTGTCTTCCCCACCCCCCTACACACACACATTGTGCACGTCATCACAGCTGTATGGAATGATGTCACCTTTGAGAGTGCAATGCCGGAATGTCTCTTGCAAGGCCGGATCCCATCTCTGCATTTTCCGTGTCATTCAGTCTCTTGCCTCTGTTTTCCCTTGTAAAAGCGGTGATGGTAAGGTACAGAGGAGGAGTGGCCTGAATCGTGGGGAAGGCAGCTGGAGGTCTGCCACCCAAGAGAAAGCAAGCTGCTCCTGTGGGCCAACACTTGACAGGCGAGCCCCATGTTGCTGTCTGTGAGAAGGATGGCCATCTTGGTTTCATGGTATTATTTACCCAAGTTTAGATCACCAGGTCTGGCAAAGAATGTTCCTCGTCAAAGCTGCCTGGCACATGTCCATTGTTGTTGTTGTTACTGCTTTTAACATGAAGTCTCTATGTAGGTAAGGCTAGCTTTGAACTCCCAGTCTTCCTATTGCTAGGGGTTATCGTTATTGTTAACATTTGCAGAGTCCTTTATGTGTCATTAGGAGGCATAAAGTGATGTTACAGATAGATATAAATACATATGTAAAGGCTAATTATTAAATTAAGTCAATTATTAAATAAGCTAATTAACATTCATCACCAAAATATACATTTTTGTCACCAAAGCATTATAAATATACCTTTCTAGTGAAACTTCAGTATGTAGTATTCGATGATTAGCTATTTTACAAAGCTCACTCCACACTGGATGTTTACCTGAAGGATCCAAGTGTTTGAAAGGACACATACACTATTGTGTTCACTGCAGGACACTCTTGCAGTTCTCTGCAAAACAGCCAAGCTAAGGAATCAACCCGTGTCCAATGTCAACCAAAGCCTCTGGGAAAAATGCTTCATCTATGTTAAAAATTCTACACTTATTAGCACTTCCCTGGTGTGGAAAGTTGGACTCTTACAAGTCTAGAGACAAATTATCAGGTTATCCTGGGTCTCCATAATAGCCATTCACTTGTGTGTTTGATCTCAAATCCATCCTTGTGACTACGAGAGAAATTCTTCTTCTTAATTGCATTTAGTGTGTGTGTGTGTGTGTGTGTGTGTGTGTGTGTGTGTGTATGCTTGCATGTACATATGCATGTATGAATGGCACCTATGTGTGGAGGTCAGAAGATAACCCAAAGGAGTCAGCTTTCTCCAACCATGTGAATCTCAGTGTTGGCAGCATCTTCCCTGAAATGAGCCATCTTGCCTGCCCAAGAAAATTATTTTGGAATTTACAAATAGGCCCTTATCTTCTGCCAACACACAGGCTAAAAATGCCAGCCAGCAGATTTATCTGAAGCCTATGGCACAGACTTCCTCACTTTGCTGTAGCCACCCGGTGCTCCTACTGATGTGTGTAAAGGTCCCTTGATGTAGGACTTCCTTTGTTTTGTTACTATGAAAAATTCCCCAAACTGCTTACACATCGGGAACATCCTGAATCCTTGTTCTTGGGTCACGGTCACTCATACTAAGTTTCATAATCAATGGCTTCTTATCCCCTTTCAGTTGAAAACTGTGTTCTTGCATAGGCCCCCCCCATCCATGTAAGAGTGAATAAAGAAATTGCTGTAGGTGTGCACAATGAATACTACTCAGCCTTTAAAAAGTAGCACAAAACATGAATAAATTGAATAATAGCTAAGTGAGATAAGCCATACACAAACGTAAATACTGCATGTTCTCACTTATAATATGAATCTAAATACCAATGAGTTCGTTATCCAAAAAAATAGGAAGTTCTTTATCAGAGGGAGTACTCAGAGGCTAGAAAGCTTCAGTTAGATAAGGTGGCTCAATTTTTTTTCTTTAAAATCAGTTGCATATCAAAGTCCATATTCTTGACTTGGCCATTTTATTGTTTTGAGAATTTTGTACATTCACACAATGTATTTTGAACAAGTTCATTCCTATTCCCTCTGCTCCAATTCCTTCTCCATTATTCTATCATCAATCTCTCCCAACTTCATGAGATCTTTTCTTCTTTTCTGTTGCATTTACTCATTACTGTCAGGATGTGTCAGGGTGTAGGTCCCTATCTCAGGGGCCTTGAAGAAACGGACTCTCTCTCTCTCTCTCTGAGCAGCCATCAGTTTCCAACAGCTGCTTAGCTGGGATTTTGTGACTGTCAACCCGGATTTTGTCTGGCTTAATCTTGAGCAAGCCTTGTGCACGCTATCACAACCACTGTGGCATATGTGCAGCTTCCCTGTTGTGATTTTAAAACACTATTTCATTGTAGCCATCCCCTGCTTCTGGTCCTTACTACCCCTCTTTCATGATGATTCCTGAATGGTGGGAGTGGTATAGATGTCCCATTTAGGGCTGATCACTCCACAATATCTTTCTCTTTGCATGGGGACCAGTTGTGTTTCTGTGTTAATTGCCACCTACTGGAAAATGAAACTTCTCTGATGAGTTTAGGAGGATCACTAATCTGTGGATATACTGGTCATTCATTAGGGGTCTAGTTAATATTGTTGACATACTTTTTAGACTCCTTGTCTACTATGCCAAAGGAACTAAGATAACATTAACTAAATAATGTGAGACATATTTTCATTCCAGTTAACCCCATGGTAGCATATTTCTCATTTATATTTATCTGATGTGTGGCCATCATATCTCCAGCTGTTCAGGGTCCTGGTGACTTCCTTCTTCCAGTTCAGCAACTTTTTGCATGTGATTTCCAATGAGATGTATGTGGAGGAAAGAGCCGAGAGAGGTTCACACAAGACGCATATGCAAGTGGTACATCATACCACTTCTAATCATACGCAATGTCGTCAACCCCACAGCAGGAGACTAGACAAGGCAAGGCAGGAAACTAAAGTGATCTACCTATGTTTCTAAAGGAAGAAAAAGCAGATATGCTAGCCTCTGCCATAGGGAATTGGCTGCCAGTGTTCCTGTCTTGGAGGAAGTGATAACTCTGTAACCACCTGCGCCCAAGGTATCACTGGAACCACATGAAAAATGTTCATCCATTCTGTGAAAGATGTTCAGCCATTCTTGTTCAAGAAGAGAGGATGAAATCTCCGAAGTAGCTATTTTCTTGAGAACATGTTTGGTTTCTGCATTAACGGGTTACCAAGATCATTTCTTTTTGTCAGTTTATAACTCTAAAAAAGTTACTACATGGACATTCCTTAAAATCCTATAATCCATCATCAATAACAGTATTAAGTGTTAACTCCCACTCTTAAATTGAATTTTAGTGCTCTCCATTAACAGCTCACTAGAGAGAAATGACAAATAATTTCATGGCTCAAGAGCAGCAGACAGATGAGTTCAGCAAAAAGAGGGTCAAGCGGCAGCAGGGGGCGGTGGAAAGGAGTCTTCAAAATAAGGACAATTGCTCCCATCTTCCCCTGTGTATAACTCAGTATCATCCAGGGCTATTCACAATGCTTTTCAGATGAGCATCCTGCTGTCCAGCAGAAAGAGCCCACCTTCTCCTAGTTTCGGGATGCCTCATATTTGTTTTACAATAGAGGTGACCAGACCCTTTGGGAGCTTGAAAGCTCAAATAACTTGTTTCCAGATGTACTTCCAGCTGTGAGCAGAGTTTTCATTCTCAGTAAGATGATGATGCACCACGCCTAATCTAACCTTTTTTTTTTCTTTCCTTTAGGGTTTCCTTTCTGTTTAGACTCTTCAGAGAAGAATAGGCCATTAGTCTCAGTCGATTGGAAAGATGTGTGAATGCATGCTGGGTTTGGCTTCCTCCCACAGTGTCTCTGTAGAGACTGGGAACAGCCCCCAGGATGTTGTCCACCATGAGCACAGCCTCTTCTACATTAGCCACAGAGCAAAGGAGGGCAGGTGATTGTCTTATGCAACTTCTGTCTAGAGACCTCCTAGTTACAAAGATGGGATCCCTTGGGAGAGTTGTTTAGGGACAACTGAAGGAACATTCTCTTCACACTTTTGGATTTTTACTTCCAAACCCGAGATACAAGAAAGGCTAATAGCAACCCATGCTAGCATTCCTGGTTCTAATAAGTAACTTTGACTCCTGCTACTCTGGGTCGATTATTGTAGAAAAGAAGAACTTCAACTGAGCCCAGAACTTACTACTCCCTCCACCAAAATGCCAGGCCATCTCTTCCAGAACACATGAAATATCCAGATTTCTGAACCACATTGTTTTACTGTTCTTCACCCAGAAAGATTCAGTGCTATTAACACAACTCAGAGAAGCCAAGAAGCAATCCAGGAAGAAACCTATCAGGCACACCTACTAGGTATGTTTCTCCCAGAGCAGAGACAAAACCATCTATTCAAAGACCAGTTACATAAACATGCAGATCTGGGAGTGTGGATGTCCCTGCATTAGTATGATTATAAAAGCTAAAATAATTTTTCTGAGATATCTCCCTGTCTTCATTATTACTGACACAGGCGCTCTTTCATCTAAAGTCCATCAAAACTTGTCACATTGCTGACCTAGGTCTTTGCTAATTGCATCTACCTTCCCACTGAAAGATTTGTCTTTGTTGCTCACCTCCTTTCATCCTTTCATTGTTTTCCTAAAAGCTTTCCCAGTTTTTACAACACTGCACCATTGAAAGATTCAGTAGCATTCCTGGTTCTCGTGTTATTAGTACCATTTTTACCTGTCACTAAGGTAGAGGACTTAGATGGTTAGTTTCCTACTCTCTTAGATTTGGGCCACTGTTATTTCTATTATTGAGTTGCAAGAGCAATGTATGTATGTATGTGTGCATGTATATATGTGTGTGTCTATGTACATATCTATATACACATATATGCGTATATATGCACACATATGTACTTTGTTAATATATACAATTTGAAAACAACTTCTTTCCTTTTCTAGTATCACAAAGTTTTCCTTGTAGAGATCTTCCACTTCCTTGATTAGGTTTATTACGAGATATTTTATATTTACAGATTTCCTAAATTTCTAGTTCACTATACACACACACGCACACACACACACATGCACACACACATGTACGTGTATTTTGCTCATTTTTGTGAGTTAATTTTTTGCCCTTAAACTTTGCTAGAAGTGTTTATCAGATGCAAAAATTTTTTGATGAACTTCATGAGATAAACAGTCTCTAGAACCATACCATCTAAAACAGGGAGAATTTAACTTCTTCTTCTCTATCATTCACTTTTTTATTTATCTAACCAAGACATCAAGTACTATATTGGGCAAGAACTGAGAACATTGTCATCCTGTCTCATTCTAAAGCTTAGAAGAAATGCTAACCGTTTCCTCACATTTAATACAATGCTAGTCATAGGTTTATCATATGTCAGTAAAACTGCAGGCTTACATGATCAATGTGAAAACCTGTAAACTTTTTATATATTTATATTCCAACAATGAACTAGCTGAAAGGTAAATAAACTCATTGCCATTCATAATAGCAACAAAAATAGATGCAAGGAATGGAATTGACTGCTACAGAAAAGACTTCTGCAAAGAAAACTGAAACTGTTGTTGTATTCCCTCTCCTCTGAATTGAAACATTCCCTCCAGGAAGAGGGGAGGCTTTTGGGAGTCAGAGTGTAAACGAAGTGTCACATATCTGGAAAAACAGAAACTTGTTTTTTGTTTCTCAGAAGTCCCTCCTGGGATATATAAAAAGAGTAAATGTCTGCTGGGAGAGAAGACTGGCCAGCCTAGTTGTGAGAAGGGGTTCTAATAGTTACAGAACTACCCACAAACTGTAGAGGGCGCAGCCTTGCGGTTTCCAGGAATTGTCACCTGTATTGGAGTGGCCTATGGTGACACAGTTACTTTTGAATTGTCCTGTTCCTGTAGCAACCTCTCATCCACACTCCTGCTGGAAAACCTGATAATTCATTGGTTCACCGAGCTGGATTTTGGCACAATCTTTACTTTGGTCTGTTGTGGGGTCCCTTCCATGGATGAGTAGTTGTGTAAGTTGTGTCTCCTCAGGAAAAGTCACTCACACAACAAACACTGATGAAGGAAAACTATGAAGGATATGTGTGCCTGTATTCACAAATATACATACATGTGTGTGTGTGTGTTGATGGAATTATTTATTTTGAATCACAAAAGATTTGAAAAACCCAAATCAATACAGAGAAAAAAGAACAAGGCTATAGTTATCACAATATTTGACTTTCAAAACATATTATGAAGACAGTTATACAGCAGCATACAGCTAGCATACATTCATCAATGTATTTACAAGCAATTGATTTTCTGGAAAGCTATCAAAAATTATATTGCTAAAAGGGTAATCTCCTCTATAAATGGTACCATAAACAGAATATTCATTTACAGAAGAAAGGATTAGACCTTAGACAGAAGAAGAGACAGTCTACAGAATAAGATAAAACATTAGCAAAATACATACCTGACAAGGGGTTAGCAACTGAAATAAGTCAAAGAGCTCAACAAATTTAAAGTCTAATTAAAAATGCATGAAAGGCATGGAAAGACATTTCTTTTTATATGATTTGTTTATTGTACATACAAATGCATGCATGTGTGTAAATGTGCACCAATGCATGCGTAGACATCAGTGGACTACTTACTCATAGGTGTAGGTTCTCTCCTTTCACCAGGAAGGCCCTATGGATAGAACTCAGGTCATCAACCTTGGTGGCAAGCATGTTCACCTAGGCTCTCCATTTCTTAAAAGAAGGCATATGCTGGCCAACAAGTGCACAAGAAAAATTAACATCACTAATTATCAGAAAATGCAAATCAAAAATATAGTGAATTATTATTTCACCCAAGTTAGGATGATGGTGATCACAAACACAAAATATATCTGGTGAAAATGTATTTACACACTGTTAGGAAGTGTAATTAGCACGGCCATCATCAAGGACCATGTAAAGGTTCCTTAGAGTGTGAAAACAGAGCTAATGTGTTATCAGCATCCAGCTACTGATTATACATTCCAAAGAAATACTATCATTATGCTGGAAGGATACTTGGATTTGGGTAGCAGGTAGCAAAATACAATTGGACAGGGGCTTAGCTGTAATGTTCATGGCACAGGAGGGGTAACTGTAGGGAAAAGGAGCCAGTCAAAGAAACACACCCTGAGCAGAGCCAAAGAAACACACTTTGGCCCTGCAGCCAGAAACAAAGAAATGTACCCTGGCCCTGAAACTGGTGCCAAAGGAACACACTTTGTCCCTGGAATCTGAGTCAGTGAAAGAAATGCACCCTGGCCCTAAAATTGGAGCCAAATGGCTAACAAGGACCAGAGAAAGAAACACACTTTGGCACTAAAACCAGAGCCAAAAATGACCTTAATCCTGTGCAGAAAACTAACCAATCCTCAAGCAGAGCTCTAGCCAATCTGAGCTCAGCACTGAAATCAGACCAATCCCTACCCTGGGAAAACTTCCCGCCCCCAAGAATCCCTATATAAACCCTGTGTATGTTCAGCGTGGCTGGTCCAGCTGCTTCCTTCCAATAAACCCCTTTGGATGAGCTTTGGGTGAAGATCTTCTTTTGCAGCAGCGACGGAGCAGAGGCGACCATGGGCAGAGCAGGGCTGTAACACTTGCCCGGGAAACCTTCCCTTGGCAGAGTGGAGTTGTTACACTCCCCTCCCTGCTCTCCGCTCTCCTCTCTCTGCTGTCCAGGAGCAGAGCTGAACTGTAGCAACTTCACCTGAGAAACCTCCTGCCCAGCAAAAACTGCTACACTAGGCGAACATCCCCAGCTGGAAGACCCTGTCCTGCTGGAGCGAGCAGAGCCAATACACTGGGAAAGCCTTTCCCTGAGGCAAAGCTGTAATCAGCTAAGCTTACTGCAACCTGTGGTGGTCCTTGGCTCCCGAGCTCCAGGATACCTTTCCACCTGAGCTGTGTAACACTCAGTATAATGTGACTCCCGAAGGCCAGAATACCTGATCCGCTCCTGTTCCATCCTGAAACGTTTACAGTAACTGTCACCTGAAATAGCTTATTATTTATTTCAAGGTAACTTCAGGGGGAAATGGTTTGAAGACTCTCAGTAAAGAGCTATAAATGCCAATTACTTCAATTTAATCACTACACATTCATACATGTATTGGATCCTAATACAGTGTCAAGGAAAATGCAAATATAGCATCAATTAAAAAAGGAATGGCCCTTTCATGCATACTGTAATAGAAATGAATTTTTAAGATGCAATGCTCGGTAAAAGAAGTCAGATGCAGAAATCACAAACTGTGTAGTTGCAGTTATATCAAATATCTACATTAGGCAAATCCATTGACACATGGCAGAGTGATAGTTGCCAGGTCCTGGTAAAAGGGAGAATCGGAGACAGGCTGCTCGAGTGTGGAGCTTTATTTAGAGCTGTTGGAAGACTCTACACTTAGATAGACAGTCATACAGCCTTGAAAACACACTGTTTACATGTTGAAGGAAAAGCTTTGGCGTAGCTTTCATGTGGTGTGAATCTTGCCTTACTTTAGAAGTCATCTGAATGTGTTTGCAATCTTATTTGCTTTTCCATTCTGCTTGCACCTTCCTCCCTCTCTCTTGACTGGCCCCTCCCCACCCTAGCCCACTCCAAATGGAGACTGCATCACCTGTCAGGGACTCCATGATTGGTACTCATTTATGCATCACTGGCCCAGCCCACAGCCTATGGCATGCTCAGAGCAGGCCAGTTCTGTAGTTCCACCAAAAGCCAACGGAGTCCATTCTGATGGGTTGCCAAGAAAAACCAGCGTAGGCAGAAGAACGTTTCTAAATAGAAACACCACACCCTTGAAAGTGGGCACAAAGCAGAATATGACACAGCCCCAGGAAGACAGCAGACGGGTGGTTTAGACACAGCTGTTGTGACTGTGTGGAGGAGACATGCTAGCCATCACAGAGATGGGGCAATGCATATTAGTCAGGGAACTTGTTTCAAGGGCACATGGAAGGTAACTTGTCACCTTTTAGTCTAAGCACCATTAACAGATGCTAATGTAAGTTTGGGAGTCAGGGCATGGGAATCTCAAGCTGATACAGCACACAGCCTTGGGATAGGGGTTTTAGACTGTAGCACTCAGAGGATGAAGTTGAGAATGCCATTCAAGTGATGTTGACAACACTTCAGGATCTGAGAGAATAAAGTTTACACGAGAATACATGATTGCATTTTTCCCTGAACACTTTCCTTCAATCTGTGTTTTGCCAGACCCAATGCTCCTGCTCACCTCCTGCAGGGCAGCACACTTTGTGAAGGACGGCTGCACCCATCTACTCTCCATTGGCCAAGGGCTGCACCTCTCCACTCTCCATCGGCCTAGGGCTGCACCTGCCCTCCCTCCATTGGCCAAGGGCTGCACCTGCCCTCCCTCCTAGAGATGAACCTGCCCCGCCTCCACTGGCCTTTGCTGAAATGCATCTTACCTTCTTGGGTCTTTGACACCTTGTCAAAACTGTTAGGACCTCCATGGACTGTGATTCATTTGAAATCATGTCAGCCTAAGCAGTGTGATATTACCTGTGAGTGAGTGGACATATGTTCTAGAGCTTTCTGTTCTGCTACTCTCGAAGTCACTCCCGGGCCGCCTGGCTTCAGAGGCAGCCACACTTCCAGTTTAAGCTGAACAAACATGCTGTTTACTTTCTGCCAGGCACTAGGCTAACTACTTTAAAAGTACACAGTCATATTAATACATGCATAATACAAGTGATTCAGCTGTCTTTATCTCCCACAACATCAGAGGCTTTGGAAATTAGCTTGAATATTAAATAGGCATTCTCATTAGATGAAATGACTGGCATTAAAGCATGAGGCATGCCTATGCTACCATAGAGAGGAAGAAAAGATCTCACTTCTGGTGGAACATCTGATCATCTTTAACCTTTCTCCAGAGACACCACTTGAAGGTTGATCTTGGAGTGGTCAGCTGCTGTCCACATCCTGTCCAGCAGAGATCAAGGTTTCTATTCAGGAATAATGATTCTACTGGTAAAAGACCAGTCTCAGGTTAATTCTGTACAGGACTAGGTGAGGGTCTTTAAGTAAGGCTGGAGGCTGGACCCTGTCACCTCACAACAGAGGATATATGGACTATTCTGTGCCAATTTGTCAGCAAATGCCCGTTTAACAATGTCTGAATATGGAGAAGTATATATGAGACTTCTCTTCATTACAGCCTTGTAGCAAGACTTCAGGGTTATTACTGGCTCTTGTCCATCATTTTATCTGGCTGCTCTTACAGGACGGTCTTCACAGTATTTGTGACTACCTTTCTTTACAATGAGATTGTCGGATTTCAACATTGTTTAGATGCATGTCCATCATTCCCCATAGGACCTCCCATGTAGAACATTTATTTCCTCATGGTGATTTGATTCTGTGTCTATAATCTGATGGTCTGGATAACATCTATGACCATCTTACCTGTTGTAGCCAGAGCCTAAGTCCCATGCTTCCTATCTCTTGATAGTAGTAGTCAAGCTGTATAGTCCCATTCTTTATTGTACCCAGATTATTTTGTGAATATAATGAAACACAAAAAAGTGATGCCATGACTTTTTACTACTAAATAATATTAGTTACTACTAGATAATAAAAAGTCATAGCTGTCGTGATCACTTTCAGACTCACTTCTATGTCTAGACAATGTAGTCATCAAGTGGAAGACAAATTGGCCATAGCCAAGTTTAGGATGCCTTTGACTCTTAGAAGATGGAAATGTCTGCCTGTGTGTAGTGGTACATTTGTATTTCAAGCATTCTGGATGTTGATACAATAGCATTAATAATTTAAGACTGGATTCTGCCAGGACCCTCCCTGCATGTCCACAACCTACAGGCTACTCCCAAGCTATAACCGTCACCCCTACCTAGCTAGATACTGCACATTCCTTGACAGAGTCTAGCTGAGTAAGTCTATCTCATGATCTCCTCCTCCATGCATGCTTCCTAAGTCACCAGATCTAGCCTGTGTCCCATATTCAGTGACTCAGCCTAGTTTTACCATCCTTGTCTATATTATATCCAACCTCTGCCAGGACCCAAGCTGACTTCCCACAACTTGTAGGCATGTCTAGCCTCTCTGACCAACCAGATCCTGCATATCCTTTGCTAGGGTCTATCCATATGAGTCCATCTGATTCTGCCCTCCACACAATCTCCTTAATTTCCAAACTACCTCTACCCCCAAATTCTAGACCGAGACCAAAGCTTACATAATGCACGCCAACCAAGTCCTCTAGGCCCACAGGCTGAATTCCATTTAAGTTCCAAACTTTAGGATCCACTAAATCCACACGTCCTATTCTGCCCCAACTCTCTCTCTGTATATCAGACACAGAAATAACGAAAGAACTCCACATACCCAGGTCTTAATTCAAAAATACAAATAATATGAAAGATCAAGGTAGTACCTTCCCTCTCCCCCAGCCTGCCTGCCTCCAGTTCATCGGTCCCATAGAAATGTACACCAGTAAGCATTATGCAGATGAACCCAATGACACAGAATTTAAAATAAGAAATAAAAACTCAAGTAGTTTAAAGAAGATACAGACAGTACAATGAACTTCAGGGAAATAAATGCCTGAGCCATGCCCAACAAAACACAAATATAACACTGGTAGAAATGGTGAAGACAATGGAGGGTTTGGAAACAGAATTCAATAAAGAGGCAGAAACATTAGAGAAGACCCAAACTGAAATGAAAATGGAATTGAAAAATCCAATAACCCAGCTAGAAAACTCAAGGGAAAGCTTTACAAGAAGAATGAGTCAAGCAGAAGACACACTATCAGGAACAGAAGATAGAAAATCTAACAAAATAAGCAATAAGTATGAAAAAATTAAAAATACAAGAAAGAAAGATACAGGAAATATAGGACAATATGAAAAGAGCACACCCTTGACAAATAGGAATAGATAGAGAGAATAATTCTGTATTGATAAACAGAATTCCTGAAAAGTGGCACAGATGAGATCTGTATCAAGATCATAGAAGAAATCTTTCCCAAACAATGGAAAGATGCCCATGTAGATATAAGCACACAGGGAACCAAAAAGACAAGTCCAGAAAAAAGATCCCCATAGCATATCACAAATTAATCACTAAGTCTACAGAACAAAGAAAGTGTATCAGAAGCTGCAAAAGAAAAATACCACTCACATATAAAGGAGAATGCATCAGAACAATGGCTAGTTTCCCAACAGGCATTTTGAAGGCCTGACAAGCCAGGAACAATGCATTCCATGTCCTCAAGGTCCAGGAAGACCAACCTTGACTGATGTACCCAGCAAAACTGCCTGCCATATTTGAAGGACGAAGAATATCTTTCCATGATCTAAACAGCCTTAAAAATTTATATCAAGAAGATTATTTCTACAGAAAACACAGGAAGCAATTATTTTGGGCTACAGAGAAGAGTGAACATAGCAACTCTTTCCAAGAAGCCATGGAAAAAAAACTACAAAGCCATAGTTATTCAAACGTCAAGCACCACAGAGAACATAAAGATTACCAAAACTCAACAACACAATGACTACAATCAACACAACCTTTTAATAATGACTTTAAATATTAATGGTTTCAATTCTCCAATAAAAAGATACAGCCAGGATGACTGCATGCCTACAAGAAACACAAATTTAATTCTAGGCACAATGTTAGAGAAAAAAGGACGGGCAATGGTAATCCAATCAAATGGAACCAGGAAGCAAGATGGATTTCTGGCCTAGTATCTGGCAAACTAGGCTTCAAACTAAAAAAAAAAACAGAAGAGACAAAGTAGGGCATGTCATCCTAATCCTCTAAAGAAGAAAAATTAACTAAGAAGGTGTTCCAATTCTAAATATGTTTGCGCTGAACTCTAGTGCACCAAATTTCATAGAAAGTGCACTACTAGAATTAAAGGCATAGACTGATACACACCCATTAATGGTAGGTGAATTTACTGCCTTACTTACTCAATAGACAGGTCATTTGGAGAGAAAGTAAGCAGAGAGAAATGTCAAAATTGAATGAATTCCTACATCAAGTGGATTTAGCAGATATCTATAGACTATTCCACATAAACACTAGAGTATATGCATTCTACTCAGGAACTCTGGAAGCTTTTCTAAAATATACCACATCCCAAAACAAATTCAGGAAGACTGATGTATCTTATGTATCCTATCTGACTATGATGCAATAAAACTTAAAATTGACAGCAAATCTCTAGGAATTACACATATTAATGATAAACTCATTAGTGTATGATGAGGAATGAATCCAAAAAAAAGAAAAAGAAATTATGAAAAAGATAACAAATATCCTATAACCAAATTAAAGTGAAAGAATAACATAACGAAGTTTCTAGGACTCATTAAAAACAGTCATTAGAGGGAAATTTATAACACAAAATGTCTACAGTGAAAAGAAATCGGGAGCACAAATAAATGATTTAATAACACAATTCAAAAATTTAGAAAACCAAGAACAAACAAAATCCAAACCCAGTAGACAGTGAGGCAAAATAAAAAAAAAGAGATGAAATTAATGAAACGGAATCAAATAATCAACAAATCTAAGAGGGTTTTTTTTAAAGAAGATAAACAGGGTCAACAAAGCCTTGGCCCAACCAAGTAAAAGAGAGGACCCACATTAACATAATCAGAGATGACCAGGGAAGCATTGCAACAGACACAAAACAAAGTCAGAATATCATAAAGGAATGCTTTAAAAACAAAACTGTACTCCAGTAAGCTGAAAGTCATGAAATATGGACAAATTTCTTGATTCAAAAACACCACCAAAATTAATCAAGAAGAAATCAACATCTTAAACAGATGCCTAACAAATTAGGAGATTGAAATGGTAATAAAAAGTTTCCCAGCTTTAAAAAAAAATAAAGAAGTCCAGTCCTAGATGAATTCCCTAAAGACTTCTACAAGACCCAAAGATCTACAGCCAATCTTCTTTAAATGATTTAATGTGTGTGTGTGTTTCTATGTGTGTGTGTTTGTGTGTGTGTGTGTGTATAGATCACTCTCAAATATACTAGATAAACTCAGTATCCTGATAATACCTAAACCTGATAAAGAGAAAACAATAAACATAAACCTTAGGCCAATATGCTTGATGAACATAGATTTTAAAATGCTCACTAACATACCAGCAAACAGCATATATAGACATACATTAAAAACATCATCCAATCACAATCAAATTGTTTTTATTCTGGTAAAGTCAGGAATGGTTCAGCATACATACACCAATAAATATAATAAACCATATAAACTGATTTAAAGATGAAAATTACATGATCATCTCAATAGATGCTGTGAATAGGAGAAATGGTATATTCCCCAGGGAAGAGACTCCTCATTTGGTTATCTAATAGCAAATAGTCATCCCTGAGATCATAACCATATAGGTTACATATACTGGGGGTGTTGTATTATGCATTTAGGAACATATGAGTATATATATATATATATATATATATATATATATATATATTATACAAACAATTAAGGAAAAGGCAGCCATGAATTTGAGAGAGCCAGGGGAGGCACATAGACAGGACTGGAAGAAAGAAAGGGAAGGAGGAAAATAGTATAATGATACTACAATTTTATTTTTTAGAGACAGGGTTTCTCTGTGGCTTTGGAGGCTGTCCTGGAACTAGCTCTTGTAGACCAGGCTGGCCTCTAACTCACAGAGATCCACCTGCCTCTGCTTCCTGAGTGCTGGGATTAAAGGCGTGTGTCACCAATGCCCAGCCGATATTATAATTTTAAATAAAAACTATATTTCAAAAGCTTCAAGTGCTACATAGTAAGACCCAGTTTCAGAAAACAAAACTGGATTTCTTTTATAAGAAAAGCCCCTTTTTGTCCATGGGAACCAGTTTGCTCCTTCAAGGAGCAAACACTGATGCAGGCCAACCTAAAGAGAGTTCAGGCGGCTGTCTGCCATTTTGAAGTCCTCATACTTTATGAAGAAGAAAGACGGGGACTACCGCTTTGAGAAACTGTCATTCAGCAAATGCAGGGACATAGGAAGCCCATAGAGGGCTGGCTGAAAACCACAGAAAGAGCTTAGGTGTGTAAAGTCAGTGTTGTGACATCAAGGTCATAGGATAAGGCACCTTTACTTGGATCTGATGGGCTGCAGCCTGGCTGGCATGGTGTTCAGGTGTGGCTCTGGTCAGTTGCTGGGTGTTGTTGGGAAAGTCATATACTCTTGAGTTTGGCTTTATTACTTGGAACATTACTGTAATAATCAATGCTCCACGTGTGTTTTCTTAAAGAGAATATATGAGTTAAAATATGTAGCTGCATTCAGCAAACTATGGAATGCTGTAGAACTATAAAGGATTTTTAGTATGCACCCATAGCAGTTCAAAAACCCCAAATGTAAATTCACAAATTAGAAAGTCATTATGAGCTAAAAATATTGTTCCAAATCTAATTAAATTAGAACAATGGCTCATTTGTCAGTTTGGATGCTAAGTATCCAAATAGCTAAGCAGCAGAATGTAACTAATGAACAGGAATGGGCCACAATAATGGCTGGTTATGCAGAAAATGCTGCTACCTATATATTAGTGAAGTCTTAATAATAATCTTATTCAGAATTCATTCTTTGAAAGACTGGAAATTGGTGCTTTAATGGTACCTCACATGCTTAGTCCCCTTGTAAATGGCATTAAAATGTATCTGAGCCTTTTATGTGCATTACACACTGCAGTTTTCACAGTGTTTTTAGTGTACTTTTCTCACTTGATTAGTCTAAAATACGACTTTAACTTGATACCGTTATGCATGGTACATGCATGAACAGAGAGAGTGAGCTAAGTGATGCTTGGGAGGTGTTCTCAAGTTGCAGAACTAGCATTTGCTAATGGTATAGCTGGGGCACAAACTTTGGATGCCTCAAGTTCCCATTTCTGTTACTGCCCTCCTGTCCTGTCCCATCGCCTGGGTGCGATGGAGTATGTGGAAGGACAGCCTTGACTGTTGGCCATCCTGCACAAACCTGGCATTCCATTCAAGCAGCCCACCCGCCCTCTTAGCAGTCTGCCCAAGGCACCACCTCATTTTGCTCCAGGGTGAGATTCCCTCCATCACCTGTGCCTTGCTACAACTGGGATGCCTTTACACATTGCTTTATTTCTCCCCACTGATGGCAGAGAAGTTTCTAGCATCTGGTGTGGTGTAGCCTGTATTATAAAGGGTCTTGTGTGGGAAAGCAGTTTAGCTTAGATCCTGGAATGAGCACGGTCCCTGCTTGTCATAGAGACAGGAACAAGAACCCAAGTGACTTGACATAGCAAAGCTGGGCAGCCAAAGTCCCTTTCATCGTGACCTGTATTTCCTAAGGGGACATATAATTAGAAGATAAGGGAACTTCCTTCTAAGTGTTTCCTTTATTTAATGTGCATTTTAGGGTTTGGGTGTATTGTTGAGATACATTTTCTAAGACACTCCCCTACTTCCCCTTACATGTCAGAAACAAAAATGCAGAGACAAGGAGCTGGAAATCTACTCGTTAGACCTTCCTTTAGACCTGCTAAGGCCAAATCTGGAGGTATATGCCTCTCAAATCTGGAGGGTGTGTATGACCTCACACTGAACGCCCTCCCTCTCGTCACTGTGGAGGAGGGTTCCATGCTCCCATCAGGAGTGTAATCCGGAAAAGAAATGACTAGGACCCTTCTCTCACCCACTTCTTTCTGCTGCTGCTGCTGCTTAAAATAGAAAACAAATATAGCTCCAGTAATTCTATATACTCCTCACAATAGAGATCAGCCCCGGGGGTGGCACTGCAGATCTGCACGCAGCATATCTGGCTGGGAGGAGAAGGTGCTGCTGGAAGCATTTGTTTCTGGCAAACAATTTTAAATTTGACATTGAGCTGAGCCAAGGGAATCAGTGAATATATTTGTATGAGGGATTTTAAAGCAAAACAATAGCAAAGACTTGAGGATCAAACTTTCCAAAGAGTGTTCTGTGGGACAATGAGGGGTTTGGGAGGCATTGTGTGAACATCTGTGTCCAAGGACACTACATACCACATACACCTCTGTGAATAGACCAACAGCCTCAGAGTTCAAAATGAAACTCTGGATGTAGAAAAGGAGAGACTTGCGTTCATTGGTGATGAGCATCAATACAATGTGAAGGTGCCTCAAAATACCCCATGAGACAGCAATCCCACTCCCCCTTGTTTATGTCAGCATTTCTATCAGATCACTGCTTACAAAGGCCAGAATGCAGCCTATCAGGTCATTAGAGTATAATATGTAAAGACCACTCGGTAAATATACAAGAATATTCCATCCCCAAACACAATGAAATCTTGCCCTTGTGTAGAAATGACTGGGGGGGCATTATGATGAATGAGACACATGTGGGCTGTTGGGTTTTGTTGACTTGACACAAACCAAGAGTCATCTGAGAAGAGGATAACTTACTGGGAAAATGACTCCGTAAGATCGGCATGTAGGCAAGCCTAAGGAGGGCTCAATTCACTTGGGGTTGCTACCAGGCTTGGATGGGTGGTCCTAGGATGTATAAGAAAGCAAGCAGAGCAGGCCATGAGGACCATGTCACTAAGCAGCACTCCTCCGTGGCATATGCTTCCCTTCCAGCCTTGAGTTCCTGCCCTGACTTCCCTCAGTGATAGAGTGTGACCCAAGGGTTCTGAGTCAAACGAAACCATTTCTTTCCCAAATTGCTTTTGGACATGGGGTTTCCTCCTGGCATTAGAAACTTACCCAAGATGCCTCATGTTCTCACTCTGGTTCAGAAGCTGAAAAACAAACTGATTTTAGATGTAGATAATATAGTAGTCATCCTAGAGAATGGTATGGCTGGACTGAAGGTGCTGGGCAAATGCTGGTTAATGGGCACAAAGTTCACAGCTAGATGAGAGAAATGAGCTAGCATCTGTTGCACATTATGGGCTAAGGGATTGATAATGACATAATCATTAGACATTTTAGCATAAGTGGCACTTCACAGATTTTGTCCTTAAACTGTTTGTTTCAACAAATGCTGTTGACCAAATATTTATGTAATTGGGTTCAGGCTATTCTTTCTTCTCCATGACTCATAAGCTGCACTTCATCTCAGGCTGGTTGCAGCTGGATGCCAGAAACAGGTATCAGGCTAAAGCCTGATCTAATTACAGAGTGTTGTGTTAGTTCATTTTCAGTTGCCATTATCACAATGCTGCCGACTTGGTAACTTAGGAAGAATAAGAGCTGATTTGGTGCACAACCCTGGAGACCAGCTAGTCTAAGAGCAAGCTTTGTGATGCGGACTGGTTCTTCCTCACATTGTGTCCATTTGTGATAGAAGGGCAGAGCAGAGAGCAAAGAGAGACTGCACTACTTTGTAAGAAGCTGTTCTCAGTGACAGTGTCCTTGTTTCAGTCATGTGTGCTGTGTATGGACGCTTTCTATCAGGACTCATTTTTTGCTGTTGCTATGGTGGTAGTTAACTACTACTTTGTAAAAAGCTGTTCTTAGTGACAGTGGCCTTAATTCCATCATGTGGGCTGTGTGGACACTTTCCATCAGGACTCATTTCTTTTTTTTTCTCTCTTTTTGTGATTTTTTTTATTCAAGTTAGAAACAAACTTGTTTTACATGTCAATCCCAGCTCACTTTCTCTCCCCTCCTCCCCTGCCCTCCCCACCAGGCCCTCTAGTCCCCTACCCAACATCTACTCCAATTCCTAGGACTCATTTCTTGCTGTTGCTGTGGTGGTAGTTAACTATCTTTGAAAGGCCTTTGAACCAAATAGTGCAGACGGACTTTCTGAGTCTTCTACGACCTTTGCAATCTTAAGTTTGATGATCAGGATGAGTCTCAACACCTGGCTCTTTGACACAGGAAAGCACTTTCTTCAGTGGCCCTGCACTTTTCTCCAGGAGTCAAGATCATCCTAAAATTGCTTATTTTCTTCTATAAAAAGCATGTGGCTCATAGAAGAGTGCAGTGTACAATTTTGCTCCTTATTCTGTGATCCAAAACATGGTCTTCAGCATTTTAGCTCAGTCGCTCTAATAGCAGGGCACAACTTCTTTACAATTACAATGAAGCTGCCACCCAGGCCATGCGTCTTACCTGGCACAAAACCATTACAGACTTTGACTCAAGTGTCAAGGTGACCCTGCTGAAGACTGCAATGGAGACCATACTTATATCTACATAAACAATGATATCATTTTTCTTTTGTGAAACACTAGTTCTAGCTTCCTCACAGATTAACATAACAATGGCCTGAGAGATGATCCATTCTCCACCACTCAACTTCAGACATCACTAAAGATGTTTTATGTGTCCCCCATCCCAGAATATTCAACTTGCTCCTCAGCTCAAATCAATGGACATATCTTCTAGCAGTTACTATCCTCAAAAAAGACTGACACCATGACACTCTGAAGGACAGGGTGAAGCAACAGGCACAGCCATGGTTTACTCTGAGGCCAAATCCAAGCATTCTCCATGTTACCTTTCCTCAGGCTGAGGACATCAGTTGAATTTGTAAAACAGAACTGGTAAGCTCTATTCAAGCCTGTGTGAGTCAGCTTTTAGTTACCATGATCAAGATAGCAAACTTATAAAGAAAAAAAAAAGGCTTGTTGTTGAGGCTCAGTCTATGGTTAGCCCATGCTTTGGGCCCATGAAGAAGTGGTTGATCAGGGGACATACTGGACAAACCTCTCATCTCATGGCCAGAAAGACAAGAAACCATGAGGAGAGAACCAGGATCCACTATTCCCCTCAAGGTCACACCTTCAGTGGTCCAAAGACTTTCCACCTATCATAAACATCTCAATAGGTCCATCACCTCCCAATCTTGCCAGCATAGGGACGAAGCCTTGAACATGTGGTGTTTGGAGAGACATGCGAGATCTAAACCATAGCAGTGTTCAAGTCTGCAACCAGCCAGGGTTATAAAGGATGGTCAGCAACTGTTTCCTCCCTGATCCCTCAAAGCTTCCTCATAATCTTAGAGTGACAAGGGAAAAGAAATGTGAGTAGGTTGGAAGGAGTTAGAGGTGGGGTGTTGAAGTGTTGTTTATGCTGCTATCTAGCTTCTATTACAACTCAGTGAAATCCACAGCTACATTCCCTTTTCTGTGTCATTATCTATATAGGGCTGTGAATCTAAATCTGCACATGTGCACACACACACACACACACACACACACACACACACACACTCCTCTCTCTCTCTCTCTCTCTCTCTCTCTCTCTCTCTCTCTCTCACTGAGAAGATGGCTGCGACTCTGGTTACAAGTGTACTGTGAGTCCATGCAGATGACTATGTATTTTAAACCCCTCCAGCAAGCTATTTTTGGCTTTAAAAAGCTGATGTTCCAAAATTAAGGCTTGGGCTGAGTCACAAGTCCTGGGCTCAGAAAAGAGGTGGTAGAGAAGTCAGGGCGGGGGAGGCTGAACACAGTGGGGTGCTCGACCCAGGCTTGGCAGCTGGGAGCCACAGGCTGGATCTAGCCTTTGAAATTCTTCTGTTGAAACACAGTTATGCTCATCACTCACTGACCCTCTGAGGTGGCTTTGTGTGACAAGCATGGCTACAGTGCAGACTTATTTGACCTAAAATTCTGAAGTATTACTGTGTAACACAACCCTTCGGAGTTTGCTTATTTCTCTTTGCCTTTCCCTGACATAGGAATACATTTTTTGGTGCATTGACTCATTTTAGCACCCTGTGATGTCGTTTATAGTTTGTGTTTCTATGCCCAATTGTCCGATGAGGAAAACAGCTTCATGCAGACTGTATGGCTGAGTCTTTCCATCACCTGGACCTGTCCACGATGAGCTGGGATGCACTTTACCTGGTGCTTGTCCCTTCAGTGCAAGTTAGTGGACTTGCCTCTGCTGTTCGAGTACTGCCCCAAGCCTGAGTTAAAGACCTCTAGCTGAGGAAACCCGGGCAGGTCTCTAGCTTCTGGAGCATCCGAGTTCACCACTGGTAACATAAATGAGATGTTTTCCATTTGAAAGAAAACATAGTCCTTATCATTAACAATTTGAACTTTCTGCAAAGTGTCTCAGTTTCCATTGCTTTCCAATACTGCCATGTTGCCTTATATTAGAAGTCCTCTGTGGCCCCCGGAAAACCCTGTAATATACCCACTTAAAGACAGAGGAGTATGCAAGGGTCATATGGAGACAGCAGGCTGCAGGGGAGCCTGTCACATTCTCTGCCACCCCTAGCTTTGTGTCTTTGCAGTTTGCCTGGTCCCCTCACATGGCAGCTGTGTACTACTGCTAGGTTCTAATGCTTGCTGGAAAAGTGCAAGAGTATAATCGAAGCCTGGTGAGGGGGGCTCGTGTTTATAAAATAAGGATGAAGAGAAGGAACTTATTTGGTTAGGCAAGACTTTTCTTTTCTCCCTGCTAATGGAATGCGCTATTTTTAACTTCCCATCAGCCTGCAAGTGCATGTGCAGTAACTGGCCCCCAACACATTTGAATGATGTCCCTGCATCTCTCTGTGACATGGTGCAGAACCGTAGCTCTGCACTTTGCATTTTTATTGTGATGAAGATATTTTATGACAGCATTTGAATCATAACAAAAATGCCTGAAAACAAGGCCTTTCTAGTCGACTCGCACAAAGGGAAGGTGACCCAGAACAAGCTCTTTTCTGGTAACTTGGGCTGTACTAGGTCTGGTCACCGTGGCAGGGAGGCTAGTGGCTGTCACATGCTCACCCATTACACTGGAACTAACTGCCAGGTGAAGCTTGCAACGCCAAGGTCTGACCCAGTTCTCCGTGATCTTTTGTCCCCCGTGTACATACTCCAGGTTCTAGTCAACAGAAACATAGCTATAAAGATAATTGGAGGTCCTGAAACTCTCCGATAAGGGATTGTGTAGAAATCCAGAGACAGCAAGAGTAGGAAATGGTCCCCAGCTCTAGGACTAGAGAGGCCAGATGGAAGCTAGCTTCATGCCAAGGCTTCCAACAGGCACTGCATCAGAAGCAGGATTGCTTGGAGGGAGTCAATGCTAAAACATCTCCATTGACTTCCCAAGCTGAGGGAAGAAAGCTTTCTTCACTCCCAACCCCTCCTTCTCTGGTTCATTCTCTAATCAGTGATTCCAATTAGATGGACTCAGCAAGCTATCAAGAAACTAGGAGACATGGCTTTTATGGACCATCTTGAAACACAGACAGAGTTGAAAGGGTACATCTGAATTTAAGAGACAGCAGGCAAAGCCCATCCCAAAGCAAAATAAAAGATAAAGGGTGATTACACAAACAAATAAAGCCAACTTTGTGTAATAGTCCCTTCTCTCAAACTCATGATAAATCAGGTATCTATTGTCCTGGAAAGACATCCTCCTACACATACTGCAATCTCCACAGATAATAAAAATGGAGCCCCATGAAGAGAAGACAAAACGGGGTCCAAACAAGAAGTTATTAGCCTCCTTCACAGGCATCACATATCAGACATCCTGAATATCAGATATTTATATGACAATTATGAAGTAGCAGCAAAATAGCTTTAGGTTGGGGGTCACAACACCATGAGGAACTTTATTAAAGGTCCAAGTTTTAAGAAGTCAAGAAACAACTTGTTTAAGCACAGGTGTAGCCCAGAGCCAGGGTCACATGGGCTGTCCTGATATCTAGGTCACAGACTGATACATTTGTTGAAAGATGCTGCATCCAAAATGAGAGTCACAGGAGATACTTGGAACCAGAAACAATGATTGCTCTATAGTTGTTGCTGGCTGGCTCTTTTTTTAAATACCAGATTCCAAATGAGCAGCTAGCACCTTCTGGGGAGGGCATTCTAAAGAAGGGGCTAGAAATCTGAAAATACAGCACCTAGTCTGCCATCACAGAACAGAAATGCCAGCCCATGTCTGGCCCTTTATACAAGCCCCAAGTGAAGGTCCAAGAAAATATATTTTGACTGTTAGAAATAGTTGCATCTATTCATAAAATTTCATAGTTTATTGATGATCCAAAGGGCTTCTGGCTTCTGCTCTGACACACTTATAAAGAAGATGCAAGCTACAATCTTTAGGGCAGGTTGAAATGGATCACACAGAGAAGAGAGAAAGGAGAATCGTACCTTTAGCTGTGGCTTTAGGTCAGCAGTAGTTAGGAAGTGAGCAGACACACAGCCCAATTCCTGTGGTGGCCCAGCTCTTCTGAGCTGCCCAGCAAACAGCTTTTTCTCACTAGCTCAATGCCTCATTTTCTTCATCTGCAAAAAGAAAGAATTACACACACTTTATAAGATGAAGGTGTGGTTTAGATTAATACACAGGAAACATTTGGTCCCTTTCCAGTGGCTCACAAACAAGTAAAACATACCCAGGAATCTGTTGTGTGAAATAAGAAGTGTTTACTCACCAGGTTTGGTAATCGATTGAATCTACCTCGGTGCAGGAGGCATGGGCATGGGGCATGTGCCAGTTCTCTCATCCTCCTCCGGAAAGTGGGCTAGAGGACAGTGTCCCTCTATTCCTACCTGTCTTGGTTAGGGTGTCTATTATTGTAGTGAAACACCATAACAAAACAAGTTGGGGAGGAAGGCTTTATTCCGCTTATATTTCTATATTACTGTCCATCATTGAAGGAAGGTCAGTTCAGGAACTCAAACAGTGCAAGGACCTGGAGGCAAGAGCTGAGGCAGAGGCCACGGAGGGGTGCTGCTCACTGGCTTGCTCCTCATGGTTTGCTCAGCCTGCTTTCTTACAGCACCCAGGACCACCAGCCCAGGGAGGACCCTACTTACAATAGTCTGGGTCCTTCCCCATTAATCATTAAGAAAATGCCCTACAGCTGGACCTTACGGAGGCATTTTCTCAGTTGAGGTTCCCTCCTTTCAAATGACTTTAGCTTGTATCAAGGTGACATAAAACTAGTCAGGACATTACAACAGATATACAAGAAGACAAACTCTTTCTCATGTGGTGACTTGGAGTGAGTCAAAAGAAAGAAAGAAAGAAAGAGAGAGAGAGAGAGAGAGAGAGAGAGAGAGAGAGAGAGAGAGAGAGAGAGAGAGAGAGAGAGAAAGAAAGAAAGAGACATGCTCATAAGCCCCATATCAGGGACAACAAACTCTGTCCCTTTGGGAGGCATGGCATGTCATAGGTCCACACACAAGAACTTGAGTGGGAAGGAGTGTAAATTATCAGCACCTATACATAGCATTGTAACATGCCAGCATAACATAATATGGTCAGATTGCAAAGGCACCATTTGCAAACACTCTGGAAAGTGAATAGATGTGATTGATGACTCATGACCCCACCCAGCTGAGGGCCACTACACCATGAGCAAACACTGAAAGCAATCAATTCCTTTAACAGCATTTAACCGGCTCACAGCTATGCCTCCTCCTCTCTAGGACAGTTACGGGGTGACAAGGACTCAAGGAAAGAGCTAACAGCTTTGCCAGCAACACAGTGAGTGGTAGACTTATTTTAATTGATGCCTTTAGTGACAAAAATGCATCCAACACTGGAGGCTCAAAGAGAGAGTTACTTAGGAGACAAGAAAATGTGGGGCACCAAGCACAGCAGGGGGACAGTGAGCTGACTTCGGTGTGTGGGACTGAATAAGAACTCTCTGAAGCTGTCCACATCCTTGTCTCTGAATCAGTCACTGTCTGTGACAAAGGGACTTGGAAGTTGTGACTAAGGATCTTGACTTAGAATATCCAATGGGCTCCCTAGAAACACAAGGATCTTCCAAGTGACAGGGTGTGATGTTAGTTCTAGACAGAAGCCAATGGAAGGGTGGAAGGAGAGGCACATGTCCAGAATTTGGAAGATAAGATCTTAACTGAGGCTACAAGCCAAGAAATGTAGGTAACCTCTAGAAACTGGAGGAGGTTGGGATATAGATTGTCTTATGAGGCCCCAATTAGGACTTTTGACCTTCGGAACTGTGACAGAATGCAGTTGTGATGTTGCTTCAAAGCACAAAGTTGTTGGCAATTTGTCACAGCATAAATAAGAAAATGATACAGGGTCAACCAGTTCTAGGACCATTAGCACCTTTATGGGGCTAAAAGGAGACCACAGACTACACTTCCTATACTCTCAAAGTTGGAGAAGTTAGAAACATTCTCTCTGATTGATGGTATGCTCTTGATAAGATAATGGTGGCATGTGGGAAGAGGGGCTTCAGACAAGAATCCATACCCTGGGACTCTTTGCAAGGTCATGCACAAGCTCATGCCCAAGCCTGCCTATGATGGCTATTTCATATCTCCCAGCCATAGAAGCCCATAAGGAAGTGACTGTATGCCCAAGTGATTTCCACTTAGATTTTTTTCTTATTTTCTTAGAAAGATGAGATTTTCGTGTATTCACCGAGAGTGTAGGAACCGCTTAGAGCTTGAAGCTTGGTGAGGGCTCCTTAGTCTACCTAAGGATGGGTAGCAGAAGCCGGTAACCATTCCTGACATGCAGCCATTGATCTTCAAACAAAGACCCAGTGGCTCAGAACATGAACAACAACCAGTATCTTCCTCCTAAGAGAAAGAAACAAAATGACCAACATCAGGTAACAAGGAATGTGTAGATATGGTGGAGGGAGGGGGAGCTAGCCTCCTTCTTTTCTCTTCTACCATCTTGCAGTAAGCTGCATGCTGGAGGTTGGCTTTTATTCCAAGTTCACTGGTGGAGCTCCAGTCATTGTATTCATATTTTTAGCAGTAATACAAAGAAGGAATACCCACCCCCAACACACACACACACACACACACACACACACACACCTTGTGCCTGCTTTAAGGTCCTTTCTGGCTGGTCCCATGGATTCTTGTTTCTCACTAGCAATACTTTACTTTAGGGGGTACTAAAAACAGCCTTTTATAATCTGCTTAAGAAGAACATTTGCTCAGTTATAAGGAGAAGAGAATAGATCAAACCTAAGTTAGCCTGCCCCTTCACTACCCAGTGTCCACTGAGACTCTATCTAGGATGTATTTCCCCACCTCCCTCAAGAACCATCCTATGATCTAGTCTTGTTACTGTGCCCAGCTCAACGTTCAGGGGGATTTGGATAGCATGGAGTCATCCTCATTACTTCTGAGTCTTCCCTCTTGTGGTCCAGTGACAGCTCAACAGCAAGTCTCCAAACCCAGTCCCAGGATGGAGAAGCAATCATATTATCATAACAACAGAAACAACTAAAAGCCCTCTATGTGGAAATTCAGAACTTGGGAAAGGTGATCCAAAGAAATGAGCAAATCCATTTAGGCAAAAGAAGCAAAAAAAGGGTCCCCCAAATCCCTAACTGACTTGTGCAGGCTGTCAGCAGAGTACCTGCTGTACCTGGCTGCATGGTTTTGCATGACACAGGAGGTGTGTAGAGGCTCTGCTGGGGGCTCGCACACCCAGCATACCCCACTTGCTGTTGATACTGTTTGGGGGAGCAGAGAGCTCAGGAAGTATTTATGCTAGAAAGCCTCAGGTTGCTGACAGTCATGTTCAAGATTGCTGTTATCTTGGTGGATGCACTTTGTCTTCTTGTTTCTATTCAGCCATACCGAAAGCGCTTATTGAAGTCTCAAACTTTTAAGCAATAGGCATCTCATCTTTTACCTATTGGCCTCTCCTCAATTGTGGTCTGCTTTCTCAAATGAATGGCTACTTCCCTGTCTCATCTGAAATAATACACTTGGATGGAGCAGAACACCTTTAATCTTACAGTTTTGACCAAGTTCCTGCTTGCTTTCCTTTGAGAGACCAGCCTTATTTCCTGGAGAAACAGCAGCTTTCTGAGCACTGTTCACCCCTTCTTCTCTATGCAGTGCAAACACATTTGACCTCCACTGTGAGAGGCTGAATGATGAAATTATCCCATCTGGATGGTCCACTGTGGGCACCTCTCCCCTGGGGAAACTGGTATTTCTCCCCAACAGTGAGAAATAGCATGGCAAGTTCTACTGAAAGAAACTCTCTTCTTGAAAACTCTGCAGAGAGCAGCACAAAGAGGCCAGTACATGCTAAAATATTACATTGTCCTGATTCTTCAACAGTTGTCCGTACACTGACTGCTCTCCAAGTTACAGACTCACATGGGGTTTCCCTACTGCACTTTCAAGGCCAGCAAAGTCTTCATACCCTCAGGGATCTCTGGGACTGTTTTATCTCTGGAACTTGTTTCCAGGAACGGAATTCCATGTTGATTGTGCTTTGCTTCATTCCAGCTGTGCATAATGGAAAACTGAAACATGATGGAGGTTTACTTCTTCCTCACATGACAGAAATGGGTGATCCAGCATTAGAAAGGAGACAGGGATTATGTTCCTTCTGTTGTGTTTCACCCTCTGTAAGGCAATCTCATTGTTAAAATGTTTACTGAGTAACCCTGTTTTGAAAAATAAAAAAAATCTTTACTGACTCTCCAGACATCATGGTCACATCCCAAGAGGAGAAAGACAGGGAGATGTTAGTGGGGGACAGTAAACATGGAGTAATGCCTGCTAGCTGAGTCTACTTGATCTGCAGTCCTTTCTTTGGGTGTCCTCCTCCTAGTATTTAAATCAGTTTGGACCACATCTAAATGCAAAGAAGCCAGAGAATGTCATTTGGATAAGCACATGGCCATGCAAAGTGATTGGGTTTCTGCTAGCAAAGAGGAAGAGGGAAAGTAATAGCGAGCAGGCTACTATTCATCCTTTCTAATAGTGCAGAAATTCCACCTGTGCTCCATTTTCGTCCCAAGCTTGTGCAGACAGGAACAAGACCAGTGCCCTGCTTGCACTGGCATTGAATCCAGGAGACTTGATTAAATGTTCCAGCAAGGTGCAGGGAAGAAGTATCATGAGTCATTGACAGCTTTGTGCCAACACGTCTTGTCACTTCCCAACAGTGGGTTTGGAGATGGAGGTAAAGGAGAGTTTAAGAAGGGCATCGGGTAGGGCTAAGGGAACAGTGCCACTGCTTTGTTTGGGTCTAGTGCCTGGGTCACTGCAGATGCCCATTGCTTCTGCATGACACAATTGTAAACACTGTCAAGGCCAGAGTAGGGAAGGCTGTTTTCTGGCCTGTCTATCACCAAAGAGAAGCTGTCCTGGTTGCTTCCATGAACTGGGATGGCCTGGGACTGTGTTAGGCAATGCCGACTAATTTTTGCATTTGTGGGTAGAGGTGGCTTGCATAAGAAGCAGGAAGCCTACTGCTTTCATGATTAAATGATCATTTTGCTTCTAGACTTAGTCTTCCTCATAAAGCTGTGACCTCTTAGCATCAATATGCCAGGCCAGGAATACTTCTGTTGCAGCAACAGCCTTGTCCCCAGCCTGCATAATGGGATGCTCTAACATGGGTCTGGTGTGTGAGCACCCATGAGTGAGTACTTCAAGATGTGTGCACCCTGCATACTCTGGGCAGCTTTGAATGCAGCTATACAATCTGAGTTCATGTAAAGCTGACATTTCTGGCCATGTTTTAAGTCAATGGTAAGGTTCTCAAATGTGACCTTTGTGGTGTTGTCATGAGGCACTAACAAATGGTTAGATATTCCTGTAGGTTAGCACAGTGTCCAGGGAAGGGACTTTCATGTCCCAACTTCTGGGAGTGAATGGCTAAATGTACTATCCATAGTTTCCCTCTAGAAGTTGTCCTCATGCAAAGAATGCCACATTCTGTGTGGATACAGGCCTGCCTAGAGGAAGTCTCTCTCAGAGAGTGTTTGATGGTTAATGAATCAAGAACCATGTAACTCTGAAGTAGCTTGGAGGGCTCTCTTGGATCTCTTTTGGAATTACATCCCAGCCCAGCATTTCCCCTGGCTCTGCAGTCTTTCCTCTTCTCTGTTAGACATTGTTTGGGAAAGCAGTTCTTCAGTGACTCTTCAGTATACATATCTCTGAAAGACCGACCTGTCCTTCTTGGGTCATGGTACATGTGACTCAGTGTTATCTTTCTAAAGAGAGCTCCTAGGTTGATGCCACAGAAGCAGCTGGCCATCAGGTGTGCTGACACAGATGCAGGTGTAAGGATGACTTCCAAGCATCATTGCTTTTCCCAGCAATCCAGGAAGCTACCGCAAGAATTTATTTAAGCTTTTGTGTGTCTGCTATAGTCTTATTGTGTGCAATTCACTAGGAAAATGGGTTTATAAGCTTATGTAAAAAGTTTCTGTAAGTGAAACCTCTTTCAAACTTTAAGGGTATACACACACATCCTCTCTCTCTCTCTCTCTCTCTCTCTCTCTCTCTCTCTCTCTCTCTCTCTCTCTCCCTCTCCCTCTCTCCACTAAAATGCACCTCTTCTCACTCACACAATTATCCATAGGGTAAAGAGGACAGAGGACAGAGGGTGAGAGAGGTTTCCCTGATAGTTAGAGATGAGAATAATAAAATGTGGTCCCCAGTATTCAGCTAGTAGGTTTAGTGGTGAGATGAGCAAGCAAACAAACGGTTTGGACTGTCCTCTGACTTTGCACAAGGTGACCCGGGTGTCAAGCAGACAGGGCAGGAATGCATACTATTTAGAAGCAGCCCGTCCTAGAAAACTATACTGGGAAGTAGAATCAGAAACAAAGAAGCTGAGTCACAAAAAGCTCAGTTCTGGAGACACTGAGTCTGCAAGACAGCCTTAATTTAATTACCAGGAAGGTGTCCCTACCAAGGGCGGGGAATGACTCATCACACCACACCCGGGCTGGATGAATCCTTCCAGGTTCCCCCTTTCCCTTTGATCTGATTTGTATTTGCTACCTAACTTAGAGTTATTATTTTGACCTGTCTAGGAAACAACTGTTCTCAGCCAGAGACAAGGTAGGACTTTCTATTGGATAAAAAGATGTCCCCTTGTGTAATGGCATTCCTCTCCTGATATGCTGTGATGTTAATTTGGTTTGTGTGACTCAGTGTCCCTGACTCACTTTTGCCCCAGGGCAATGACAGAGTTTGGGAGTCTTAGGGACAATGGATTTCAGCTAAAGCCCTGCTGGTGAGATCCAGTGGTCAAGAGCCACCCAGTCTTACTCGATAAATCATCTCTCAAAGGAAACCTGACTTATGAAAAAAATGTCCAGTATATTTGTCTGCTTGTTTGGGTATCCAAGAATTGAAGTGCTGAGTGTCATTGCAAATCTTTAGAATTCCATACCAGCTTATCCTTTAGGCCCTCCCCCACAATCAAGATTCAAAAACACCTCCCAGGCTACACTGGTCCTTTTCATAGCCCTGCCTTAGGATCTGGTTAGAGATTAAATAATTTTTTCTCTGTATTTGGAAAAAAAATCATTTTCAGGGAAGTTCCCAAAACTCGCACTTCCTGGAATGGTGTTCCCATCTGGGAGAAGTAAGTGTGTCCCTCCCTTGCCAGATGCCCAGATGAGGTTATCACCCATCCCTTTATGTCAGGAAAACTTTTACATGCCGTAGCATTGACACCATTGGTGCCATCGGTGCCTTGTCTGCTTTGGACTCGAGCTGGTCCTCCAGCCCAGCACTGTTCCTCAGGCCCAAAGAGCAGCTGTTTACTGTTTTCTATTTCCTCAGGCCCTTATTCTTATTCCCCAATCGTCTGTTCACATTCAGTGTTGGTCTGGGCTCTCCTACACATGGTTCTCAGGGAGTGTATAGGTAACCTGTCCAGCAGCTCTCTTGTGCTAAGATGTGACTAGTCATCCATCCATGGCTCTGTTTTATCCCTTCTCCATCAGCACTGAGGAAGAGAGTCCAAGAAGTTCTCCAAACCCACACTTCCTGGAGTTGTGACTCCACCTCTGTCAGAGTGCTCTCATGTCCTCTAGAAGGTAAAAGCAAACACCAGTTCCGTTGCCACAGTTCTTGAGTTCTGGGAATGCTTTCCCATCTCGTTCCTTCTGCTTAGGTATAGTAATTCTTAGACGGCATCATCTGGACCATTCTGGGGTCCCTCATAAGTGCGTTACCTATGATGTACCAGTGTAGACTCCCTTCATTAAACCTATCTCTGACTAACCTCTTGAAGTGTTCCTAGACTCTGATTATATAGCAAAGATGTACGCTTCTACCCATCCCCTATCTCTGCCATGGATGCAGTTGTTCAGTGCTACTGACTGAGCTTGCAGAAAAGGAGGAAGCCTGTGAAAGCATGGAACTGCCAAACCAGGCCACCAGGAGGCCAAATCGTTGTGACATCATAACAATACCCTCTCCTGGGGCAGGATGGTGCCTCACAGATGTAGCCATGTCTTCCTCAGCATGGTCTCAGAACTGCAGGTGTGCTGTGAACCTCAATCTAGAGGAGTTGTGTGATCTGCCGTTGGAGCCCTAAGAGAAGAGTAGCAGGTGTCAAGGAAGAGCCAAGCGAGCAGTGGGAAAGGAGGCACATCAATTCTTACCCCGAAGGAGCACACAGAAAGGGCAGCAATGTACTACACAGCAGTGCGAGTGAGTCATGCCATAACTGCACTCAGTATGTACAAGGACTGTTCAGGATGGGAGCAAGGAGTATCTGCCTGCCAGAGAAGATATGGGCTTTGTCTAGTAAGAACTGAGCGTCTTGGTGTGAGGCTGGTGCTACCACCTAAAGCTGCCCTTTCAATGAGTCACCTTGGGAGTTCACTCTAAGGGTTTAATTGGGAGTACATTCCTAGAAATTTTTAAGAGAATGGCACCATTTCTTTCTCAGTCCACCAGGGATTATTTCCAAGCATTGAAATCTGACCAAGTCAGATGGTCTCCTTACCTCTCGGAACTGAAGGAGTCAACAAGGTAGGCACTCTACAACAGTGTCACATCCCCAGCACCAGCCCAATTATTGAAGGCACTCTCAACACAGCAAGTTTCTCTAGACTCTAGGCTGGTATGATGGCACACACACCAGGGATGGAGCTGGCTGAGCAGTTGGATGCTTCCAATCTCAGCAGGTCTCATCTCAGGGCAGATGGCAGGTGACACAGAGGAGCCAGAGATACCTCTCCTCGTGCCGAGAGTCTCGGCGAATTTGCCTATGTTCACTCCACAGATGGGCTGTGAAGGTCACTCCTGGCTTAATGGTTACAGCTGGGATCAGGAGAAGAGCTGCTGAAGAAAAAGAGTGGACAAGAAGGTTGGCTGCCATACTCTGTTAACCATCCTAGGAAGTTCAGAGATAGCCTTTGAACCACTGGCGATCTGAGGGAAAAACTACCTGCTAACATGTTGGGAACCTGGAGGACCAATCAAGAGGGAGCACAGTCAGGGAAAACTATCAGAAAATACAAACCTTGCTGACTCCTTCAGCTCCTGAGAGGTAAAGAGACCATCTGACTTCAATATTTGGAAGCAATCTCTGGTGGATTTAGAAAGAAATACTGCCATTCTCTTAAGGAATTTCCAGGCGTGTTCTCCCGATTACACCCTTGAAGTGAACTCCCAAGGTGACTCATTGAAAGGGCAGCTTTGGGTGGTGGCACCTTCCTCACATCAAGATGCTCAGTTCTTAGTGATTAAAATACCATCTAGTCAGTCAAAGGCCAGAGTTGAGAAGAAATTCCCATTGTCTGAAACATCTGAGTGAGCATCCAGAAGAGCAGGCTAACTGCTGAACATAAAATGTACAAAAAAGAAGTACTAATATGACCTCTAGATTCTTTTATAAAATCCGTTTAGGATTTTCATACATAAATATAATGTGTTTGATCATATCCAGCCCTAACTACCTTGCTCCAACTGCTGCTAGGTCGACACCTCACATTTCCCTTCCAACTTCATGTCCTTTTTGCTTCATTGAACTCATTGAGTCCAGTCAATGCTGCTGATATGCACATGGGTGTAGGACCACCTACTATGGCATGGGAAACCTACCATGGGCCAGCATCCTCAAGAAGACTGACTCCCCCTCCTTTAGGAACTGTTGACAGCCTATGTTTAGGAGTGGGGCTTGGTGACCTTCTGCCCATCCATGCTGGACTGTTGACTGACCTCATTTGAGACTTGTGCAGGAGCCATAGCTGTTATGATTTTCTGAGTACAATGGCTGTGTCATGTCCAGAAGATACTAATCACCAGCAGTTCTCTTGGTCCTCTGGCTCTTAAAAATCTTTCTGGTCCTTCCTCCTTGATGGTCCCTGAACCTTGAAGATATGAAGATATAGATGTCTCATTTGGGAGTGGATATTCCATAGTCCCTTATCTTCTGCATTTTGATTAATTGTGGTTCTCTGTAATTAACACCTACCCACAGTAGGAAGAGGATGCTTTCATGAGTGATGGAAGTTGCAGTAATCTATGGTCATAAAAATAGGTATTTAAAAGCCAATTGAACACTATACAAATTTAGCAAAATTCTAATAGTAGGTCTCCCCTAGGATCTATGGCCTCTCAAGCCATGAGCCATGGGTTCTTGGCCATTGGTTCTTGGCTAGGTGTGAGGCATGAGTTCCTGCCTATTGAACAAGCCTTAAATCCAACTAGATAGCGGTTGTTTACTCTCAAGACATTCATGCGACTATTGTGCCAAATGGGCATATCTTGCCAGGTCTGTTATATTGTATCTGGTAGAGTCTGCAGTTTGGTAAGACTGTTAGTAACTTTTTGGCGCCATGAAAGCTAGCCACTGGAGAGTACGTCTCTTAAGATTTGAGGATCAGAATAGATGTGAGATTAGAATCAAAATTACTAGAGAAAAGATGCTTTATCTAGTCAACACAATTTTAGTAACATCTTTCTTGCTTCCCTTCTATTTTGTTTTCTTCTCTTATGTTTTTGTTTACTTATTAATCTTTTGGCAGAGTTTGGCAATCACAATGGTTTTAGCAAAGTGGAGAGAGGGAAACCATGAAGAAATCTACAAGAAGGTGGGGGCTAGATGTAAAGGGCTAAGGGTAGGAAATAATTCTCAAAATGAATAAAATAAGTCATATAGATTAGATAACTTTAAGAACCTTGTTCATCTTCCTTCACGTTAGGTACTCAGAGGGAAGGGGAAGGGAATAAACATCTGGAGTCTCACCTCCCGACCTCATCTGACCTCAAAGTTTCCTGTTGTCCTGTGGACTGAGAGCTTGTTGGTGTCATCTTTACAAGCAAGGCTGCAGATTGGGGCTGGTGGGGGAGAGGGAGGAGATCTCAAACTTGAGAAAGGATGTAAGGTCTCCATCCCAGGTTCCCAGATATGGATGAAAAGTTCAGGAGAAAGAACAGGCCCAAGGGGGAAAGACAACATGGCTAGTCTATAACTCATGAAACACGAATATTTAAGATTCTAGTCTGAACTCCTAGGAAGAAAGCACCATCAAATGAAAACCCAGTAAGTGGCAGTCCCTATCCTAAGTATCATGGAGTTACTTAGTTTGATTCTTTCTACAGTGCCTGGAAGAAATACTGTGTCATTGTTTGTACAGGGAGTATGGTGTTGTGATCTGACACATCATGTGTGTTCAAGACTCGATGAGGCTCTAGCACTGCTGGCTCAGAGGGCATGTCACTTCCTTTCAGAAAGTTAATTAAAGTTGTCCCCAGAACAAGAAGGAGGAGGATGGAGACCAGAATGTCCCACATCAGCGCCTCCAATTATCCAGACAATTTATAAACAATTTCACACACTTCACCTTCAAGTCCAGATCAATGTCTATTTTCTATGGCTTTCCCCGCAGTGGTTCATTTACCCATCAGTTTCCTACAGGCTGGAAAGGAACATGTGACAATGATATCTGGGGTTTTCTCAAGCCAGAGGCTCCAGTTAGACAGAAGGGAAACACGGACCACTCCTAACATAGAGGAAGGATGTTCTTCTGCCAATTTACATTCTGCACAGCTGTCCTCTATGTCAGAGAGCACAATCAGTGGCAGTGACCCGTATGTTATTGGAGACTGTCATACATAAGGCAAAGCCCTGACTTTGCTGGGTAAAATTCTCAGCATGTTCATTGCTTGCTCTTGGCCCAAGGAGGGTAGATGGAGATCTACCCGTTGAGTTTCTGTGCTAGTCCTAGGCCTTCTAATATGTCATCATTTCTGTTTTAGAAGCTGCATTGCTTACTTTTCATATGTACTTGATAGGAAGGGTTTATTTTGTCTTACAGTTTGAGGGGATCCAGCCATGCAGCAGGGAAGGCATGGTCGTGAGAGTGGGAACAGCCAATCATGGTCAGGAAGTAGAATGTTGAAAGTCAGCTTACTTCTCTGTTCTATTCAGCCCAAGTCCCCAGGACCACCAACTGAGAAAGCCCATCTATGGACTCAGAGTCAGTATTCTCTCTTTAGTTAAACCTTTCTGGAAACATCCCCAAGACACACCTAGAGATGCCAGTTCATGGTGTTTCTGCGTTCGATTGAGTTGACAATGGGACTCACCATGCTAGACGTCAAAATAAACTTTCCTTTCTTCTCTTCTTCCTCTACTCCTTTCTATATTTTTATGTTAAACTATCTGGATCAGTGTAAAAAACTCTGCATTTAAGCACCTTGCCCAAACATGCTGAGACTCAGACTTCTGAGTGCCTGAAAATTCTCCTATGTGAATTCAAGCCCTCCTCAGCAAGCGGGAAGCGCCAGGCTACACGTACAGACTGTGAGAGCAGCTGGAGTTAGTAAGGTGGAAGCCAGAAGCATGGAGGCTCACAGACCAGACAGGCATTGAGAAGGCATTTTGTGGTCCATAGATTAGCCTTCCCAGAAGAATGATTTTGGATGACCCAAACATGCCTGGTGACTGGTGTCATAGTCACAGGATGGAGGGGTGAGTATGGGCAGTTTTGTGGAGTTAGAAATTGGAAAGCTGCCAGCTGAAGCAGGTATATCCCACACATCAACCATTAACTGCCAATTTTCATTCATGGAGGTGGATGTTGAATGAACTTCATAGCCAGGATTAACTAGAGATTATCAGTTTCTATTTGTGGTCCATGCCCTCTGTTTAATGTTTGTTCAAGTTTTCTCTACTTCTTACACTTCTTAATATTATATCACGACAGTCCCAAAGTGACAGAGATAGGAGTGAGGAAATGCCTTGGGAATGCTCTATGAAACTCCCTAAGAAATCATGTCCCTAGAAATCATGTCCCTATGCTAATGGTTTGGGTGTCTTGTGCTTCTGAAAAATTTAAGAGGGATGATAAGAGAGAAGTTTCTCTTCTTTGGGTTGAGGGTTCCTCGTCATTATGTAAGAAACACCATACCCGGGCTGTCATATATAGACTTAGATAGGAGACATTGCCACAATGAACCAGATACCATGTTTGAGTCACACAGTGTTTTGATTTTTCAGTCCATGTAGAAGTTATTTCTATGGTGTATTATAGTATCTTTAGTGGGAAATTACATTCTGTCTAAAACAGCCAAGGTATACATCTTAAATAAAATTTCTTCATTTCTAAAACAGTAACCATTCTCAGTGCCTTCAGCAAGTAGTTCATTTTTGCTAGTGGGAGGTTTTGCCTTGACATGGAAGGCTGCTGAATGAGCAAGGTTGTAGCTGCTGAAGGCTTGCAAGGCAGCTGAACCTCCTCACTAAAAAAGAACAATGAAGCTTGTCCCACGAATTGACATTTTCTTCCTCAAAAGATTTCTCTTTAGTGTGCAAAGCTGTTTGACAACAACAGAACATTTGCCAATTGCATTCACACCGCTCAAAGCAAACCAGCCCACAGAATGTCCTCTGTATTGTGTCAGCCAGAAACACAGTGCCTTCTCGAGCAGCAGAAAAGCACTTTGCTTATCCGAGGCAAGCTAGCTAGCATGTGGGTGGCTAGCATGTGGGTGTGGCCCTTGGAGTTCAGAACAAATACAGGGTAACCAAGAGCACTAATTCAGTTCACTATAGCAAATGGAATTGGAATGAGAGAATTCAAATTCTTTGAGAACCACTAAATTCCACAGGTAGGAAGTAAGCACACACTGTTGAGGAGAAAAATGGTACCTGGAGACCTGTAGATGAGGGGAGTGCTGGAAATATTCAGTCTGTGGACACCACATCTGCAAAGCACAAGGAAGTGAAGCACCCCAAGGAAGGAGCCCTGTAACTCCCACTCCTGTTCAGTGGGAGTGGAGAAAAACACTTTCTAGGCAGATCAGCCCTGTTCATTTGGTTCGTCATTGTCTACCAACTGTAACCAAGTGATCACTGTAGACAGTGTTTGAGATTCAAGAAAAACTGGAGTTTTATTCCTACTAGAAACTCCAGGGGCAATGTCACCCCTTCCTGGAAAGTACATGGTGGCATATTTAGGCAGCAATAACCAAAAGTGACACAATATACTTTTGAAACTTAATGTTTTTTCTACAGCAGCCAAGTCGCGAAGTTCCAGAAAGTTATCTGACTGGGTGCCCCAAGACCTTTATCACAATTTTTGTGACATTTGACAAGCCTGGCATCATTTGTCATAAAATTTCTCGACCTCAGCAGCTAAGATCCCTATTAGGTTGAGAAACATTTCCATCCTGGCTTCTGTCTGATGAGTCTGCTGTGAGTTTGGACTCAACATAGACTATCACACCCTTGGTAGAGAAACCCTAAGCAGCAAGGCATACCATCCTGGTCCTCATCATCCCTCAATTCAGGTAGTTCTGGGAAACCCTTCTGTACACATTTTTCTAGGACCCTGCCTCCTCCAGCACCCTTACAGAGCGCAGCTTCACACAAAGCCCATCTCAACATCCCCTCAGGTTTCCCCATGGCTGTCTCCTGCCTCTCTTGGAGTTGGCTAGCATTGTTTACCACTCCTCTTAGGCTCCCAGCTGGACTTCAGATCATCCTGTCTTTTGAACCTTGAGTTTCGTAATAGTGTTTATGTAACAAATTAGAACTAACTTAGTGTCTTGAAAGATGTGAGTTTAGTTCCAGGCACGATGGCACATATTTGTTTTCTAGGACTCAGCAGAATGATACAGGATGGTGGAGGCTTTATGGAGAGCGCTATAGTGGAATCCTGTCTCCAAATGAAACAAACAAAGCAAAGACATGAATAACACCTCCCAGACTTATTACCAGACAGTTCTATAGAAATCTAGCATGAGCCACAATGCACCAGGGTAATGGTTCTCAACCTGTGGATTGTGACCCCCTTTGAGTGATCAAACGACCCTTTCACAGGAATCTCCTAACACCATCAGAAAACACAGATATTTACATTATGATTCATAACAGTTGCAAAATTACAGTTATGAGGCATCAACAAAAATAATGTTATGGTTGGGGATCACCACAACATGAAGAACTGTATTAAAGGGTTGCAGCATTAGGAAGGTTGAGAACCACTGCTCTAGAGTCAGTATGCCAGCAATGCTGAGTTCTTTCAGATGGAACCTGTTTCCATCGCCCCTTCTTGCTTCTAGAAAGCACACATTCTCTGCTTGTGTCCTGCTCCTCCATCCTCGGCCAGTGAGGGTGGGTGGACCCTTCTCACAGGACATGGCTTACATCTGGCTTCATCTGTGCTCCGATTCTCCGCTTCCTCCTCCATCTGCCTTTTCAGAGATGTGAGCTTTCACTGTGACCCCCTAAACAATCCAGGATCATCCCCATGCCTCAAAGTTCCTAACACCATGTTCAAAGTGATTTCTACTCTACCGTGGAACATAGTTACAGGTTCTGGCTATGCGGAAGACAACATCTGTGAAATGCTGTTATTTTGCCAACCACTGTTCTTGTTGTTCCCTATTCACCTAGAATTCTGGAGGCCAAACTTTAATTTGATATACATATGCTCCTTGATTTATGATTGGGTTATGTCCTGGTGAGCATATGGTAAGTTGGACATTCTATAAGTCAGACGTGTGTTTACTGCATCTAACATGCTGAGCATGGCAATTTAGCAACAAGTACACTGTAGCCAGTGGTTGACTGTCCTCACGACGTTGGAGTGACTGAGAGACGCAGCTTCCTGCCATGCCCACGTGCAGTTCCCTGCCATGCCCAATGTTGCAGTATATAGCTGTAGGGGGAAAGATGAAATTTCAGAATCTGAAATACAGTGTCTATTGACTACATATCCCATTTTATATCAAAAGACTAAAAAGTCATAAATTGAAGCTTCAGAAGTCATGGACCCTATGTTACATGAATGAATTTTTCTTGCTCTTCCTTCCCAGTTCATACATCCAGTGTCAATACATTTGCCTTTAATACCAAAGGTGTAGGAAAAACAATAATGCTGGAGTCCCATGCACTGTGGCAGAACTGGGTAGGGGTAATTTCTGTCAGGCATAAAGGGGACTTTCAATGCCTTTGAATCACAACACATACAGATGTATTTATTCAGCCAGAATAAGGCATATTGCTCCATAAGGATTTTGGGTCCAGAGTGCTGTAACCCAGGGTGGAGTAGTTTTTTCATTTGCTTTGTTTTTAAGCCGGGTGATAGTATTCACCTCATTAATGATCTGCTACCTAAGATATTACAGCCAAGGATATTTCCACACAGCACTAATTGATGGGGAAGAATAGACCTCTCTCCACACTGCTCTGCCCCAAGTTAGTACTCTTCTTGGGGGTGAAGTAGATGTTATTGTTATGCCTACTTTTGGGGTGTATCTCTCTTTTTCTCTCTCTTTCTCTCTCTCTCTCTCTCTCTCTCTCTCTCTCTCTCTACACACATGCACACACACACATACTACATACACTCACACACAGGATTTATCTAGGCACATCTGTGAACATTGTCTATTATATGCTTCACAGAACAAAGAGCTGAAGCCACTTAAACAGGGTGAACTTAGGGCCGGCTGCTGTTCTTTTTGTTATTGTTGTTGTTGTCGTGTGTATCTTAGTGTGAGAAGATTCAGCCCAGGAAATGAAAAGTGTTGAACCTTTTTGAGGAAGGTTTACAGCATGGCAAGGCTATCGATTGCTGCATGATGAGAAAATGAAGAAGGATGTGGCACATTTCATGATATTGATCCTACCTATTAGCAACAGTGGCAGGTCACTCCATCCTCCAGATCAGAGCCATGCTCCAACTACCTTGGGCAGGAAGAAGGCAGAGCTGAGTGAAAGAATTCCCTTTGCAGAAGAGTGCTGCTCTCTCTCTCTCCCTCTCCCTTCTCTCTCTCTCTCTCTCTCTCTCTCTCTCTCTCTCTCGTGTGTGTGTGTGTGTGTGTGTGTGTGTGTGTGTAGAGGGGGAGACAGAGACAGAGAGAAAGACAAAGACAGAGACAGGGGAGGGGGAAAAAGGGAACAAGGGCCAACAAGAAAGTGAAAAAAGAGCCAGCAAGCTGGGGACATTAAGAATAGAGCAGACAACAGCATTTATCAGCTGTGAGCCAGGGAGCCAGGCAGTTCAGTTATGACCTGCCAAGATGTTGAGGTCATAAATTTTTGAGAACTTGAATTGAAGAATAAGTAGTTGTCTAAACAAATAGCATGGAGAGACAGAATGATCTTTCAGGAGCACAGGCACTGATGTTCACAGCTAGACTCCATGGCTTTTGGAAGGCCCTGTTCTATTTTCCCGTCAACTGTCATACATGACAATCCATCATTACAGATGGATTATGGGAAGAGGGATGGGGCTCAATCATTGTAAGACAGCCCCATTTTAAAGGAGCAACACTCCTTGCATGGGAAATTATTTGCAGCAAAGAAGCAGTGTTAACAGAACTGAGTCTTGGTTACAGAAAAACGTTCACAGTGAAGAGAGAGAGAGCTTTAAGAGAAGAAGAGCTAAAAAGCCAGACAGACTGAGGGGCATGGAAGATGGCATGGGGAAACAAGAGGATGGTAAGGATGGACATGGAGACAGCATGGGGTTTTGTCACAAACACTCAGAGCCTGTGACCAGCTTCCATCTCCTGAAGCTGTGGCTTGTAACAATTCCTTCATCTTTCAGAAATACTGCCATGCAATTTCTCTCATTAGAACTTGGAGATAAGGCTCTGGTGTTTGTGATGTTCAAGTCAAGGATGCCCATGAACTCCTGTGCCTGGTGCAGGACAGATGCTAACTAAGTATGTACCGTTACTACCTTCAAGCAGATCCCAGACTCATGAAACCCCAGGCAGGACACCATGGCAAAGACTGCCTAACATTGTTGGAAGGTTTTACATATTTTCATCGTCTCTCATTTACTCTTTAAATGGCCCCTCAAGGATGAGAGTATACAGCTCCATCCACAGAAGAAACATGAGTACTCCACAAGATGCCACTCTAGGGGTTACCCCTTCTTTCTCCTGAATCCTTCTTTCCTACTGGCTTTTCCCAGTCATCAAAAGAGCAGGCCCCAAGCTTCCTGTCTCAAAGAACAGCTCTCCCAGTCCCGCCCCACCCCACCCCACATTCTGTTCCACTGCTTTACTCTCCTAGAAGCAAATCTAGAAACATTTGTGTCTGGCTCTCAGAGATGCTTCTCCCAGTCTTCCTATTCTCCCATGGAGCTGCTCCACTGGTTGCTTGTCCTCACTACTCTATTCCAACAGCTCTTGTTGGGACACCAGTAACCAAACTGCTTATGGTGGCTTGGAAAAAAATGGCCCCCAAAGGGAATGACACTATTAAGAGGTGTGGCTTTGTTGGAGGTGTGGCTTTGTTGGAGTGGGTGTGGCCTTGTTGGAGGCTTTGAGGTCTCATATATGCTCAAGCCACACCTAGTGTCACAGACTACTTCCTGTTGCCTGCAAGATATAAGACTCTCAGCTGTTTCTCCAGCACCATGTCTGCCTGCCATGCTCCCCATTATGATGAATTTAATGTACTGAACCTCTGAAATGTAAGCAAACCACCACAACTAAATGTTTTCTTTTATAAGAATCAATGTGGTCATGGTGTCTCTTCACAGCAATAGAAACCATAACTAAGACACTGCTCATAGTAGCCACTGGTATGTATGCGCATGACTGGCAGCAATGGCTAAGTTCAACACAGGGTCACCTGGGTGAATGCCCTTCCCTCAGCCTCCAGGGTCCCAACCTTCCTCCTGGGCATCTGTCTTGTAGATCTGGCTTTCTGACAGTCACTCCCAGTTTGGCTCCCACTCTAAATGAGGGAGAACCCCTACACTTAGCTGTGTCCTTTCCCCATGCTGTTTTCTCACTCCTTTAATGACTGCATGAAACCTCAGGCTTTGTACATAATCCATCTGGTGCATACCCTCAGATCCTTTCTGACTTGGCCCTGTACTGCTCTAAAATCCAGGAGGTGACCTCTGCAGGCTACATTACAATAGCCCCCTTTTCTGGCCTGTTTCAGTCTGGCTGCCACTTGGGAGGGAGCTGCAGAAATGGAATTTTCCTTGGCTGTAACTCTCACTGGCTCCAGGCACACTGCTCCCTCTCCATTTCTCCTTCAAGCCTGAAAGTGGTAATGACTTTCCATATTTGCAGGTCCCTTGATGCTCACCATCTCTTGTAAACTCTTTGCATCCTGCCAACATCTCTGTAAATAGCCCCTTTATTAAATTCCTTTCAGTTAAAGCCTTTTGAATGTGTCAGTGTTTCCTGCAGGGCCTAGCAGGATACACTGATGACTCTGGGCTTCTGTCTCTTGCTCAGACATCTAAACTCTAGACCTAGATTCAAATGGGTTCCACATAGATGCTTGGTAGTTATTTCAAAGTTCACATGCTCTGAGGTGAGCACTTATCACAAATGATACCTGCTAATTTCCTTCTCTTCCCCATCCTGGTGATGGCAACACCATCCTTTTTATGCTCATCTCTACGGTCCTAGACTTCTTTCTCTCTTCTTCATCTGGCATCCTACATCTGTAAGAACTGGGCCCGGGGTCTCAATAAAATAACCACACAATATAAAGCATCTCAGCAAGAAGAGTTGTGATGAATCAAGCAAACACACCCAGCGGGGGGGGGCAGGGGGTCCACACTGGGTATTTATTCCAAGTACAAAGTGGCCTGAGCCTAACTTTGCTCAGAACAGCCTCACATTGTTATGTGATTAACTAACAAGGAGCAGCACAGTTTCCAGGGAGAAATGCAACTTGCAGGAATGAAACACCGAGATAGCTTTAATTATCTGAGCAACTAACACAGCTAGGAGCAGAAGACCTCTACCCACAGAACTGCGTGCTATCATTGGTGGGTATTTTCATTTTTTCTACCTCAGGGATTTTATGAAGTCCACCAGGATACTTTGAGAGAGTCTTAGCTCAGGATGCCTCCCATCTGGAGTCTGTTTTCTCTTCAGCCTTTAAAAAATTTCTTTTGGTAAGTTACACCACCTTCACCTACCTGGTTAGCTAAGATATAGACACCAACACAACAATAACTTTTATATTGCATCATACACAGACTTAGGTCCCCAGTGAGTCCCTTTCCCTTTATTGTAACATGTGCACTGGATAGAGTCAGACTTCTAGAGATTTTGTAGTCTCTTGATCAAGAAGTCAGGTGATTTGCCAAAGGGATCTCTTCACACCCTGGTCTTAGCTGACCTTGGAGGGCAGAGGACAAACATTGGCTGTCATTTTTGACTGTTCATCCTCATTGGAACATGATTACAAGCTGTGTTTAACATCCAGAAGGACAGCTTTACCAGTCTTGTATTTTTTATTTCTGTGTAACATTTAAAGCTGGGACAAAAGTACTGTTTTAAGTAGATCTGATTTTGTTATGACTCAGTTTGCCCTAGTGTTAACAAATTGACAAAAACTTAAGTAATTACCTTAGTTAGACATGCTTCTTCGTTATTTAAGGCAGCTTTTATAACCACAGATCAGTAAATCTTAGGAATTTTCGTAACCTTTGACTATTCAGCAAACATCTGTGAGTCTCATCCCTCACGAACAACTTATTAAGATCTTCCTTGACTTGGCTTTAAGGATTCATGATTCTATCTTCGCATCTTATCTTTCACACTTATCTAAAATATTCTTCTTTCTTTGTGAGCCTTTTTTTACCAAAAATATAAATTTATACTTATGTCCTTCTCAACAATTCTCTGTCATAGATATTTATAGTTTCTTTTGTATTTTAGTCTCTAAACAAGAGTTAGAGTTAAATTACATACGTGGTACATTGCAGCAAATGATGATGTACTGTATATATTTTCTATTAACCAAGCAAACCTTGAGGAAGCCACTGTAACTTTTATACACACACACACACACACACACACAGAGAGAGAGAGAGAGAGAGAGAGAGAGAGAGAGAGAGAGAGAGAGAGAGAGATGATCTCACAGAGTTTAAGAATTAGAAAAAAATTATAATGTTAGCAAGAGCCTTTATACATTACAAGTAATTTCAAATAGGGGAACACTCTTAGTAAACAAGAAAATGTAGTAAAGAAACTATACATCTAAACTTTACAAGTGAACCCTGTAATGGAAGTTTTACATAACAGGAGACATTTATTCTACTTGTTCCAGCTAGAACAGAGAAGAATGTCCAGCCCCAGTCAGCCAGAAATGTAATCTCTTTCCTCTCCCAACCCACTCTCAATCTTCTATCATGCTTCCCTATGTCTGGCCAGTTAGTTACAAAGTGTAATTTTAGCATCCTTTGTCCCAAGGGCTCTACTGAATCTAATCCCAAGCACTGTCTCATCTGGTCCATCACTTTCTAGGAATTCCACAGACCCTGCTTCTTTCCATGACAGGTTTTATTTATGCCCTGGTCCTGTAATACTGATTACCTAATTCCTCTTAAGATCAAGTTGCTAAGATCATGCATGTGGTCTCAGTGGACCTCAATGTTACTTTTCTATTCTGGTTGTACCCCCAGGGGAGTTTTTCATCTGTTATCATTATACGCAGTATAGATGGATGCTATCTTTTGCAAACAGAATGGCAGGCTTCCTTACCACACCCCTTCTCTTCACCAAAGAAGAGAGTGTTAGTATGATGTCACTATTAATATTGCATATGGATTCAATGACTTGATCCAATTGATCAGTCATCCCATATGGGTCTTTGGTCAGAGAACTCAGTTCCCTTTTTGGGGGGATTATCTTCCCCAAACCTCAATATTCACTCCAGTAGACTATCAGGAGAATGTCAAAGGGAGAATCCCCATTCCTCCTTTTCTCAGTTCTCAGTCCCTCACACCTGAGAGACGTTTTTCCTATTGCTCTAATTTGGAGCATCTTATGATGACATCTCAGGCATATTCTCATACCCTGAAATTCTCCAATGATAAAGACAAGTACTTTGTAGTATAGTTTTCTTACTAGGTTTTGTGCACAGAGTCACTTGATTTCTTCAGCTTGGTTGGGGCCCTCATCACATCCTGATATACTTTTGCTTCTGGGTTTCTGTTAGTTCTGTGTAGTTGGCTTTATTTTTCTCTTTTGGGGACCCACCACACAGATCCCAAATAAATACATGCAGACTTATTCTTACTTATGAATTCAAGACTGTAGCTTGGCTTATTTCTAGCCAGTTTTTCTAACTTAATTAACCCATTTCTCATATACATTTTGTCTCTGGGCTTTTTACCTTTCTTTGTTCTTTTTGTAATGTATATATAAGTGCACTGTCTGCAGCTATGCCTGCATGCCAGAAGAGGGCATCAGATTGTATTATAGATGGTTGTGAACCACGATGTGGTTTCTGGGAATTGAACTCAGGTCCTCTGGAAGATCAGCCAGTGCTCACAACTGCTGAGCCATCTCTCCAGTCCCTACCTTTCTTCCTTCTATGTCTTTCTTCCCTTCTTACTCCATGGCTGGTTGTGTGACTGGGTGGCTGTCCCCTGGTGTCCTCCTCTTCTCCTTTCCTCCCCATTCTCTTATTTATTCTCTCTGCCTACCAGCCCTGCCTGTCCATTCTCCTACCTTGCTATTGGCTGTTCATCTCTTTATTAGGCGAATCAAGTGTCTTAACCAAAGTAATGGAGATTTACAGAGTTAAACAGATGGGATATAAGAGTGCAGCACATCATTGCCTCATTGAACAAATGTTCCACAGCACAAGAAAATGTTACACACCTTAAACTAATATTCCACAGCAGATCTGAAGTCAAGGAATGCTACCACATCTGAAGTCACCCACGAGAAAGCAGCAGGTGCATGCCCCAATTAGAGAGTTGTCCCTCAAAACTGTCACACAGAGTGTATCCCATATTGGGTTCCAAGCTATTAAAAACAACAACAACAACAACAACAACAAAACCCAAGTCTGGGATCTAAAGAAATGACCATGTGATCTAAAGTATTTCAGCAAGCCAAAAAGTTTTACTTCTGCAGAAGGGTAGGTTGCCAAAACAAATCAAGTAAGCAAGTACACACAGTGGGGAATGGGCTGAGTTTTTTACTTCTGATGCAAAGGGGTCTTATGCATCACTCTGAGGGCAGCTTCCCATTCTTACATGATTGGCCAATAGACGACAGTACAGTTTCTAAGAAGAGAAGAAATTTAGCATATATTTCAGTTTCAAGAAGTGCTGGTCCTGAAGAAATTTGACTTTCCACCAAGTAGCCTCATCACCATTTTCTTTGAATGGGATTTGTCATACATGATCCTTTGATAGAACATTTTGCTTATATTCCCCACATATCCAATCCACCAGCAGGACTTATTGGTTCTGTCCTTAAAAGCAATTCAGAGTCCAAGCAATTCTTCAACACCTTCATGAACCTCAGCCAACCCCAGACTAAACCTCATGTTTGTTCCTTGGTTATGTGGGGTCTCCTTATTTCTCCTCTTTCTGTAGTCTGGTCTCAGATGCCACTCAGTTATAGACCTTTAAAAACAAGGTACAGGCAGGATGTCATGGGGCACACCTGTAGTCTCAAGACCTGGTAGAAGTAAAACCCTGTTTAAACAAACAAAAAAAAAAAAGAAAGAAAGAAAGAGAGAAAGAAAGAAAAAGAACTTCAGCTCAGGATTTGGTTGGCAGTAGCTACCCATTTCCTATTAAGTGAGAACCAAATTCTTTATGGTGGCCTATGAAGTCCTTAGGGAACCTAATGTTTGCTTCTCTGATATCACTCCGACCATGTTAGCCTCTTCAAAAGTAACAAGCTGGTCACTTCAAAAGTGTCTGAAAAACTCTGCCTTAAGCTTGTTGTCTGGCCTCTCCCTGGAATTATCTTATCTGATATGAGTTTGACTAATTACTTCACATTCTTCAAGGGTCTTCCTCTCCTAGAAATTTATGTCACCTTCTCCATGAACCTGAGGCTATCATGATGGCAACATTTAAGGTTGACGCATGGCTGTTTCTCCGTTTTCCAGTGTCCTATCATTGTGCCCATTTCCTCATAGGAGTTATCATTTGTTGTCAATATAATGTGTTGGGGAAGTCCTGTGTATATGTCAATAAATTACTGCTGGCCAATAGGAATCTAGATAGGTGGGGCTAGGAGTCCAGGAGGATTCTGGGAAGGAGAAACACAAGAGAGTCGAGATGTAACGCCATTGGGGTAGGAAGCCCGGAAACCTCTCCGGTAAGAGACATACTTAGATTAACAATTATGGGGTAATTACTTAAGTCAGAGCTAGCCAGTAAGAAACAAGCAAGGCCAACAGCTTCATAATTAATATAGCTTCCTCTGTGTTTATTTGGGACTGATGCGGATCTGGAACCAGGCGGCGGGAAGGCTTCGCTCAAAGAAAAAGCTTCCCTTAACAGAATGGTGTCAGGAGTGGGATTGAATTTCCACGCAAAACAACAAAAGCTTTCAAGGAATTTTAGAAACAGAAGAACAGAGAGAAGCACAGATTTTGGTAGCAGCATTTTTCTCAGGTGTGCTCTGTTTTGCTAGCCACAAGCCGAGATTCACGTGGCTCGCTTACCGGAGTCTTCCTGACTCGGCATAAAAAGAAAAAAAAAAAAACAAAACAAGGTTGTTTTAAGAGTCTCTGCTAACGATTATAAGGTGTATACGTACAGCTGGAAGTGGCAGCTTTTGCTGGATGTCAGCATGGACTGAGGCGGTAAGCGGAATCACGCTTTTGCCCGCCATCTTGGAAGGCAGCAGTTTAAAACAGCCGCGGTTTTAACAGATAAGACACGTATGATAATGTCTGTTTCATTGGTTTTCTATAGTTTCCTTGAATTTTCAAAATTTCAACAATATTTTACAGTACAGTTGTGGGGGGTGTATTAGGCTCATTCTTATTGCCTGTAAATAATACAGATGATAGACTGCTACACCGTTTTATAGTACAAGTTATATAAGACTAGGGATTTTAGCTCATCTCTTCACTGGAGCAGTGAATATATTCACTGCTTTCAATATGTTCTATATTGCAGTTCTTGCAACATAGAGGGTGGTTCAGGTTTTTTTTTAATGGCAGTCAACCCAGTTAAGAAAATTTATAAAGCTTATTCAAGGCAGGCCTGACCTTGGGTGTCTCCCCTGAACTAGCTTCCTTCAATAGTGGAACACAGTGTTTGGAGGGCAGAGCTCTGCTCACCAGCTCCATGACCTTAGCAAATCACTTAACCTCTCTTAGACTCGCTTGGCTCCCTGATAAAATGAAACAGCAATGTCACATCTCAGGGTCATTGTGAGAAATAAGTTAGGGATACACATTGGTACTAACATACACATTACACATCACATGGTGCCTGAACCACCAGAGTGCTGTTAAATTGGAAGTGCAGATCTGGTTTCACTGTGTACTTGGAAGTTCAATCACATATATACTGCAAGGTCTCAAAGAAGATGTAATGCTGTTTAGACTTGAAATCACACATTCCTCTCAATACTGGATCCTTTGAAGATACAAGTTCTGGAGCCAGTAGTTAGGCCCCTTTCCTGCGGTTATTCATATGTATTACCTTCCAAGCAATGGGAACTAGAAGCAGGTATTTACAAGTCAGAGAAAGCTTATCCCTGGATCCTGAGTGAATTCCTACCAGGATTAGGTGTCTTTAAGAAAGTCATGCCTAGCAGAGGAGTTAGAGCTGGGTTTGAAATGTTGCTCTAAAATGTAGGCATTTGGCCATTGGTTGAATCTTGAATACCTCAGCATTCCCTGGTCTTGTGGCCTCACTGGAGTCTGCTGCCACTCCAGGACAGGGCTTGAATAAGTGCCACTGCCACCCTGACCCTTGAAAACTCTACCCTAGAGACCTTCCTTCCTTGTTAGTATTCACTGCTGACTGGAGTCTTCTAAAGAGCATTTAGAACTGCTACCATCTACCCTGGAGACCCAGCACATGGGTGTTTGTAATAACAAGCTATCATGAGTTGCTGGGTGTGAATTTTCTCATGGAGACTGACATGTAGAGGCTGGCTCTAGCCCCCTACAGTTCTCTTTCACCCACTTAGAGACAACAACCTCACCCAGAACAGATTTGAGGATGGGATGGGCAAACATGTATCATACTAACAGACACAGGACATTAAACTATCACAGATGTAAACTGGAATTATAATGCCAATCAAGTCAGGTTTTCATGGGGACTTATTAGATAATGGTTCAAATAATAATTGCCCCTGCCTTACAGAGTGGCCTCAAAGGTAAACCCGAATAAAACATTAAAAATGAAATTCTTGTATGTTATAGATATAAATCTCCTCACCTCCATGATACTCCTCTAACATTAGTCTGTAATATTTTTCCTCTGAGTTATATACATACACGCTTCTCAGTTTTTAAAGCATTCTTTATCTTATCTAGTGTGTTTGGAACATCAGAAGTGAATTATTAGGAAAACATTTGAATAATTACTAATAAAATTATGTATTGAAATATGTGGCCATTCACATATGCTGCCAAATGAAAGGCCGCATCTAACTGTTCCACCAGCATTCAAAGAGGCATCCACTATAGAGCTGGTAGTCTACCTGCCATGCTCTGAAGCCCACCTGTCTTGGCTTTCCTGTTCTATGGTGTCTAATGGTCAGCATTTTCCAAATGGAAAGCCACTCTCATAAGCATTAAGGATCTTTGGCTATAAGGAGTGTTTATAAAAGCACACCGTACCAGCTTGAATCTGAAGGGAAAACCAGGAGTGGAACTATATACCAAGTAAACTCAGGTGATTCATACACACTCCTAATTTAAAGGAGTCTGAAGCAAAGGAGAGAGACAGAGAGAGAGAGAGAGAGAAAGAAAGAGAGAGAGACATACATACATACATACATACAGACAGACAGAGAAACAGAGAGTCTAAAATCCTATTTTTTTCTGTGGGACAAAGGTTTAGGCAACATTTATTCCCTCAGGTGGGTCAGTCTCCCCATTCTCCTCCCCTGTAGTTGTGATAGATCTCAGTCTGGGTTGTGGTTTCTGACTAGGGCAGTGAGGGTTCTCATCAGGGGCTCACAGACTTTCATCCATCTCCCCTGGTAATTAATTCCGATACAGCTCCATTTAATACAGGGAGAACTGCTGTAGGGCATGGTTTTACAAGACACTGCAAAGCCTAATTGAAATTCTTTACCTTTCTCAAAGAATTTAGAAATATTTAATAGCAATGAAAATGCAGCTTAGCAGCCCTGCTTCTGGCTGTGGAATACTTGCAGGATGAGACTCTGTCTACTGAGAACCTGGGCTGGTCCTCGGCTCACAGGTCTACATAAAATGGGAACTGCAAGAAATGTTGCAGGACTTGAAGACACCACAGAAGTTGGGTAGGGGACACAGAAGTTAAGCTAGAACTTGCTGTCTAGGTTTCATGGCATCAGAAGGGGGTTATACAAGTGGTTGGGGCAGTTATGTTATTAGTTACCATAGGCAACTATAGACCCTGTCTGTTACAGTATTAACATGTCAAGCAAGATGTGCCCATCGGTGCAATGTTGGCATGACTGCTCTGGGGGTAACTAGCTGTTTTATTTGGACATGAAGCCTGCTTCATGGGAGGGAGTCAGCACACCTAGTACTATAGTCTTCAAAAGCACATTGCTATGAAGGTCATAGGCTCTGATAAGTGGAAATATGGTCCAATTGACTTCTAAATACTTGTTTGTAGTCATAGACTAGCACAGCTTCAAAACTCGGTCACCATACTTCGTTGGGCAGTGAGTGACGTTTATGTTTAGTGCCGATGCTCATAACTGGTCAAAGTGCTGGGGGAAAGCGACCTTTTATTGTTCAGCCATTAGCAGGAAATCCATATCACCCCCTGTGAGGCACAGAAAAGAAAATAGAGTTGAAGGAGTCAGAGGATGGCGAAGAGTGCTACAAAACACTGTCTTTTGAGGATGACATGGTTGTTGTACTCAGGAACTCATAGTAGCTGTGACTGCTTGCACACGATATGTGCAGCAATACATAGGTGTCATGGAAGTAGGAGCAGAGCTACTTGGGAAGAATGAAGAGGAGTGAGAAGGATAAAAGAGGATAAAGGAGAGCAAGTATGATCACTAGTATGAAACTGTCAAAAATTTAAAAATTAATATAGCTTTTAAAAAGTTGCCAGTACTTGTATAATGCTTGGAGTGCAGTAGGTATTGCTCTGGGCACCTCTGTGGAGGAACTGAGGCCCTCTTTACAGATTGCAACCTAAAATACAGAAAGGCTTAGCAGCCTTTCCAAAGTCACGACAGTAGTTATGTTAACCCCGGAAAAGTTACTTTTAATTTTCAACCGACTCTTTGGGAGTGTCATACTTCGTGAACTCACTTCCCAAATGGAGAAAATGAGGACCAGGAAATGAGGTGTGGAGACTGCCATGCCGGGTATAGCTGAGCTGTGGAAAAATGCAAGTGCAAGGTTTGCTCATACCCCACAGCTCAGAAACCAGAAACCCTGTCCATAGCTGGACGGAAATGCTTGGTTTTCCCCCTGAGTCTCACGTGTCTGCCAGCTCTGACTGGGCGCTGTCTTCCTCCCTTATTTGTTAATTGGCTTTCTTATGGAGTTGAGCAAGAAGACTTTTTTTTTCCCTGAATCCTCCATGGGTATTGATCAGGTTTGATTATTATCTAGTATTGGAACAGCTTTCCTTTTTAGGCTTTTTAATGAACGTGTGAAGTGTGTTCTAGGTCAAGACAGTAGAAAACCCTGGGGACACAAGACTTTCTACATGCTCAGGCCTCCTTCTCCACATCCCAGATTGCATGGTCTAATCTCCCTAAATGAGTGAGTTCAAACAGGGTAGTACAAAAGGTTAGCTTCTTGGATCGATGAAGACTCTGTGGGGATGACTTCTCCTAGCACCATGGGGCCAGCCTGCCACAGACTCTGAGAGTCAGAAGGAGCTGGGTTTTCAGGTCTCACATTCCCAGCCAGCAGCCCAGATATTTCTTGTCCTGTTCTTGTCTGTACATCTACTTCCCAATTAATAGCATTATATCCCTACACCTTTTGTTAGATTTGGCGTTAATATTCTTTGCACTGTGCTAATCACCCCTAGAAGTTATCTAATTATCTAATTTAATTTATTAAATCTCACTACAAAGTAACCAACTACAAGTTCAGCATGTCCTCATTCCTACAGAAGCCATCTGGCCTAGTAACCATGCCTGGTTATTAATGTCATAAAAAGATTCCAAACATTTTTTAAACTCAGGAAGAATTTTTTTTAATTTTAGTTAAATCCCATGACTCTGAACTCCAAAGTCATCCTTGCTCTGCAGTAGAAGTGAATTTTGTTGTTGGGGAATGTTGCTTTAAAAATAATGATCTGTCAAGCGGAGCTTAGGAATCATTTACTTATGTAGAGTTTTTCACTGCACCAGCTACCCACATGAAAGGAAACCATTTTGATCTGCAAATGCATTTAGTGAGTTCTGAGCCTCACATTTCAGCTCTGCAAAGATGAATCCTTTTGTTCCTGCTACTTAGCATGGCTCTTAGGGTGACCTCATCTAACAGCGACCTCTCTGCCCACCTAGATGCTATAAAACTTTCACATAGCAACAGCTTTAAAAGTTAGTATTTTCTATCATGTTTTCATTCTTTGAGAAGCTCATACAGGTATACAATGAAATGCAATCACATCCATTCCCACATTTTCCCTCCCAGTTCCCTGTGTAATCTCTCCAGCACCTTCAGAAGACAGCATGTTAGAGCATTCTTCCTCATCCTCCAGACCTTATATTCTTCCCCCTTACTCTACAGTGTTTCCCAACCCCTGTAATGAGGGTGCCCTATTTACAGGTCTATTATTTTCAGAGACTGGATCCCACTTATGAGTTTCTGCATTGATTGCTGCCCTTTGCAAAAGGAAGCTTCTCTGACCAAGGCTGGGTTAAGAGAAGCCAGGTCTGTGGGTATAATGTACATAATTAGAAGGCAAGTCTACATCATGGTCATTTAACAAATAACAATGGCAGATTCTATCCTAGGAACACTTCAGCCATAGATTTTTGGCCAGGATTATAACATGAGGCACCAAATTGGTAGTTGATTTGCCAACCAATGGATTGGAAGATGATATTTAACTCAATCCTCCCTGCTTTAACCAAGTCAAAGACTTGAGCCACACAAACCAAATCACCTCGGATAAGAATACGTGGATTGGCCATGGGATAAAATGTGCGTTGCCTACAGTCCTTGGCATATTACTCAAGGCTGTTAATGACTGTATCCTACGCTTTCTCCTTCATAATAATGCACATTTTATCTTCCCAGCAGTTTTGTGTCCACCTCATCGTTTCTCAGGTTTCCCACCTCCCTTGGGATTGCTACAGTTCCCATAGCCATATCCCTGCCGCTATGGACCTCTGTTGCCTTGTCTTCCAAGCCTCGGTGTATTGTTTCTGAAGTTGGTCTCTGAGTCCCGCTTGGAGAATTCAAGGATTTCACTGGGAACTTCTGAAATGGAAAGAAGAGTTAGCCAATCTTATTTTTGCATCCAAGGTGCAAGGTCGATGTAGGTGGCTACATTTTCTGACACAATAACTTGGAAAACAGGGAATATAAGAGGATAAAGAAGAGGAAGATTAGGATGAGGAAGAAAGCAAGAGGAAGACAGTAGATATGCCTGCCAACTTATTTTTTTTAAATAATACTTGCTTTGAAGAGATGGATGTACTATTGTGCCCAGATACTCACTGAGAAAGCTCAGTTCCTTATAGCAATTTGCCTTTACCTCCTTCTGCTCATTCTTAGCTCAACAATTGTGATGCTTGTGCCAAAACACCAGGAACTAATATGCCCATCTCCTTTACTGGAATTAACTGTCTTGGTTCTGCATATCTCAGAGTCTGGATGCATAGCTCTCCGAGCTGATTCTCTTTCATACCTCCATGTCTTTCTGCATGATTTCTGTCTGACTGTCACAGGGATTCTAATCTTCATCATGTGTCAGTGTCTAAAATCATATTTTATACCTCCCTCTCGATTTAGTACTCCATGATACTCCTGCATTGCCCTACCCATGACATCTCCAGCACCTGTAAAATCCTGCATTGTAAAACCAAGGCCATGGGTCAGTTTGGGTGCCGAAGTCCTTTTGAGCCACAAGACTTCATCTCTGTTTATTTTTCTTCCAAAAGCCATTTATTTGATATGTTTCTTTAATGACAAGTGTAATGAATGAGTCAACAAATTGATCAGGTAAATTCAATACCGAAACTTTAATGCATTTTGTAACATAGCAAACTACCAATAAATAACTTTCTAAAGGATGAGATGGTGAGATTCCTGGAGAACTCACACATACATGTTCTCTGAGTGACGTGAGGATTAGTATGTCACTTTTGGTGATCAATACACCAATGTATAGCAAATGAGATGAGAATGTCCACATTTTAGCTCAAATATTAATTCCTCCCACCATGAACAGATTAGGCATAGAAAGGCCTAAATACACACTCTATAACAATTATAATAGTCACAAAACTGGCAAGAAATTTCTGAATTATTGCACATTACAGTGATAAAACTGTATTTTAAATAAGAAACAAGGAATAAGAAGAACATCATGTTAGTTTGAATATGAAACTACAGAGGCTCTTCCTTTAGGAATAGCTTTAATAGCAACCGAATACGTTGTGCAAGTTTCCAAAGGAAGGGGGGTAATCAATAGTTCTATGAGCTATGGCATTTTTGAGCTATAAGAAGTATACGCAAAATCCAGCATGGGACTGATCAAGACCCCCTGAATGGGGGTGCCAGTGAGGAGGCCTAGGTAATCTATTGAGCCTTGGGCAGTAGATCAGTATTCATCTCGAGTATACACATGGACTTTGGACTCCCATCCAACAATGTGAGATGCACTCTCACTCTGAACTCTTGGGAGAGGGTCTAGGCCCTGCCCTGTATGAAATGACAGACTATGGACACCCCCATGGAGGGCCTCACCCTCCCTGGGGAAATGAGGGAATAATGGGGGGGGGGTTGGGGGAGGGGAGGGGAGGAGGGGGAGGGAAAGGGAGAGGGACCTGGAACTGACTTGTGAAGCAACCTTGTTTCTAATCTAAATTTAAACTTAAAAATAAATTTTAAAAAATCAAAAAAAGAATTATACGCAAGATAAGAAATCTGTAAATGTACAATGGGGCCACTCATATCTTGGCAGTAGCCAACGTTGGTCTGATTGTACTTAGCACTCTTTCAACATGAAAGAAAACTTGCCTGATTCTGGAAACCTAGCCAACTACCTGGGGCTAGTTAGGTCATGGATTTTAGAGGAGAACTTATGGCTACCACTTTACTAGAGCATCAGAATACTAACTGCATCATAAAACCCATTCTTCTACCCACAGACAAGTGCATCTCCTCATCCCTCATCAAGGAAGCTTCCCTTAGCAGCATACAGAGACCATTACCACAAACTCCAACTGGCCAAAACACAGATATCAACTATTTGTGGCATGCCCAACTCCCAAATCCAAGGCTCAGGGAACATCATGAAAGAGGAAACAGAAACATTTTTAATAGCCAGAGGGTCAGGAAGCTGGGTGTGAGATTGTCTCTCTGGGAAATAACAGAGAAGTTACAAATATGATACCTTAATGATTGCCTAAATAAGACCTAAACAATGACAACACCAACAGACTTGCTAACGTGGGAAGGGGAAACAGAATACTTTACCTCTAGACTAAAAGCTATAGGCCACTAACGACTGTTGAGAGAGGGAGAATTGGTCTCTCTCAGGGATTGAGGCCCCTAATTGCTTATCCAGTACCAAGTAGAGAGCCCTGGAATCATGTCCATACAAGCAATACTCAACAGATTCCTTAGGTTGTGTGTGTGAATGTATGCATGTATGTGTGTATGTATGTATTTATGTATGTGTGTATTTATATATACAACAACAGTAATAAAGTCCATCAGTTTAAGAGGGATTAAGGAAGTTTTTGGAGGGAGAAAAGGGAGGGGCATTAGGGATAAAAATACGTTTTAATTAAAAATTTGAAAACTCTTAAAAATAAATAATACAATCATACCACAAACATATATACTTGTAGCATATATGCAATATGCTTGAATTTTTTCAATGTTCAAGCAGAATTTTGACCTCCTGCGGACAAAATTTAAATAGTTGTATTGAATGGTTGTCTTGTTGATATTATTTTATCAAATCTGACCTCAATTAAAAAGATATTATAATAATACTTATTAAAGGAAGTATCAAGTATTATTTTCCATATTACAGGATATACCTGCCTAAGATATTCCTGATGCATAAAATCCAGCGCATACAATTGAAAACCCTTCTGCCCACATGGTCTCAGTTGACAAATTTGCATAATGATTTATGGACATTTGCCCTAACAATTGCGTGGGGAGATGAAGCAGCTGTTCACTAGCCTGGCTTTGCCTGTGCTAACAAGAGACGGACAGCTGTGGTTAATGAAAAACCATTGCTAATAGATAACTCAGCGAATCTTGAAGTGCATTCTCTGGTATTGCCAATCCAGACAGATGGAAAAGTAGGTCTGGAATCATGCTGCCTGCCTTTCCTCCTCCTCTCCCCAGACTCTACCTGGAAGGCAGCTAGGAGCGGAATGCCATGGACTGGGCTCATCCCGTGATGACTCATGATCACAAATATATGCAGAGGCTGGAATTTGGAAGCAGCTAAAAAGAACATGCAGACCACAGAGCTGTGCTAGATCTATCCATGTTTCTGCCAAGCTTCATGTGTAGGATATTTGGACCCTTAATACAGGATGTCTAGGAAGTTTGAACCATCCAACAACATATGTTGAACGGTAGGCAGGACCTTGGTTTCTGTTATCTGTTATCCTTATTGAATGAATTCCCTTCCCTGAGCATTGCTTTGCTCATACAATGTGAAGGACCGGAAAGCAGAGCTCAGTGCCCCTCCAGCTCTGTGCTTCCCTAAGCCCTAGAGTGGCATCGTCACAGACAGGCTGCTTGAAGCCCGATTGCCTGTGGACATCGGTGACTGTGGGATCCCTTAGTCACTTCTGCTGAGCCTGTCTTCTGAGTTAGTGTTGAAATGACAATGGGACTCAAATTACAAATTGGGTAATTAGTGAACTGTGCAGTGGAATATTTTTAATATATTGTACGTTTCAGTTCATATACCACAACTTAATTGAATTTGCCCTAAAGCCCTTCAATTAAAAAATGTGCAGAAACTAGCATTTTTCAAGATAAATGTGGACCTTGACCAAACTCCAAGAAAACAAAATGGTAAGTTTTTGAAAGGTTAATAACATTTTCTTAATCGAAGCAATAATGGAGATGAAGAGGCAATTTTCCTTCTTATCATGTGGGAGAGTTGATGTGCCCCTTCCAGGCCAAGCTGGTGCTCTCAGTTCAGTTGAGAAAGGAGCAACCTTTGCAAGCATTGTTAAGTAGCAGTATCCCTTTTAAGTGTGTGCTCAGTTTATTATCTCCATGGATAGGTCAGTACACGGTTCAGAGCTTTGCACACACTGCCCTTCCCAGCCTTCTCTCCTGGTTTACTGCTGCCTTATCCTTCTATGTTCCTCTAATCCCTGTCTGTATATGCTGTGCCCTAGACTCATATGCTCAGTCATTCCTACTCTTTGATTCAAAAACTTACACCGGTGACATCAGCCTTTGGGAGACAAGGCAAGAGAAGAGCAGGTTCAAGTCAAAATAACCTGAGTCAGGGGGATGTCTGCAAGTTCAAGACAAGCCTTAATATATACCAAGCCAGTCAGAGACACACAGCAATAACTTGATTTTGCTTCATACACAAAAGCATAAAAATTCTTTCTGGTCCTTTGAAAGCCAGGATGTAAGTGGTAAATCTAGACAAAATGCCAATCTCTATTACTTATTCCTTGTGTAATTTAGACACAGTCTTTCTTGAGAGCGACTCCCTTTTTAGTGAAAAAAAATTAAATAAAAAGGAAGTAAGGTGTTTCAAACTGGCTCTTCAAAGATGTTTAGGAGTTTGCCTTTGTAAGACAGTGAAAGGGATTCCAAGGAAAGTAACAGCGTGAAGACAGGCACACACAGACCCAGGACAGAAAACAGGGGATACCAGAAGAAAGCCAGCAGACTGTACCCATCAGTCCTGCCTGTGATAGTGGACTGTTGTTCAGCATGCCATCATACCTCCACAAGGAAGCAGAGCAGGACCACACAGATTCTCTGATTATTTGTCACAGTTGAATTAGGAAACAAAAGTTTTATTCGAATAAAAAGTTTGCTTAAAGTGTTACCTGTAGCATTTACTATACGAGGAAAAGGGTCCCTGTGCACAAAGCATGCATAATGAATGTCGGGAGGCACAATGCCCAGTGGGGTTTGCCATGGGCTTCAGCTGAAGTCCAAGCATGTGGCAAGTACTCTGGTATGTGCTGGGTTATTCTTTTTACTCTTTGCGGGTTGCCAACCAGCTCCCAAATAAGAATAACTTGATTTGTTTCTAGCCAGCTTTTCTAACTTAAATTATCCTATTTCTCTGGGCTTTTTACCTTTATTTCCTTTCCTTCTTACTCCATGGCTAACTTTGTGACAGGGTGGCTGACCCCTGGCATTCTCCTCTCCTCCTTTTCTCATGCCTTCTTTCCTCTTGAGCCTAGATTTCTCCTCCTCTCTCTTCTCTCTTCTACTTATTCTCTCTGCCTGCCAGCCCCACTTATTTCTCTCTCCTGCCTTTCTATTGGCTGTTCAGCTCTATATTAGACCAATCAAGTGTTTTAGGCAGGCAAAGTAACACGGCTTCATAAAAGAATGCAACACATCTTTGCATCATTAAACAAATATTCTACAGCATAAACTAATGTAACTCATCTTTAATGTTCCACAATATTGGTACGCCGAGGAGGTGGGACGAAAGGGAAACTTATGCCTTCTAGTTGCAATGTAGAATCAGGGAGGGGGAAGAAAGGAGAGCAAAGGCAGGAAAGGCAAGCATAGCCAGGTGATGGAGGGTGAACCCAAGGCCTTGTGCACACTAAGAGGTGCTCTACCGCCCAGCTACATCCCAGCCCTTGATAGCTGGGGGTTCTTGTTGCTTTGCTTTATTTTCTTTATACTGGGTCTGGCTTTATAGCTCAGCCTGCCCTTGAAAGTGCTTTGCAGTATTACTCTCCTGCCTCACACTCCCAATACTCCCAAATGTCTAGTGCCAGCTTTACAAGGTAGTTTCACTGCAGCCAGCTCAGTCACACTTCCAGAGTCATTTCCTGATGCATCTTCCCTACAGATGTGGGTCTCTGCATGCTCTGCATGACTTACTTCTTTGCACCTGGCTTCCTATTTGTTTATAATAAAAAGGCTGAGCATTTACCGGACACGATTTGGGATTATTTGCCAATCTAAACAAAACCATGTCTGGGAGCACAGCTCTATGACTATCACCAAAGGGCCCCACAGGAGCTCCATGAGATGTCTCATGTTACAGCCCGTTTGTTAGGACTCTGGGATCCCCAACACACTCTTGTTGAAAGACAGAGTAAATACAGTTACCATTTGGTTTAGACTTCAGCACTCAGCAGGAAACAAAGAGAAGATGGGGTTCAGGAGTGGTGCAACTGGGCCTTGGAGAGGCTTTTTTAAAGATGACCTTGTTGGCCCTCAACTATCTCAGTGAATGAAAGTGCTTGTTCCCAGACCTGACAATCCTGGAATCCTCTTAGTGAAGAAGAGAAAACACACACACACACACACACACACACACACTAACACACACACTAACACACACATACACACTAACACATTGTTGTTAGAGTTCTTCCTTTAAAGGAATCAGGGAGAAGAACTCCAAGCTTTTCATTTGGGAAACACTGCAGGGGATTAAACCCAGAATCTTGTGCATACCAAGAAAGCATTCTCCCACTTAGCCTAGTGACTTTTATCTCTTTCTTTGACTCTTTACATGCAGGCTATTAGGTGGTTGAACACCACAACTTTGGAGAACAGAATCTGGGCTCCAATCTTGGTCTTGGATCTTACCAGCTGTAACTTTGCCAGGGTTCTTCATTCAAGTTGGGCTTCCTAGAGGCAGAATAAATGGAGAAAGATTATACAGTCATGCTGCTCAGAGCTCAACACCAGTGACACTGAGGACAGGAGAAGGAAAATGAGGCCAGTCAAGTGAGCAGACAGAAGGTCATGCTATGATTCTGGCACCTCCTCGTGGCATGTTGATTTCTCAATCTCACTGTGTGTCTTTTTTAGGAGATTATATAAAAATACTCCTGATGATAGCAAAGAAGAGTGTGCCTACAGGTTTTTATTTCCAATTTATCTGTGTCCACCATTACAGGAAGTCAAATCCCTAAACATCTAGGTGGCCTATGCATGGGTAACTACTAGATTTACCAGGGAATCAGAGACTGGATTATTCAAACAGAACCTAGGGACTGAGGAGGTGGCTCAGCTGGTAAAGCTTTCTCCTTGAGTGTGTGAGGACCTGAGTCAAACAGAACCTAGGAGATTGGGATAATAAACAGCAGAAGGGATAGAGAAACTCCTGGACTAAAGAAGTTAGTAAACACAGGATTCCTCTGTGCCTTGCCAGCTGATATGATGCCTGTGGTAAGCAGAGACAAAGGCAATCTCACTGAGCAGCTTTTGAATTCACCTCTGCGTTGACTCTGGAATGCTCTGGAACCCACATATTCTCGTCCTGGGACCCACATTATAAGGCAAACTACAGGCTTAACTTATTTCCCCCAACTCAGCCACCAATGTTGAGAAAGGCATTCCCTGGATCTTGAATTTCAAAGGTAGATTTTAGGTGTAGCAAGGGCTGCGTGCATACTCTGTGGCTTGAAGTGTCCTATGTGGCCTCTACAGGTTTGGTAGACAAATTATAAAACTATAAAAACTGAGTTGCCAGTAGAGACATTGTAGGAACAGATCACACAAAGTATGGTTGCTAGTTCTGACCCCTTCAGAAACGACCACAATTAGGGTTGAAAACAGCCTTTAAAATCATGGTATCTTTCATAATGACTTATTAAAAAGACATTGGAATTTTAAATGACCATGGGCATGAGTTTTCATGGGTACCAGATAGCCAGGGCCACAGCCTCACTGTGCTTCTGACTTTGCTGGAGAGCCCATCACTCATTATTGCCTTGTCCAGCCTGTCTCATTCCTGCTATTGCTCTTTTTTTCTGGTTTTTCCAGACAGGGTTTCTCTGTATTGTTTTGGAGGCTGGTCTGGAACTCCCTCTGTAGACCAGGCTGGCCTCGAACTCAGAGATCTGCCTGCCTCTGCTTCCCGAGTGCTGGGATTAAAGGTGTGTGCCACCAACGCCTGGCATTAGTGTTGTGTGTGCCTCTGCGTGTATGTCTGTGTATGTGTGTTATGTGTTCCTGTCTGTGTATGTCTAAGTTATGTGTATATGTGTGTTGGTCCATTTGCATTTGTGTATGTATGGTGTGTATGCCTGTGCCTGTGTTATGTAAGCCTGTGCATGTGCCTGTGTGTGTGCCTGTATGTGTGTCTGTGCCTGTGTATATCTGTGTGTGTGTTAACGTGTACCTGCTCGTTATGTGTACCTGGGAAGGTCAGAGGGCATCTTTCTGGCTGTCTCCCTCTACACTGAGCTCTAGGGATTGAACTTGGGTCTTCAGGCTTGCTCAGGATGCACCTCTACCCAGGGAGCCATCTCTCAGCACTGCCACTGTTCTTATAGACAACATTTTAATTTCCAGCTCCGAGCCTGCCAGCATCTGGCCGGGTGCTCATTTATCAAGGCAGCACAGGCTCTCAGACTCTAAAGGCGCTTTAGAGATAATCAGATCCCAGGCGCCTCAGTCCTGCTGCCATGTTCCTTACCAGCTCGCTGAAGACTTGTTTGTGTTGGCTTTTAAAGTGGAATAGGTTTTTGCTTTTATTGATGTTAGCATATCTTTTTAAGAGACACACATAGAAAAATACACAGAGAACAAGAAGAAAATGATGGATTATCCCATGATATAGAGAGACTCACTCCTAGTAGAGATGCTGATATATATGCAGAAGAAAGCCCCACTAAATGCCACTCAAATTCCCCAAGCCAGATTTCCCTTTAGCTTTTACCCTTTAATATCTGGAAATGCAGAGGGAACCTTTCTTAGAGTCCCTTCACCTCAGCTTTCCCAGGAGAGCCATGTGCCCCGAATCTAAAGCAAAGAGGGAGCAGTCGGGAGGTGCTGTGCCTGCAGTTTCTCAGGCAACACAGCTGTTGAATAAGGAGAGACAGCAACTGACAGGCACAAGGCAGTGTGGTCCAGAAGGTGGGGAAGGTGGCTTGGGCGAGCAGCAGCAGCTCACTGTGTTCCTGTTCTGGCAATCCTCCAGCAGCTGGCAGAGAATCGTCTCTGGGCTCAGCCTGCCTCTCAACACTGCCATGATTGGTGAAACCTCTCTGTCTCTGGGTTAAACCCCTTTGTGCCTGGATTAGCTCTAATGGAATTTGTTGCATACAGCCAACCTTGGGCAAGCAATACCCTCCAACACACCTCGCAGGCTTTGTCCAGCTAGGCTGCTTTCCACACACATACTGGAAGACTCATTTTAAATCATTTTATTTTGAGGTAAATTGTTTTATATTCATGTGTGGCAGGCAATGCATACAATGTCCATGAGTCTTACAACTGACTTCCCCCTGGGAATGCCATTGGAAACTATAGAGCAAGGTTCCAACCGGGATTTTGACATTGCTGTAATCCACTCATGTTACTCTGTCTGTCCTGCTCTGCTTACATGTAGGTGTGTGAGTATAAGTGTGCAATTCTATCATGTATGGTTCCTGTAGCCATCACCAGAGTCAGGAAGCAGATGGATCCAGTCCCACAAAGTCAGTGGTTAAGGGAGTTTGCTGCTCTTTCGGAGTCTGGCTCTCAGCACCCACATCAGGCAGCTCACTGTTGTCTGGAGCTACAGCTCTGGGGAATCTGACAGCCTTCTCTGGACTCCTTTGACACTTGCATATACATGAACAAAGCTTTCAAAAGGAATACCTTTCCTGTGTTTTGGATACTCATCGCCCTTCCTACCCTCTAATCTCTATCCTGTTCTCCTGCTCCACGTTATCAGTTCAGGAATGCCATGCTAACAAATTGCTCTGTTCTGAATATTTGTGTACCCCCAAATCCATAGGTCAAACCTAACCATCAATACAATAACATGCAGTACTATTACACTATGGAGAGCTTAAGGTGGCTTCTGGGGGTTTTCCAACCTTTTCCAATGAGGCTGCAGGTAGAAGCTCCCAACCTTTACTGCACACAGAAAAAGGCCTTACCATGTGTCGCGTCTGCTGGTTCTTGTTCAGACTTCTCTGAAGATGTTGGACTATGATCCTGTACCACCATGCCTGTCACCCACCGCCTTCTGAGACTAGCTTTTTCACTCAGCATAATTTGACGCAGACTCCCACAATGGCACACTCCAGTGGTTTATTCCCTTTCATTGTTGAGTATTATTTCAAGATAAGATGTCCACAGTCTGTCTAACTAGCCACTCTTTGAAAACACATGCATCATTCCAGTGCATACTTATGCTGAGTACAGGTGTCATGAACACTTCTGGGTAGAATTCTTTGTGTGTTCAGTTATGACTGTGTCCCGTTGGTTTGTATTATAATTGTGTATTTAGTTTTATAATGTATTTTCTTATCATTCATTGCACTGCGTGGCTACACCATTTTAGGACTGCTGGCAGTATGTGTAGCTTTGATCTTATTACTGTTTTATATCTTCATCTAGCCTCATAAAACACAGTGGTGTCTCTCATTCCAATGATATACATAGCGCCACATTTTAATACCAGCATTTATATAGAATTGTTGTATTCCTGTTTAGCTTTTGTTACTCTAGCTTGTCTCTCAAAAGAAAGCTTAAGCGCTGCATTGTTTTCACAAATTTTGTTGGATTTAGTATTTTCTGGTTTATTTTTATCATGTGTCCCTTTCTGTAATGGGGGTGTGAAGACCAAGAAATTATCAATCTTGCACAAGCGATTTCACTGGAACCAGAGGGGAAACTGAGAAAAGCCCATCTCCAAGGTTCCTTCCAACTCGATGACTTGTCCTTTGCCGTTTGCTCACTTCACAGCTTAAACAGATGGGTGGGTGACTTGGAATTCCCCTTCCCTAAGTAGAAATTACCTAGAATCTTCCACATTCATACGGGTCTGTACACTGCCTATGACCTGGGCCTTTCCTGGTGATTTCTGAGGGGGAGGGGGAATGGAGCAATCTACTCGTTGCTTAGGAATGTGATTTCAAATGAGGGCTTATATATGGGGATGCCTTCACACTTTGAAGTCAACCAAAATCTAATAGCAGACTGTGGGCATGGATTTGCATCCTAATGGGCAGAGATGGCATTTTCTGAAACTCCTAGCAAGACATCAGGAGCTTGTATGTGTGTGTTCAGGATGGATTGGCTGCTCCTAAACCCTGGCTCCCACTTGTCTACCAGGTCAGGAAAGCAGGTTCAGGGGCCAAATATGAAACGTAGAAATTGTGAGGGTTCTTCTTGATTCTCATTCTCAGCAGATTGAGAGGTGCCTAGTAGGTTGCTTAAGCACACTTCTGATGTGTCTGTGGGTGTTCATAGAGAGGGTTAGATAAGGGAATGTGAATGGCACTGTCCATAGATTAGGAACCCACACAGAGTCAAGGAGGAGACTGCCTGGGAATGCAGGTATCCTCTGCTTCCTTCCACAAGAGGGATTGAAATGTTCATAGCTAACGTCAACATAATCGCTCTTCAAACTTGGTCTCGGGTTTTGGTCAGCTTCGACAGTTTGCCTGGCACAGTAATAGAGTACTGTTGGCCAACCACTCTCTTCTATCTCCCCATGCTCTCTGTGTTCCACCAGCAGCCAGAGGGCAGAGACTCTTTGGTTACCAGCCACCTCTGCCTCATGCTGCTACAGTGATTAATGAATGGCCATGGCAGCCATGAGTTGTTCTATTGGCTTTAGATGTTCCAGCTCAACTTTCCCTACAACTATTGTCACAGACTTTAATGAATGCTGAATGGAAGTCTCTAATTAGAAGCTCAAGGTAGAAAAAAATAAAACCAAGCCTTAGCTGGCTGGTCATTCTTACACCAGTAAAGCCAAGAGAAACCTGGAGTTGCTCCCTCTAATTCATTCATCTCATAGACAGCCAGCTGAAGTTCCAGGTGGCCAGTTGGTAAGCAAAGGGCCAGGGCTACAGCTCAACCCCATACCCCTAATCTAAGAATTCATTGTGTTTAGTTGGGGCTGTGGTGACGATGTCTGCAGGCTCTGTGGGGAAGGGTCTATCAGCAGTTACCTTAGTTTTCTGAAACATCAAATGTCATGTGCTGGCAAATGACTGTACAACAAAGCTACTGAGACAGTCTTTCCCAAAATTACAAACCAAGGTGAAGAAGACAATTGCATGTAGCATGTGGGACACAGGGTAAGTGATGCATAGTAGAGGAGATGTCAGAGCTATCACCACACAGGCTAGGGCATTGGCAACTCCAGCAGAGAGGGTGCATTGCTGCTGACAGCACATTTTTAAGGCCGAACACAACTCTCAGTGTATGGCAAACTCACTAAATACAATAGTGAACCTAGTCTAGAGTAGCATTTTTCTAAGAAAGTTGATATATTTGCAAAGAGATGCAAACAGGGCTAAGAGATCATGAAAACTTTAAACATATCAAAATGTCAACAAAGTCACCTAGGGTAAAAGAAACATATTAGTAAAGGGGACCTAGTGATGGGACATCCAGGGTTAGGATCCTGTGGCCAGTGCTTACCTTATGAACAGTCCCATTCAGATCATTCTACATTTGTTATTGTTCTTGTATGCTTGGTTTTTGATTGTTCTTTTTTATTCTGTGAGGATCCCACACATACATGAATCATATCTACCTGATATCCACCTCTTCAGTGTTCCCCATAACCCGGCAACATGTACATATTTTAACTTCATTTCTTCTTATTCTCCTCTTCCTCCTCCTCCTTTCTCCCCACTGACATCAATACTGACCATACTTGCAAGTATATGGGACCATCATTTTAAAATTTTATTGCCTTGACAATAGAAAAGACAATAGTAAATTCTATCTCAAAATATATTTCTAAGGCTTGGGAGATAAGATGGCTCAGGGGTTTAAAGTGCTTCCTGCTCTTGCAAAGGACCCGAGTTCAGTCCCCAGCACCTGCATCTGGCAGCTTACAAATGCCTCGAACTCCAGTTCCAGGGCATCTGATGCCCTCTTTCAGCCCCCACTGCCACCCCCAGGCAACCTCACACCTGTGCACATATCACATCTCCCTATGCATACATAAACTAAAAATAAATATTTTAAAATCATTTTCTTCGAATAATTAAAATGCATCAATTGTGTTGTAGAACTTTGTAAAGTCAAAGTTTTAATAGAAAAATCCTACTTGGTTAGGTTTCCCAGTCTGACTCATAATGTGGACAATAATGCCCACAGCTCGCTAGGAAAGAGGTTAGAATAAGCTATACCATTGTCAACTTCGGAAACTATAGGCTGTGTATCGTGCCTTAAAGATGAAAAAAAATTTAGGTTAGATAGAGCTCTTTGCACATGATGCTAGTGGTCAGTAGACCCAGGTGCGGGCTCAGAGCAGACTGCTGGAGGCTATTATTAGCCCTACCTCCAGGCTAACATTCAGATGGGAGAGTTAGTTACCTGAGGGAGTTCACTGGTAAAAGACGGAAGCATACAGAATACTGGCATTGTTGGTGCACATTTGAGAAGTACTTGTCTTATAATTGGTGAACTTTGAGTGCTTCTAAACCCCCAGGAGGAAGCAAAACTCTGAGGCAGAGGTTTTTCTTTTGCTATTGCAGTGTTGGAGACAGAGCATGCTAAGCAAGTGCTCTACCACTGAGCCATGACCGGTCTTCCCTGATGAGGTTTTTAAGACCCTCCAGTGGCACATGTCTGACAGGCATTTTTGCCTCAATTATGTTGGCAATCCCAGGCAACTGACGCTCTGAACAAAACGTTCCCAGATTTACAACAACGTCCAAACTTTGATGGTTCCTGTTTTTATTTTTTGTTTGTTTTTACTTATATTTACCTTGTGGGGAGGAATTCAGTCTTGCCAAAGTGTACAGATGGAGGCTGAGAAACTACTTATGGGAATTCACTTTTTTCTCTCCACCATGTGGGTTCTGGGAATCGAACTCTTTTGTTGCCAAGCTTGGCAGCAAGCACCTTTACCATGATGAGCCTTCTCACTGGTTCTGCTTTTCAGTTTTTATGCGATAGGTTTCAAGTAGTTCAGGATGTCTTTGGATTCACCATGGACTGAGGATGACTTTGAACCCCCCATTCTCCTGCTTCCACCTCCCAACATCTGAGATTACAAACGTTGTGTCCCCACATCCAGATTTATCTGGGTTTGAAATCATTAGTATCTCAAGAAGTCATTTGCTCTTAAACTGAAGAACAAGAAACAATTGAAAATTAGACAAGATTTTAATTTAATTTTCCCTGCATGCTGATTTGAATGTTGCAAATGAAACAAAAAAACTTTAGTCAGTAGAAGTTTTCTTCAAAAAGATTAATATTGAATTCTGTTCAAGATGATTATTGGCAGCAATCGCTTTGTTCCTTCCTCTGCTAAACACAGGCTGAACACGTATTATAGAAATATGAGACTGGAAGTACAGCCTCTCTGGGGTCCCTCTGTCTTTCCCTGGCTCTGATGAGAATGGAGCTTCCATTCCTCTAATGTGACTTTGGGGGAAGCCCCTGCATATGCTACACAGGAAGGCTGGATAAACAGCTGAAATGCAGCTTTCTCCCGAGTCTCTTTTCCTTTTCTAGAAGTTATCCCTCAGGCAGAATCCAGCTCTTGCAACCAACCAACCAAACAGCCAACCAACCAAACAAAACAACAAAAATAGCCAGCCATCTAAGGAATAAGTATCGAGTGCTTAACACAAGGGATGTCGTCCCTCTGTCCACGTGATACTGAGACGAGGGATGCAACAGAAGCTAGCTCTGTCCTGGGCTCCTGACAAAAGAACCTTTTGTATTCTAACAAGTCATCCATTCCCAAGTGACAATCTAGGGCAGATCTGGATCTTCAATTAGCCACTGGATGTCTATGAAGCTGTCTGTTCTTCCTTCCTCCACTGTTTTTGTCCTTTGTCGTCACCATTTCCTGACTGTAAACTAATATGCACCGATGGCATGCCCAGCCTGGTCTTTGGAATGCACCCTACCCTCTGCCCACTTCCCTATGACTTTCATGTTCCTTCTTATCTCACACATGCTGCAATGCTGTGGGGGGACCATTCCCTTCCTTTGTAGGACTGGTATGTTCACTACCCTCACAGGACTATTATAAGACATTACTCCAAGCTGAATGGCTGAAACAGTGGTAATTTATTCTCTCATGATTTGAAGATGAGAACTCTCAGATCAGGAACCAGACTCCCTCTGGATACCCTAAAGGGAAATCCTTCCCCATTTCTAGCTGTAGTTGGGCTCAGTTGTGTATTAGGTTATATTGGACACCTCTAGTCTCTGGGTTACTCTTTATTTATCCTTTGTGTGTTTCACATCATGCCTCCTGATCCCACCCATCTCTGCCCTGCCACCATAAGACAAAATGAAATTTAAGAGAAAAAAAGGAAGAAGGGGAAAATCTTCTCATGGAAGCTGCAGTGTGGCACAGAGAGTCATGCAGTAAATCCTTTATGCATATAATTTTACATGTAGGCATTTATGGAAGAGAATCATTGGTCTGGCTCAGGCCCCTGTCTCTGCTGCACTATTGACACTGGGCCCTCACTAGAAATCTTCCTGGACATCATATTGCTGCCCTGTGTCATGGAAATCCTGCAGCCCTGTGTCCACAGGACCAGACCTCCCTGTTACCAGCTCCCTACCCTATGTTCCAGCAGATCACAAATGGGGTGGATGCTGGGGTGTCCAACACATGACTCTGGTTCTTGGCCTGGGTACTTTCAGGGTTGGTCAGCTCGACATCTCTCCCCTGTCTTTGCTACGGGGTCAGTTCTCTGACTTTCATGTCCCACACCTGCACCTTCAGGGCCAGTTCTACTATGTGGCACCTCTGGGATACTTTAAATAGACTCCTCACTTTCCTCCAAATGCACTTGCTTTTTGCGTCAAAGCCCATCCAGATAACCCAGGATTAGCTCATTAAAAGAGTCTTAGCTCAATTATATCCACAAAGTTCTTTTATCCAAACTAGTCCATAAAGGTTTCAGAAACTTAATCCTGAACTTATCTCTTCTTCTTTTGTGTATGTGTGGTGGTGTCACAATTCAAGTCTCCTTTCATTTTTTCTTTTCCTTAAAATTTAATGTGTTGGGGTGTTTTGCTGGAGCCAATGTCTGTGCACTTCATGTGTACCCAGGGAGGCCAGAAGAGGGCATCAGATCCCCTGGAACTATAGTGACAGACATTAGTGTATTGCCTTTGGGTTCTGGGAATAGAACCCAGGTCCCCAGAAGAGCAGCCAGTTCTCAAAACCACTGAGCCATCTCTCTAATCCTGTCTTTGTTTCTTAATTAGAGGTAACATTCTTACTACAGCTCATACTTAATCAGCTCTGTGGCTTCTCCCAACTTTCCATTCAGAACATTCAGTGAAAGGTCATATAGTGTTGAATCACAGGGTGATACAAAAGGCAACGAGTGTGGCTAATCAAAATTTATTTTCATTAAAAACTTAACTCTTTCTCATAAAGAATCTCAGACACTTTGTGAGATGCTGTTAATCTGATATGTAACATGACTGACAGACTGGGGATGTCCCTTGTCCTGAGCTTGTGAGAGACAGATGCCCTGGAAACACCCTAAACATCTCCACCCCAGCTGAGAGGACCACAGATGCCTGGACTTTTTTAATCATGGTTACCCTAAAGTCAATGTGGGGGTGATGCACACACACACACAGAGAGAGAGAGAGAGAGAGAGAGAGAGAGAGAGAGAGAGAGAGAGAGAGAGAGAGAGAGAGAGAGAGAGAGAAGTATTAGCTCTTTGGATCATATTTTAAATTTTATCTACACTCATTTAAAGAATTTGAAAAACCTCCTCTGTTTGTTAATCCTACAACCTACTGTATAACTCCCTCTGAAATGGGACCCCATACAGTCTTCTGCAGTATATCTTGTGAGACAAGTAGATTAACCCATAGACTCAATTCTATTCTCAGCATCCCCAGGATATACAATGATCCCCAAATATACTAATCATCAGAAATTCCACAGATATTAAAAATGCATTCTGACCATTCCCATCAGTGAAAGAGAACATCTTGAGCCTGAGGGACCTGAATACACAAACAATGAATTCACCTGCTGAGTATGTACTATAATCAATGTTCAGTTTTGGTTTGCTGCCACAAAATGTCTGACACAATTTCTAATAGAGAAATTTTCATTTGGCCTCATTGTTTGCAAAGATTAAGTTCATGGTCATTTGGCCCAGTTGCTTTTATTCCTGTGGTATGACAGTTTATCACTGGACATGGCAGAAAGGGGGTACTGATCTCCTGGCAGCCAGGAAGTGAAGAGAGGAAGTTCACTCATGTAAACCAAACTGCGAGTCTATAAGTAGATAAATTCATTGATGAGATCAGAACCTGGAGATCCACTCATCTCCCAATGTTTCCGGGACACTACTGCACTGGGGGTCAAGCCTTCAACACATTAGTTTGGGACATCCTGGTTACATACAGCACAGAGGTTGTAAATAATGATGAATGGGCTAGAAAGACAAAAGATTTAGACTTTCCACGTGTGGACTTGGCATTAGAACTACCATTGTGGACCTGCCTTAAGCTTCAGATCATTCAGTAGAAAGAGCTGTTAATCATAACGACCTTGTATGCTTACAAAATCTTTGACGAGAGAATTCTATCCCATATGCTTTTGTTTTCATACAAAGTGCAGTTCCTAAATCTTTTCAGAACAGCATCATAACAGGAAATTCCATATGGGTTTTCTCAAGGATGGATATACAAGTGTGTGAGAAGACAGCAGAGACTCAGAGCAGGTGATTGGTCCCTGTGAGAGTTCTCCTCATCCTGTCTCTCATCTTGAACACCCTGGGTTCATGCTGATCTCCTTCCAGCAGATGCAAGCAGTGTCTTCCACATTCCCAGCATTACTCCGAGTGCCTGAGTCACCTACAGATTTGTTCTAATTTCTCATTTGTACTTTGCAGATAATGGAGCTATTTTAAAGGTGTCTTGTTTTGCTTCCCAGTTCTGTAGACGATATTTCTCTCTCTCCTTCTGCTCTCACCACCACTCGAAGTCTAAGCAATGATTTTCTCCTATTGTAGGATAAGCAGACAGGAAAGTTGTGATTTACCATGTGCATGTGCCTGGGGCTATATAATGCTTTTTGTGGTTTGGGTACCCATTCATCTCCTGGTTTCCTCATTCATTGCCACAATGATGTCAGCTCTCTGAGTTCTACCCTGTGTCCCTTCTTTCTTCATTATGCTTTTTTCCTTTTCCTGTAAGATGAAGATTATGTTTTGGAGGGAGTTACAGGGTTAACAGAACTCTGTACCTGGGATAAGGCTTGATAAGTATGCAAGGGATTTGTTATACATTTCATTCTCCCTTGCCATCAGATGCAAGGAAGAAAACAAACAAACAAAAAAACCAATAATAACAAAACCAACCAACCCAAGCACAAAACCAAAACCAAAATTAGTTCACTGATCATTTTGAATAGAGAAGCAATCCACCAAATTCTTAAACGAGAGACTTAGCCTTGCCATCTAGCTGGTTCCTCCATTAATGAGTTACGTGAATCTTTTTAACAGATGCTTATTTCATGTTTGTGTAACAGACATGGCTTTTATGTAGCTTTGGGGAAATTATGTTTGACACCTTTGGAGGCTCTCTTGGAGTTTCCAGATGGCTTGCCTTCCATAGCCAGTTGCTCTCCCAGGCCCCATAGGCCATCTTCCTTCCCACAGCACTGTGTTCTCAGAGTCAATCAAGCTGCTCTTGTCATCCCTCCCTCCCACCCCCTCTGGCCACTCCCAGTCCAGCCCTTCGTTTTACGTCTGCTTCCTCTTCCTAGCTGACTCTCTCTATCTGATGGTGTGTTCACATCCATACAGTGTTGCCATTATTGCCTGCTGGTGACCGCAACCACGGGAGAGTCCATGACGGAAGGGTGGTGACTTCAAGGAGACTTAGAGATTTCTTCACACAGCGATGGAACACAACCGTGTCCTTAGGAGACAGAGCCGAACAATGTGTCTTAGAATTTCTTCTGTTTGTTTTGTGGGTTTCCTCTTCAAGGTGTCAATGGGTTCATTCCTGTTTTCTATATTACTCTGTCCCAGAGCTGACATTGTGAAGTCTAAGATGAAAATTCTCCGTGCTTCTCACTGGGAGAAGACCCAGCTTCTGGGCACATGAGCTGACATATCCATATGTGTCCATATGCACATACTAATCTATTGAATATGCCAGATCCTGGTATAGTCTGCCAAAATGTGTAAGCTCTGTTCTAATTGGCTTATTGGCATTTGCTTGAATCTTTTAAATCTAATATTTTCACAACTTTCCTAAAATAAAGAATTTCCCTCTATTATTTTATATATGCTAGTTTTAAAGCCAACAAAAGCAACAATAAAAACACGTAGAAGGTGCAAGGTCAGAAGCTAAGTTGAAGAGACGAAAGAACAACGTATAATAGTTAAGGTGGCCATACATTCTGACGCCAAGTGTAACAAAAGTGGACAATGTGTGTCACTTCGGTTTAAAAGGAAATAAAGACCTGCACTTTGAATTTCGTATTCTTAATTAAGAGATTTATGGGCCTAACCTTCTGAAATTTTTCTGGTTTACTTACTAAAGTAAGTTTTGGATCATGAAAACTAGAAGAGTATGGCAGTGGTTTATACTAAAGGTGATTGTGTTCTTCAGTTTGCCTGTTTCAGCCCAATCAAACAATCAGTTCGTTACAGTATGACGTTCTTAGTACACTATTAGTTGATTTGTTTAAAATGTAATGCTTGGCTACCAGAATACTTGGTCATTTCTTTGCTATTTTTTATGTCTCAGATGGTGGCTATACTTTTCAAAGTTAACAAGTGTCTATTTTGCCACTTTAAAAAGGCAGATCTCTTCAAGCCAATTAACAAGCTAACAACAGAGTAGTCACTTACCTCCTATACCACCAGCTCTCAACCTTCCTAATGCTGTGACCCTTTAATACCGTTCCATATGTTGTGGTGACCCCCAACAGTTATGTGCTGGTACTTCATAACTGTAACTTTTCTACTGTTACAAATTGTAATGTAAATATCTGATTTGCAGGATGTATTTCACTGTTCAACCCACAGGTTGAGAACTACTGTCTTCGGCCTTTCTGTACCACATATTTTTCCATGTTGGGTGAGAAGTTGGCATTAACACAAAATTCTACTAAGGGCAGAGAAAGCATCAAGATGCCATTTAGCATGAAAGTTAACACAGCACTTTGGTTAGATGAAAACGAACAGTTTTGTTTAAGAATTAAACAAATAATTTCATTGTTCTTTCTGTTCTAAAATGTACATGTGATCTCGTAAAACCAAAAAAAATGTACATGTGAATAAGGAGTAACAAAGCACAAGTCACTTCAGGAGAGAACTCTGCTTGGATTCTCGGATGGTTGAAAATGCAATGAAATGTGAGTACTCTGCTAAAGATGACAATGTCTTGATGACTTTATTCAAGAGCTTTTTAAAGGACAATGGTTCATTTAGTATCCAACATTACTGTGCTGGGTAGTTTTATGTCAGTTTGACACATGCTCAAGTCCTAGGAGAGGTGGTGTTAAGAGACGCTTTTTCCTTGAGAAGGAGCCGTTCCGCCAGCCTGGTTCCAGAGCCGCTCTCCCGCCAGCCTGGTTCCAGAGCCGCTCTCCCGCCAGCCTGGTTCCAGAGCCGCTCTCCCGCCAGCCTGGTTCCAGAGCCGTATCAGTCCCAAATAAACACACAGGAGGCTATATTAATTATGAAGCTGTTGGCCTTGCTTGTCTCTTACTGGCTAGCTCTGCCTTAAGTAATTACCCCATAATTGTTAATCTAAGTATGTCTCTTACCGGAGAATAGTTCCAGGCTTCCTACCCCATGGTGTTACATGTTGACTCTCTTGTCTTTCTCCTTCCCAGAATCCTCCTGGACTCCTAGTCCCTCCTATCTAGGTTTTCTATTGGCCAGACAGTACTTTATTGACAAATGCACAGGCAAATAACAGGACTTCCCCAACAAGGTGGGACCACCAACTAAAAAAAAAAATGCCTCCACAGGCCTGTAGGGGATTTTCTTAATTAGTAACAGAGGAGTGCCCAACCCAGAGTGCATGATGCCAGCCCTGACTGGTTGGCGATCCTAGGTTCTACAAGAAAGCAGGCTGAGCAAATCATGAAGACCAAGTCAGTAAGCAGCAGCCCTCGAAAGCCTCTGTATCAGTTCTCACCTCCAGGTTCCTGCCCTGCTTGAGTTCCCTCAATTGACTAACAGAGATATGGAAGTCTAAGCCAAATAAGCCTTTTCCTCCCCAACTTGCTTTAGGTCATAATGTTTCATCATAGCAATAGAAACTCTAACACAATTGCATAGACTCAAAACTAGAACTCAATTTCATTTTGCTAAAATGATAACTTTTTCTTGGAATATTGATCTGGTCTTTCCTTCCAGGATATCTTATTTTTAAAAATCTGGACTGGATATAGATTATCCCAAGATTCAAAGCATGCACCTGTAAACCAAAGGCCACAACTATTTGTGTAGATACAGCTTCATTAGAAAACTGACATACATATCATGCAGTCTGTAGAGTTGCCACAAGACCTCATGATCCTCAAATTTTAAAATGTTTATTATATAGCCGCTTGCAAAAACGTTTACTGACCCCTTGCTATAGTACAGGAGGGAAGTTCTGAGTGAATATGTATTGTCTGACCTGGGCACCGCCATGTCCAGTACCTTAGATCTACGTGCTGTGTATATCTGCCCAAGGACCAGGAGAAGACCTTGCACGTACAGGAAATGTCCACCACAGCTTTCTCCCTCTGGATATTAGTTACAGAGATTGCTCCTACAAACATCAGCCAAACATGCCTCCCTTTTCAGCTGCATAATCCCAACTCTTTGCTCATCTGTATGTAGTAACACTGTTTACATGTTCAGCTGTCTATAGTAAACATGCTGAGCATCCATTATGATGAGTCTTCTCCATTAGACAGCCCCCACCACCTAATCCTAGATTTTCTGTGTGTCATTTCTTCATTCCCTCACTTCTCCAGTTAGAGGAGGATGCAGAGCCATGGCTCCATCCTTGGAGTCATGCAGAGTGTAACAAGTGACACCTGAACAGAGACTTGAACCATGGGCCTAAAACGCCTAACTATGGGAAACTTGAATTGGTCAAAGGAGAGAATGGCCCTGAAAGAGACATTAAAATAAAAACAAAAAGATAAAAATGAAGGCAAAGGAGGGGTGTGGAATTCTAAGCATGAGGCCTAACACACAAGACATGTAGAGACAGGGAGTTATTTGTGGTGCTTTGGGGAAATTTTTGATAAACCATGGAAGTGGATGGAGGCATTGTAGCTTCATCCGTTTTGGGGCTGTGTTTGGCAGGTAAACCCAATGATACATTTGGCTAATGGATGGATGGATAGATGAGAGACAGATGATAGGTAGATAGATCATAGACAGATGATAAAGAAAGAAATGGGTAAAATGAGGGTTAGATATATAGCCAAGAGACCAAAGTATGTTCCCACATTTGCTTTTGGTTTAACTGTTTTTATGTTACATCCAGCAAAACAATCAGCGGGCAGGTGATAAACACAGAGCTATGGAGCTCTGGGTGGGTGATGGGAATGTCTAACTACTCATGTATGTGGGCCACACTGAAGCTCGGTGAGTTGCCCCTTTCCAGTGCTGCACTGGTACCCATATCAAACGATATACACCCACCCAGAACTTCACTCACTCACTAGGTCTCTCCCTATGTCTCCTCTTTCTTGTTTCTTACATGTTCAGGAATGACCTTCCTGCTTCTGCCAAGGACAGTTCACCGCAGTACTCCATACTGAAGAATGAATGACAAGAGGGGAGATGATGACAAGGACAGCCTCTTTGACCAAGAGAACATGGAATGTTTTGGCAAGTTAAGAGGTTGGAGCTCATCAAGGATCATTCTTGCAATATTAGCCAGAGAAACCCATCTGATTTGGAGCCTTTTGAATTTCTAGGTTGTGCTGACTTAACTGGGCCACATCTGTGCTATCATTACTGTGGGTCCAAGCTCCCAGGAGGCAGGTCCCAGTTAATTCCAAATTATATCTGCTCTCATTTTAAGGGACTAACGTCAACACACATGTGCTGGCAATCCATGTGGCATATTAAATCCTGTCTAAATTGGAGGGCTGGAACCACTGGGACTTCAGGTAGTTAGAGAAATGCCCTTCCCCCCCAGAATGGAGGAAGTCACTGGTATAAACAGGTAGAGCCACTGGACAAAAGTACACAGGCTTCTCCCTTGACCAACCTTACCATCTCATATATAGTTACCGGACACATGAGCAATATAACTGCTGAGTTATTTGGGTCACGTTGTTCAAAAGCAGGGTAGCATTTAAAGTGGCCAAGATTTGTCCCTTTTGCTGTGTGCTTCCTCTGCATGAGGTAGTGGCTGCAACGACACCGCATCCGGGCTCTTCCATATCTGTATATCTGTCCATTCTTCATTTGCTCAACATCCTTAGTCAGGGTTCTTAAACCCAAAGCCATTCAAGGCCATGGCACCTTGTCTTAAAGCTGCTGACCCTTACAGATGGGGAGGAAGGCTGTCTGCAGGTTCCAGGAGTCTTGACAGAGAAGACAGAAGTTTGCATACATATACAGACTTTGTGGCACAAATGGTAGGCATAGATTATCTTGAGTTTGCTTTTCAAGCCCCAGCTTAGTAGAGAAAACTAAAATAAAGGAAATCCCATTTCTGAAACAGTAGAAAACATTTGGTTTCTCCAAGCAGAAGCTACTTTTCTGGGTTTGGGAGATAGGTAGGGTAGTAGGCAATGTGCTTGCTTTGTAAGTTTAAGAACCCACATAAAACTCTGGATGTGGTAGTGCCCACTCATGGTTCCAGTGACAGTTGGATCTCTGAGGCTCATCAGACAGCCTGGACTGTTTGGCAAGATCCATGTTAGTGAGAGACTCTGTCTCAAAAGTCAAGATGGATGACTTCTGAGAAACAACACTGGAGGTTGACTTTCTCCACCACATGTGTGTGCACACATATGAATATATGCACATGTGAATGTATGACCACACACACACACACACACACACACACACACACACACACGCACACACACACACACGAAGTTTGCTTAGAGTCACAGGGCTCTCACTTTGCTAACAGTATCAACAGTGGCTTTTTAATATTAACATTTGTGTGCAACCATGTAAATGAACCAAGTCCATTCCCTCATGAAACCAGCTTTTTGTGATCAAGACTAATTTCTGGGGCTTTTTATAATCAAAGCAGAAACTCTTTAAAGTTTTGTAAGTTGATGGAGTTTTGTAAGAACACAGTGAGTGACCTTCCTCAGCAGGGACTTCTTTCATCAAGCCTTGTACGAGCAGCTGCTGGGTTTCGTCAGGGTCTCTGTGGGCTGCTTCATGGGCAAGCACGAGCTGCTTCAATAGAGACCAAACCCAGAATGGGTATGATGTGACCCCTGGGAAAAAACAAAACAAGACAAAATCCTTCCCCTTAGGTGCTTTTCGTTGACATCCTAGTGATCAGGATAATTCTTACCCCAGTATGGGTAAACACAGTCTATAGAAAGATTTCTGTCAGATGGGAAAGCAAAGTCTTTTTTTCCTTTTTGTAGACATTTGAGGACTTCTGTAGGATAGTGGAGAAACCCTCAAGCACTTTGTTTACTGTGGGAAGCCTGCCAAGTCTGCTAGAGAAATTAACCTCACTTAAGCATTTTCCCCCTTTATTCACTACATACATTGCTTTATCCATTTTATTGTTGAGTTCTCATTGATTAATTACTTCAATAAATCTGCTGTGTATTCACTTAAAAATTAAAGAATGATTAATATGTAGTTCAATTTTACCTTCAGAGGTAGCATTGATCAAATTCTTGTGGTATAGATAGGGTTATGATTTTGATATCGTAAATCAGAAAAAATTAAGTTGAAACTGCTTGAAGTAGATGAATGCACAGCCACCATTACTGACAAACAGGAAAACTTGGTAATATCTAGTTTCAAAGAAACTATGGGGGAAATACACTACTTTTACAAGAAATTTAGTGAAGCCAGGGCAGACAAGCTCTCCCCCCAGGTATTAAGCCTACACATGCATGAAGACACATATCCCAAATGTTTATAGCAGAAATGTTTGTAGCGTAACTCTAAGACAAAAGTCCAGCTCATGGCTACCTCTGGGTAGGGTAGATTCAGAATCTAGGAGAAGCCTTAAGATAAATGTAAAACAAATTGTCATGTTTTCTCTTCCCCCCTAAGTTGTGTTGGCAAGTAATCAGCTTGACTTAATATTTTTGCTTAAACCTTATAAACACTTTTTCGAAAATACGCAACATTTAGTAAAAAATAAACAAGAACAAACACAACAAAAAGCAAAACAACAACAAAAACAAGTCTTATGAAAGAGCCTAACCATGACAAACTAAGAGAGGAATTATAAAAATTATAAAGTGTGCGGGTGTTGGTAGCACACGCCTTTAATCTCAGCCCTTGGGAGGCAGAGGCGGGTGGATCTCTGTGAGTTCGAAACCAGCCTTGTCTACAAGAGCTAGTTCCAGGACAGCCTCCAAAGCCACAGAGAAACCCTGTCTAGAAAAAACAAAAACAAAATTAAATTAAAAATTTTTAAAATGCAAGGCAATAGGAATTCTGTATGTCAACCAAGATGCTACAGGTTACAAATGAGTTATGTGTCAAGGCTAGGGTTTCTACCTCAGTTCAGTCAGAAGAGGTGGGGAAGATTGGTCACATTATTGGAATCCTGGACCTTGCTTCCCCTGCTTCTGGGATCTCTTTCTCCTGAAGAACGTAAGACCAACATTTAAGTTCTATTGTCACATTGTCTAGGTTGGGGTCCTCTGTGCAGTAAGCAAGCATACTGTTCACTACGAGGGCCTCGTGTGGGTTTTTATTGTTCCCCAATTGGCTCAGTTCGAAACATGTGAATGTTCTTGGCCGGCCGGTCACTGCTCAGGAGTACACAGTATTCTGGTTGGCTGGAACAAATCACATGTTCCCTCTGTACTCCAGTGGGAGTCTGGGCCAGAATCGTAAGCTTTTGAGCTTTTAATTCTCTAGGGGAACCCTAAACAACAAGGGACAAGGAAAACAAAGGAGTTGGAGGCAGAGGATCCAAAGTACATGGATGAGCCAGGTGACCATTGAAGGTAACACACTGCTCGGCCCTTCAGGAACATCTTCCAGGGTTTATAAACTGTATTCTGAGCAGGGTGGGTGGCTCCGGACACAGACAAAGCTGACTAAAAAAGTCACAAAATGGGAGACAATGAGTGCTAACTCCACTGCCGCAGGGCGAGCTGCTGCCAAGTGTCTATGTCCCAGATGAAGCTGCTACCCTATTGGAAGGAGACTCACTGTTAGGAGTTCTTGGGCTGAGCTTTCTGGAGGAAAGCTGCTTGGAGCAGGGCGCCAGCCAATGTTATTGCCTTCCTTTAGCCTCAGCAACTTCAGATGTAGTGATTGCCATAGAAAGTTGACTGGGACCAAGGGCCAAGTAGGAGGAATCTTCTTCGGATTGCCTCGCTGAGGTGTCATGTGACCCGCTGACCAGCTTGGTTTATTTCTTGGGCAGGTCTCGGGGATTAGTCAACATCAAATTCTTGTGCTTTTCTGACTCTCCCTACTCTGTACTGGGACCAGCAACTGAACAAAAATAAGGACTAGGAAAACTCCAGGCAGCTTGATGAAGAGACGAACGGGTTAAAGACATATTTTGAGTGGGGGAAGGGAGGGAGTTGTGTTAGTTGGAATGGTGCTCCCCAGCGAGGGACAGGGACAGCTCTGTGACTGTGTGAAGTTATGGCTCCCCGAAGGTTAAGTTTTTCGAGAGGCGTTCTGCACCACTCTAATGTAAAATTGCTTTCGGAGAGGTCAGCAGTGCTGTGATAAAAGCCCATCTGAAAAAAAAATCAATCCGAAACATTAAAGTGGAAATAATTCCATGCTCAGCTACAGAAAGTAAGAAATGCATTGCATTGATGAAAAGCTTTTAAATATAATAGAGACCTTCATTTCCTGATCCATAAAACGAGAGGTCTGGGTCAGGCGACCTTGAAGGTCATTTGTCTCCCTTTGTTTTGGTGTTAGGAGTCTTAAAACTCCCTTGCTGTGGATTTTTAAGAGGCTCTGGACTTGTTTACATCGCTCTGCTGTTTTTTTTCCTGTCTGTTTGCTCACTATTTCTGTCTGCATTTAGAACTTAAATATGTATGGGTCTCCGTGTACGTTGAGCTGTGGTAAACTCCCTTGTGAAACATATGTAACCAAGATCCCTTCCATTTGTAACACTCTGTGATTTTCATAATGCCTCCAACTTGTTTCTCCAATCTAAAAAACAGAAGCAATAAGTCTTGCATCTCTCCTCCAGCTGCTGAGTCTCGGGCAATTGGAATAGCAGATGTAAATAATAGCCTTGGAAGCTCCCTGCTGCCCTGTGTCCTCAGAGCTCTGCCTTAGCCCATGACAACCCTGGAATACATAAGCGTCCCAGTTTTCATCTGCACCGCCCTCCTTGTCTCCAAGCACACAGTCCATCTCTGGGGCCCTTCCCCAAGGTAAATCACAGAATTAATTTTTCATGTGTCTTTCTTGAGCTCAGCTCCTACACCAGGGCACAGACTTCTGGAGTACCTGGGCTGTGGCTCAAACTCACTCAGTCCCAGCAGGCATGTCACCAGCCCTTCAACGGGTGGCACGTTCCTTCCAGAGCAGAATCACCATGACACTAGGCTGGCAAGGGCATTTTCTTGCTTGCCCAGCCCTGGTTATCTCCTCTGCCACCAATGCAAGACATTTCTTCATCTGAGCGCATTGGGTACTATCCTGACGTAAGCCCCCCAAGTTCATTCGTTCCTTAGTTCCTCCCTCCCTTTCTTTTTCTGTTTCCTTTCCATTCTCTTTCTTCTTTTATCAAATGCTTCATCACTTCCAGGGAAGTTTACAGGCTAGTCTGTATCCTACAGCACAGACTCTTCAGTTTTGAACAAAGAGAAAGGGCTTTCATACATGCTTTATTAAGTTCACCATGGTGGTCAGGACAAAGTGAGGTAAATCTGTGGCTTAACCAGCTATAAATCCTGGCTGTGCCTTGCAGCCATGGCCTTTGTTAAACAGATAGGTGGCATGGCCCCATTATCACTCCTGGACTGTTCACAGGATGTGTGAGGAGCCCAGTAGGGGCTTGGTAGGTCATGATAAATCCGGGATGGCAGCAAGCCAATTCAATTCCTGGCTAGGCTCAGGCTCAGGTCAGTGGATGCTAGTCATGAAAGACAATGGACAATGAGCAAAGGCCTCGCTCTATTGCTGCCTCTTCGATGTGCACTTTCCCTGTGTTTGCAAATTGCCATTTAATTTTTAAAACAAATGATTACTAAGCCATTAAGTACATGAGTCAAACAAGATCACTGGCTATCCTTCGGGGTAGACCTAAGATTTCTACTAAGATTTCTGTAGGTAGAGTTTCATCAGACCACCAATCAACTCTGTCCCACCAGCCCACTTTCAAATAACCACACAGAGTCTTGTTATTAATTATAAATAGCTCAGGCTTGTTGCTAACTGGCTCTTACAACTTAAATTAACCCATATTTCTTGTCTAAGTTTTACCACATGGTTCATGGCTTGTTACCTCATTTTCTACATGTCCTGCTTCTTCTGCATCTATCTTGCAACTCCTCAGTCTCAACCTTTCTTCTTCCCAGTGTCCTCCTAGTCTGGCTTTAGTGTCCAGTCTCTCTCCTGCCCAGCTATAGGCCAGTCAGCTCTTTATTAACCAATGAGAGTAATACATATTTGCAGTGTACAAAGAAACCTGGGTTCTTATCAAGTGTTTGTGTGTTTTTCTCATTAACATAAAATGGCAAACCTCTAATATGGATATTGGTAATTTCAACTTGAAGTTGTGCTCTAGAAAGCTCATGACTTCATGTGAGCTCATGCTGCACATGGCAAGGGCACTGGGACCCCGACTTACGTCACAGTTAACCTTTGTGATTTCCAAACAGCCAAAGCACCCCGTGCCCAGAAAGGAAGCAAGAGGCTGGCTGCCAAGCTGGCTTCTGCGCTTAGTAGTCAAACTCTCTGGTAGTCTCTGTGGCTTTTGTCAGCATGCACTCATGCACTTGAGCCCTGAGGAGCATCTACACAGGCTGGTGTTCTGCTCTCCAAGGCAGATGCCATGTGTTCAGCATCCCTCTGTCCTTCTCTCTGAGCCTGCTGTTCAGTTGGGACAGTTGCATTATCAGTCACCCATGTGGTGTGAGATGCAGCTGGCTTGCCTATTTGGGGTGCATTGAAAGTTTCTAACCAAGGCAGGGGCACTGCTACCCCATTTGGAACCTGAAACACAGGGCTAGGAGTCCTGAAATTCCAGATAAATCTTCCTCCGTACCTTCCACCATTCTAGAACAACTTAGTAAACTGTACCCTTGCTTGATACAAAGTAGGAGAAACATTTGCATGGTGGAACTTGCCAGCAACAACCACGGCAGCAAGACCCAGCTCAAACTCCTCTGTAACAAAGTAGCTTTCTTCCTTGAGTTCTAGAACATTGGCCTCCTGGTACAGAAGGGATTTAAACTCAGTAAAAGAGCCTTTCCTTTTCTCTTTCTGCTTACTCCCCACCCCCACTGCACCCCACCCCAGGCTTTGAGAATTTGTACTTCCCCTTGGGTTTATTTAATTATTCTTAGCACAAGTAGATGGGGAAACCTTAAGTGCATCACTGGGGACAGAGAGACGCTGGGGAGGGGTGAGCAGCCTAGGCATGGCAGCTGTTCTCAGGACCTACACAGAAGCTGGATATCAAGCCAGGGGACCAAGGAACCACCAAGAAAAACTGCTCAGATACCCCAGGGAAGTGCAGAAGGAAGGGACCGGGGGAGGAGGGACCCTCTAACATACCATAGATATTTCTGAGATGTTGAAAGTTCCAATTGTCTCCATCAGCCTCACATGGTCAGAAACGAGGTATGTTCCTTATCCAAAGGGAAGACACCTCTGGGATGCAAGGACATTAAGTTCCAGCTCTGCAAACACGAACATGCAAAATTGTCTGGGACTATGGATAAGAAAGTCAGTCCTATGGGGCCATGGAGGGCTAAGGGACCAAGACAGCTACTGAGTTCTAGGGAACCTTTGCCACTAACAAGGAAAGGAATACATTCCAGGATACAGTGTGTTCAGAATTTCAAATACTGCTTGCATTTATAGTAAGTCTCTTGTGCCTTAGGGTCATAGCTATTTCTCTAACTCAAAGAGACTTTACTGGTAGAGAAAAGAGAGGATAGGGGATGGGAACATGAAAGATACTTTTGAGACACTCCCTAGCATCTTATGAACTACCCCCAAATGCCCCCTCTGTAACTGAACTGCCATGCTTTCATCTTGGAAGAAAACAGCAGGAGTCAGGCACCATACTAGTGTCAAATATAAAAATAAAATGACTTTCACTAGCTAGATGATGTCTACAAGAGGGTGCAGACATATAAACTAACCCTGTTAACACAATACATTAAAGTCTATGTGAGAGGCTCTTCAGAACAGTGTGTTGTGGTATATTGCTTTATGTAACCATGTGCTGCATTTGTTTAACTATGTAGATATGTGTTACATTTGTTTATGCTGCAATTGTTTGAAGATGTAAAGATATGTTGCCTGGCTGGCATGCCTAAGGCACCTAATAGTCTAGAAAACAGCTGAATGGCCAATAGCTAGGCAATAGAGGGATAGGTGGGGCTGGCAGGCAGAGAGAATAAGTAGGAAGAGGAATCTAGGCTAGAAAGGGGTGAGAAGAGAATGTGGGAGAAAGAGTAGAAAACACCTGGGCCAGCCAGCTAGACTCAGAAGAAGCAGGAAAAATAGGACATACAGAATGAAAGAAAGGTAAAAAGCCCCAAGGCAAAACATAGATGAAGAGAAACAGGTGAAATTAAGTTATAAGAGCTAGCGGGACAGTCATAAAATAAGGGCAGGGAGCCCTCAAGGACTGAGGTCAGAAAGTCCCTGCAGGAACACCAGGAAGGGAATGGACCATAGGCTGCTTTGTGACTAAACCAATCAGAATTTGAATGGTATAAACACTCAGATGCAGTCTGGAGGTTAAGGGAGAGTGAAGGTTTATAAGCTTAGAGCAGCAGTAAGATACACAAATAAGAATGTCTGCAAGAGGGACTGGAGAGATGGCTCAGCTGCTATGAGAAGTTGCTGTTCCTACAGAGAGCCAGGGTTCAATTCCCAACAGCCTGTGACTCTAGCCCCAAGGGATGCTATGCCCTCTTTTGGCTTCTTCAGGCACTGTACACATGTCATACACATAGATGCACCCACACACACTCATAAATAAAGGTAGCATAAATCTATTTTTAAGAAAGAAATATCCAGAAGATAAAACTCTAATAAATAGGAAGATATGACAAACACAAAAATTAGAACAATGTCACCTCCTCTTGGACAAGAGAGGGCCACACTGAAGAGATGTACTGGGGACCCATGCAACGTAGTTGACATAGTCATTTACAGGGAAAAGCTTTCCGAGGCATTAGCAGTGATAGAGTTTCTATGTATGTTACTTATATAAGTTTTAAAGATTTGACACACTCTATAATAATGTTTGAAATGAACCACATGACTGGGAATCAAGAAGTCAAGACATAAAATGGAAAAGAATCTTTCAAATCATTTAAGTAGACAAAACCAGCAAAAGTAGATTGAGTTTAAGTTTGTTGAACGTGTGAGCCTGAGAATGGTGATCTAGTGGTTTATGAATGCAAGTCATTGGGTATATTGGAAAGAGGAAAAGCTTGTGGCTCAGAGAGTCCTGATACTGTAAGAGGAGGGCCATATCCTGGAGCTGAAATATGCATGTATATGCAAATGAGCATGCATGGATGGACACAATCATCACCAATATCATCATCATCATCTATATTCAATACTTCAATAGCCAAAGTCACGTTTGAATGGTGCCATTCTGGTATCCACATCCAACCTTTCCCTATTAGAGAGAGTAGTTTCCCACTTATGTGCAGTTTCCCTTTGTACAATTTCAAGTACCATCACTGCCAGTGGTGGTTGAAAATACTTAAAATAAAAGTCCGGTGAGAAGTTAACTCCCTAGTTTTAACTGCACAGGATTCTAAATGTTGTGATAAAGTTTCTGCTGTCCTGAATGTCCCAGTTTGATTTCTATTCCTGTGATAAATGTCATGAGCAAAAGGCAACTGTTGAAGGAAAGCATTCATTTGGTGAACACGCCCCAATCACAGTCCATCACTGAGGGAAGCCAGGACAGGAACTCAAGGTAGGTACATGAAGGCAGGAATGAAAGCAGAGGCCATGGGTGACCACTGCTTACTGACTTGCTCAGCCTAATTACTTAAATCACCCAGGTCTACCTGCTCAAGGATAGCAGTGCCCAGAGAGAGTTAGGCCCTTTCACATCAGGAATTAATCAAGAAAGTGTCCCATAGAGTTGATTTGATGGAGGCAATTCCTCAGTTGAACTTTCCTATCCCCAGAGAGGTCTATGTTTGCATCAAATTGAGAAAATTAACCAGTATTCATTCCATTCCAACTGGGATATACATCACAGCTTCATCCTGCATGTCCATGATGGACACCTTAGCCGTGGACTCTGCACATCACAACCATTGTATTTATCAGATCAATAGTTAGACCCACCCAGTGCTGTGTGCAAAAAGCTTTGTTGCTTGTGTATGCATTATGCCATCCAAAAAGAGACGGAGCCAATACAGCGAAGTATTGCCTGAACAAGCGCCCATCCTTCATACAACCTTGATATAATAACAATAGGTTATTATAGCTACAATTTTTCTATTGCATTATTACTTTTGTTGGTCATCTCTTACTTTAATTTATAAATTAACCTTTACCATATGCATATATAAGAAAATGCAGGATAAATTTAGTACCATTTATAGTTTTAGGCAACCACAGGATCTTGACATGGATCTCCTATGGGAAAGAAGATACTAACCATCATAGAATGACTTGGAGTTTCAATTCTATCTCTACCTTATGTCATTATCTGTCATCTGCCCTACTTGTCTAAAATGGAAGATCCCTACTGCCTTTATTTGGTACTCAGTCATTATCTTGTGAAGACTTTTCCTATTGCAGTTGCAGAATAATTATCTTATAATTTTGGTTACTTCTCATTAATAAGTAAAATTATTGCTAATGTCATTACCTTGACTTCATTTGCTGATATTTGAGCCCCAAGCCCAATTCTTTTAAAACCTATTGTATGGGGTCAGCAGATGGATACCAGTGGGACAGTGCCTGCTTTCCATGACCAATGCCCCAAGTCAGTCACCAGAACATGAATACCTTCAAGGTTATCATGTTCTGCTGAAATGAAGCAATGTTTTGTGGTGTTAAGTGCTCGGCTTGCCTTGTTTCTATAGCCACGGGCTCAACTGCCTTTACATTCATCTTCAAGTGGTGGCTTCGTGGCTAGGTTACAGGAGGAAAAACACAAGATTATTTTAAAAGCTTGTATAGTCCAAATAGGACTGTTTCTTATTTTCAAAAACACTACAAGTCAGTTGAATGTGGCAGATAAAACTGAAAAAAATGAAGAAGAGCAGCTTTAAGAGATGTGCATCTTCACAGAATAAAGATGAGTAAGAGCACTGTGTTTGTGTATGACATAAGTCCTCCATTAGCTGCCTCTCCCTTTAACAACCAAGAACAACACATCGCATAAAACACAAACAGCCTCTACCCGAGGCCACTGTGCACAGAGTGAAGGCAGCTTTCTTTCTATGATAAAGAACAAAAAAGAAAGAAAGAAAATGAAACAGTTCCAGCCCCCAAAGCCAAGAGGTAACCCTGAAAATAAGAAGGCTTAAGGGGGGACCTTTAATCTTGAATCCAAACCTGTTCTGCACTCCAGAGAGCACCTGAGGGACACGTGGAAAACTAACTGGAGCAGCCCCACGAAAGGCCACAAACTGGATTCCTGTGGTAAGTGCACCTGCCTGTGGGAATGAGCAAGTGGAAGTCTGAATCTAATTGCGTTAGCATTTTGATGAAACAAAGCACAAATAATCTCCAAGAGAAAGAAAACAGCCCAGAGTTACCATCTCTTAATAGTCATGTTTAATGTACTTCACAATTGCCTCATCTAAACAAACCAAGAAAGTGAACCCACTCTCACAGAAAAGATAATTTTGAGATAAATCCACACATTAGAATTAGCAGATATGAGACCAGAAGGTTGGCACTGTGGTTGAGACAGTGTGCTGCTCTTGCAGGGAACCTGAGTTCGGTTCCCAACACCAGGCAGCTCACAACCACCTGTATCAGCTCCAGAGCATATGATGTCCTCTTCTATTCTCCACTAGCACCTGCATGCATGTGAACATGGCTATACACACTAGTACCTGCATACATGTGAACATGCCTATACACACTAGTGAACATGCCTATACACAGGCACGCACAAGTACATACAATTAAAATCACTCTAAGAAAGTCATTACTAAACATGTGTCCAGTGAGGTAAAGAAGAAATCACTCATATAAAAACAAGGAATCATAGGGAAGATGAAGAAAGCATGAAAGAGAACCAAATGAGAATACTATAGTTGTAAGTCATAACATTATTCTATTTCATAACCATTGGAAACTTATAAACTCATAGCTCAAATTATTGAACAAAGGCTAGTGTACGTAGTACTTTATTATGCTGTGAGTGATGTCATCAAGCACACTATCCCTTTGTCCAGTGGTTTCCTGAGACATGGAACATACAAACACATGACCTACCCATTATACTCTTGGGATTTCCCCAAGACAAATGAAAATGTTTGTTCCCTCAAGTACTTCAGTGCTTTTTATATAACATTAAGGTAGAAACTGCATAAATGTTCATTGGCACTGAATAAATAAACAAGATAATTTATTCATACATAGGAAGGCACGTATGAAGAGTGTGACTCATGTCAAAAGCACTGTGTTAATAAAGGAAGACAGTCATAGAAGGGAAAATGCAAAATTATAAACACTATTTGTCTGTTTCTATAAAATTTTAGGAAATGCAAATCTAATTCTTGCTGGCCAGAATTTGATACAGGGGCTAGGTGTTGCTAGGAATCAGAGTGAACTGGGCTGCACGAATACCTGAAAACACTTGCAAGAAGGCCAGAAAATATTTCGTGTGTTATGTAAGTGTCCTTTCATGACCTTACTGTATGCGCATTTGTCAAAATGCATCAAAGTGCACTTTAAGCGAAGCAGTTGGCTTTGCATAAAATACCCAATAAAATTGAGTCTTAAAAGTACTACTATATTGGGAGTCAGAGAAAGGCAGGAAAAAGAGGATAATCAAATAACTTAGAAGCTGAGTAGCATTCAGAAAGAGAAAACATAGTCACCTTGAGAAATGAGTGTATTCAATATTTGATTTGAGTCTGTTGGGTTCCATGTAAAAACATACCTGTCTGTTGACAATTTCCTGTGTAACTGATGGATAAAATTCTTGTGCATGTGGCTTGATACTGAATGAAATAAGAAAAGCTTGTGTGGGTCAAATGAATGAATCACAAATTCAATGATTTTAGCAAAAGAAGCTAATATCAAAGGAATACTAGCTGTATATAGTATATGTCAAATGTGAGAAAAACCATGATGAAGCAAACCTCTCTCTGTGGTTTGGACTTGGGGTTTGAGGCAACAATACTCTGCTCTGAAATGGCCATATGCATGTGACTAATTATGTGGCTTGTAACTATGAAAGCTGTGAGCATGAATTTTTTGTGTTTCAAAAGTGAATATGGACAAATATTCAGTTGGGTGATGTGTCAAAATCTTAAGAGGTCTCTACAAAACTTGTACCCTGGCTCACTGGCCTTTATCTCTTGAGTGTGGTCAAGGTAAGTGCCAAGACAAGCTTCTCTGAGGAACTCAGCACTGTGCTGCAGAGGAGTGACCAGACACTCCATTTCCATTCTGAATCTTGCTCTAGAACTGCTCGCTCCTTATTTCTGGGTGAAGGAGTAAGTCCCCTTCTAGACATGCCTCCAAATGCACAGATCCTGGCCTATTAGAAATTTCCTAACCACTCAGCTTATTTATGCCCACAGAAGGAACCATCTCAGGCCCTGGAATTGTTGGACTGTTGGAGCCACAGAACTGAAAGAAGGACCATGAAACAGTGGAAGAAAACCATCTACGTGTGTGCTATCAAGGACTTAACTGCCTCTAGAATGTGATAAGATTGAAAAAGAACATTTACTCATCTTGGTAAATAAGATATTTTGAAAATATAACATTTTGGATTTCTGTTTTTTGAGGGTTTTTTTTCCTCATAGTGAAACTCGTCTCATTCTGTCAATGGGAACTAAACTGGAGTCAGACAAGAGAAAGAGTTCCATTGTGCATTACATAGGGTTGCAATGAGGCAGCAATCAGACAGTGTGCTATTCGGATGCTTGGAATTAAGAGGTGCTGGTAATTGCAGCATAAGCAAGAGATGCTTCAAGGTGTGTGGATGTACATGTAACCTGGTTTAAATATTACATGACATTTACATATATCAATATAACAAATGTGTACAGGCAGAAGCACCAAATGGTGCCCTGTTAATATTGTGTAGTATAAGTCTACTCACATCAATTAAGTATTGAAAATATTAATAAATTCCCAGATAAATAAAATGAAATATATCATCCCTTAGTTAACATTGCTTCAGCATTTTTTCCTTACATGTCATGTATTGTTCTAATACTTTTCACACACAAGGTAGACTAATCCTCGAAGTCTCATTAGTTATTGTGCATCTTTGTAGAGACAGAGAGAAGAAGCAAGAGGAGGAGGAAGAAGAGAAGAGGAAGGGCAGATTGAGGCAGAAAGAAGTGTTAACAACCTTCCCAAGGACAGCACAGCTTTTTGCAGACAGAGCTGAGATTTCAACCTGGTAGTGTGACTCCAGCCATCACCCTATGTTTTATTGACTTTGTGACTGTTACAATGGCGAGTTAAAAGTGTGAATCAGCTGTGCTCCCATAAAACAGGTATTCTGCCAGCAGGAAACAACATGGACATGCCAAAGCCGTTCTCACTCTTTATCACTGTCCTAGGACTCAGGGGGATTTAAGGCTACAAGTCATTATAAAAGTATTAAAGAGAAACCTTAGTTCAGACCTTAAGGAGGCAGCTGGAAATGCTACTCCAGTGAGAGGTCTGACTGCTGTGTCCACACATAGTTTTCTCTGGATATATTTATTTTGGATCAGTGGGATATGAAAATAGGAAAATGAAACTCAAACAACAGGCCAGAAGACCCAAGTTATAGGTCTTTTTCTGGAAACAAATGACCTTCAAAGTTCCATCTCTCCTCATGGGGCTAAATTAACTCATCTAGAATGTAAAATCTGCCCCATTAATCCATTAATTTGATCAGAAATTATTGCTGGACTTTCTTTTATGCAACAAGAATAATAAAAAACTTGGTTGGGTGAATAACTCCTTGCCCTGTGGAACTCACTCCCCCTGCCTCTACAGTGAAATGGGATAAATGCTGTGATTGACAGCTGCACAGCCAACTATTTGGGTGGAACCACACAGGAACATGGCACGAGAAACCTAATAGTCCGTATTACACTAAAATTAATTCTGAAAGTCTTCAATAAATGTTAAAGAATTACTCTGCTTAGTATAAAAATATATGCTAATATGATGTGGTATGCCTTGCTAAATATCAGCTCCAACTCTATGGATAAACTGGATATTGCTGTTTTCTTGTTTCCCTTTGACTTCTCCATTAGTCAGGTCTTTCTAGAGGAACAGAACCCATAAAAGGGACATATCTTAACAAAGAAGTTAGAAGTATTCCAACAATGGCCTTTTTCACATGGAAGAGACTGAGAGCTCAGTGGCTCTTCAGGAGTCCCTGTCAGAAACTGAGGGCTTGGAGGACTTCTGGGAGAGAGGGGCCTTCAGCCACCTTGAAAGGCAAAATAACGTTGGGTTCCCATATTAGTAAAGGACAGACTAAGAGGAGGGAAAGGAGTGGAGAAGAGGAGGAGTGGGGAAGAGGAGAAGTGAGGAAGAGGAGGAGTGGGGAAGAGGAGGAGTGAGGAAGAGGAAGAGTGGGCAGTAGGAGCCGTTGTGGCTGGGCTGCTGCCAGAAGGCGTCTCCCACACTGAGTTGGTTCTGGAAAATTCTAGAAAAGAATTCCTCCCTAGACGAAACGAAAAGGTCACAAGAACAACACTTTATTTCGCTCACTTCTTTCTCTGTCTCACTTTCCAGCCACTTTTCTGACCCCTTCCCCAGGCACAGTCCCGTGAAGAGTTCATGTTTTGGCTGAAGTAACCATCTGGAACCATTAAGAGACGACAGGAAACCTCTATGTGCGTCTGTAAGCTCGGGGCTATAGCTGCTGTAATAGTCCAGAAACTTCTGTAGATACTGGTAGAAGATGAAGCCATATGGTTGAAACTACCCTTAGCCAAGTTATTTTTACTTGAGCTAAATGCATTAGTAGCTCATCCGAAATATTTTGCCACACTACACTTTCCTTTGATGAGCAAGAAAAATCACATCTAGTGAACTCTGCAACTATTGTTCAGAGAGGTCCATCTCTGAGCTCCTCTAGACCACAGTTAAGAAACTTAACTATAAGGGAAAGAATCAGCCCAAGAGGACTTCCTTACACCATCTAGGAACTGAGGTACTCAGCACCATTTTCCAGCATGCACCTACACTAGCAGAATGGTTATTTCATGTCTTGTGGACATTTCCTCTTTATTTACATGGATAATTGCCAGGCTCAGTCAGGGACAAAGATAGTAGGACAGGATGTAGTTCTTTGTCCCCCTACCCGTGTGTGTGTGTGTGTGTGTGTGTGTGTGTAGAGAGAGAGAGAGAGAGAGAGAGAGAGAGAGAGAGAGAGAGGTTGAGAGAGAGAGACTATGTATCTTGGATTAGCAATACTTTCTGTAGTAGATCAGTCTGACTTTGAACTAGTGACAATCCCCCTGCCACAGTCTCCTATGTGCTAGAAATAATGCAGTGAGACAATATATTATCCAATTGATGACTATTTTCAGGAAACTGGATCAAAAGAGATATGATAAACTCCATAACTGCACTCAGGCTGTGAGGAATACAAGCACATAGTCTTGGAGTGGATGATTAAAACAAGACATGGAGAGGTATCAGGTCACAGTGGAGAAGGGATTTGAACTATATTTTAAACATGTCAGTGAACTGTTACAGGAATAAAATGTCCTTGCTGTTAAAAACTGCAGGGGGCTGTGGTGACACTAGAAATTTTCCATGGTATACCATCATCCAAGTTGAATAGTTACTTGCTCAGGAGCAATTTTTTTCAGATTAGAAATTGCTGAGGAAGCATGTGCTAAATTATTGACCACCAGGGAGGGAAAGGACATGAGGAGCCCTAGTTTCTGATGAGGTTAGAAGTATTTTACATATGACATTGAAGAGAAGAAGGGTATCAAGTGATGAAATAAATTTGGGGACGATTAAGCAAGTATTGATGGGAATCTCCCAAACCCTAGCTCTGCTAACCGCATTCTGAGAGGCCCAAGAGACTCAGCCAATTATTCCAGTTGTTTTAGAGAGAGAGAATAGCATGGCATTGCTCACACTCAGGGAAGCACACAGCAAGGGAGCCTGGGTCCAGGGAGTGGGGAGACAGAAGAGAGTGAAAAGAACCATAAGGAACAAATGGACCTTTCTCCTTTAACAGCAGCAAATTGTAGGCACAAAGGCTAAAGAGGAAACCTCTAGATATATTCCTGGTGTGCTGGGAATCAGGAAGACTCCTACCACAACTCCTTGCAAAAGGATTCAGAAATACAAATGCAGCTAGACTAACTGAGTGGTTGTGGTCAGGCCTGGGGAGGCTCTTGGTTCTAGGCTGCGTGTCTGCCCCAGGCCTGCTCCACCTGGAGGGATTTCATGTCCACATATGAACAAAGGAAGAGCTATCCTAAGCAGTTATGTACAGGTGCCCATCATCTGTGACTAGCGTCTGTTCCCCAGTTAGGGACCTATCAATGAGGCCTCTTCTCTATACACTGAGCCTAAAAAAACAACGCTGTGTGCTGCCTTCCTACACACACCACTTTTTTGTTGTTATTGCTGCTGCATTGTGGATTTGGCAATGCTGGGGAACGAGCCCAGAGCCTCATGAATGCTAGGGGAGTTCTCTACCCTTACTTAACACTCCCAGCCCCCTATACATTTTCATACAAATAGTCTACTTTTAAAAATCCCTGCATGTTTAACTTACTTGGCTTCTTCAAGGACCTTCAGGAATATTATAGATCATATATTCCCAGCGAGATAACACCACTCCTAAGGAGGTGAAAATTGATTCTTGAGTATGTAAGAAAACTTTGATATTACAACGTTTTGTGGCCTTGCAATGAGACAGCATACATAAATAGATTTACCTAGTCTATGCCATGAAAATTTCATAGAATAGGGTGGGGGGAATTTTAGGAAAATGTTTTTAAACTTCTTATAGATGCACAATTTCCAAAGTATGGAGAAACTGTTAAAGATGAAGCATCCTACCAGAACACCTGATTTCAGAGCCTGATTCCAGGACATCTTGTAAGCTGCAAGGATATAGCCTCAAAGTCCATATGCCACCTCTGTCCCATATGAGCCGAAGGACTGTGTATAGACAAACTAAGCTGGATGAACATGCAGAGGCTTTAGTTACTCCGCTGAAAAGTGGCTGGAAGACAGAGCTCTGTAGGTATCTCTAGGCATTTTATGATGAGGCATTGACAAGATTATTTGCAGATAATCTTATCAGACTCTTTGTAGAGCGACAGCCATTTTAGGTTAAAACAGTATCTGTCTTGGAATAAGGGGGAATTCTTGTTTCTTGACCAGGATAGTGAAGATAATGTCTCCTCCAGAGCAAAAGTGGGTCTTGTTTGCTAGAAGCTTCTTTGTAAGAGTAGAGTTTCCCTAACCTTGACATTCCTTGGCCAATATAAACTGTCTCAATGCATACCATGTGGCTATGCCCTTGGTCACATCCCTGTGTATTCAACATGGGTCACGGAGGGAGATGACCCAACGTGAGTCCAGTGTTCATGTTTTCTACTGTGCCACAGTATCTTGTCTTCCACTAACATCTGTGAGATGCAGGAAGGCCAACTTGTTGGTAAACTCTCTAGTCAGTTCCTTGTGGTCTGGAACAACAACAACAACAACAACAAATTTATCCCTTTTTCTTTGCTGGAAGGAGGAAGCAAGTTAGTCAAGATGGTGGAGGAAACTCTCTTTGGTACACATTCCCCAGCCACATCAGAGAAGAATAAACCAAGCCCCACAGGATGTATCCAGGTCTGCATCCAGGTCTACAGTTAGAATGAGGATGTGGAGAACTGACAGCTCTGACTCAAACTTGCCACGTGGCGAACCCGGGCTGACACAGACGTCTCTTCCACTCAGTTTTGCAGGGCAGCTGGGGAGAAGTGGAACACCAGTAATTGTAGTGAGGACAGAGTGGAAAGGTCAGTTCCAGCTCTGCGTGGTGTCACAGCTTCACCGGAGTGAAGCGGTGCCTTTTGGTTCAGTAACAAGTTAAATTTAGACCGAGAGAAAAAGAGCGATGCGATACACAAAAGCAAATTCCTCTTGAATTTTAGGTGTGCCATATAGAAGAATGAGTACGTGAGCCTTAAATCTGGGAGTGAGGCTTCAATGGTCGATGGGGGTGTGATGTACATTGTGTTGGTAGATTGTTATGTGCAGTTTGAGCCCACTGAGAAGCTGGCTTTCCAAACAAGGTTTGAGCGGCACCTGTTCCCCATTTCATCCCCAAGTAAGTTTGTCTCAATATGTCCTCCAAAACTCCTTGTCCAAGAACAGGCTGGCCCCACCAACTCTGTGACAGGAAAAAAAGAGAACAAGGCAGTCTAAGAGCAAACTCACTCTCCTTGAAATGAGGTAGAAGGGAAACCGTTTCCAACAGACACGTTGCTTATTTCTCCACCTAAAAGTGGCAGCACTGGGAATGGGAACCTCAGGTTGAACCATGGGAAGCTCAGCCATGGACAGGGATTTTAACTGGGAACTCCAGTGGGTGCCTCAGCTTCCCTGGTCCATTTCTGCTGGATGATTGTAAGCCCCTGAGGATGCTGCCTTTGCATGCTCTTCCATTCAGCTCTGCTGGATGCTGTGAACTCTCGATTCTCCCCCTTCCCCTTCTCACCTCTCTTTTTCTCTCTCTCCTCCTTCTGTCTATCCATCTGATACTTGCTTTTCTTACACTTTTGTACACTATAGACTTAACTTACTTTTCAAAACCCAAAGCATGGCTATTATAGATCATTCTCCAAACTATACAAAACAGGGGACATGAAGAGAAAGAGAAAGGAGACCAATGTAGACGGGATAGACTTATGCTGGACTTTATGGACTTTATGCTGACGGACTTACTAGGTAGGAACCAAGTGAAAATTAAATAACCATGTGATGAACTGTGAGCATATTCATTGTACACTACTGTATTATTTCCTTAATTTGAACTATATGTAGTATTCATATTCTAATGTTAACCAATGATTATGAAGGGGCAGTACATCCTAGTTTGCACATGTGTGTGTATATA